>NC_090646.1:507018323-507375823 GCF_040937935.1 Hyperolius riggenbachi | reverse complement strand
CATCAGCTGAGACTCTCAAACTTTTGTTCCAGTATCAACTGTAGAAAGAAGCCCAGCAAGGCAAACAAGTAGGAAAAGATGAGCACCATTTGTTTGCTGCAACAAAAGGTTTATTGTAGACATGCAGCTTACATGTGTGCTGCTTTACAGATATGCATCTGATAGGAATTGTGCCAGCGTGCTGGCTCAAGCTGCATGAACTGACATGGGAGTGGAGGTGGGTGGCGGACGCAATTTAGACCAGCCAAAGCTGGGTGTCAAGCACAATTGCTGGTCTGAATTGTACCCACCACCCACCTCCAGGCTCATGTCAGTTCATGCAGCTTGAACCAGCGGCATTGCTAGGATCCTAAAAGATCTGGGACACCTTGGGGCACCAAGAACAGAGTTAGAGTGCAGAAAAAAAAATGGATGTGGTCATGACATGGGCACTGAAAAATGGCCATGGCCAAGACATGGCCGTACCAAGCTGTAATCTAAAAAACACACATGTAATAAGGCAGTATCCCCCCCCCCCCCCCACACACACACATAGCAATACAGCCTTTCCCCCATGATGTGGTGGTCTTCAGTGGCGTAGCTACAAATCTCTGGGCCCCGATGCGGAATCTGAATGTGGGCCCCCCCCCCCCCCCCACGGCAACAACAGCCCCCCTCCCCCGGCAACACCCGACGCACACACATATCCGAATCCCTATAGCCAGCTATAGGTCCCCCCAGTATAGGTAGCCAGGCATAGGTACGCCAGTATAGTTGCCCCCGGTATAGGTTAGCCAGGTAGGTGCCTCCAGCATAGGTAGCCAGTATAGTTGCCCCCAGTATAGGTTAGATAGGCAGGCGCCGCCAGTACAGGTTAGCTAGGTGGGTGCCTCTAATATAGGTAGCCAGAATAGTTGCCCCCAGCATAGGTTAGATAGGTAGGTGCCCCCAGTATAGGTTAGTTAGGTAGGTGCCTCCAATATAGGTAGCCAGTATAGTTGCCACCTGTATAGGCTAGCTAGGTGCCCCGAATACAGGTTAGACAATTAAGTGCCCCCAGGTTAGATAGGTAGGTGCCCCCCAGTATAGGTTAGATTAGGTAGCTGCCCCCCAGTATAGGTTAGATGAGGTAGGTGCCCCCCAGGATAGGTTAGGTAGCTGCCCCCCAGGATAGATTAGGTAGCTTTCCCCCAGGATAGGTTAGAGTAGGTAGCTGCCCCCCGGATAGGTTAGAGTAGGTAGCTGCCCCCCAGGATAGGTTAGGTAGGTAGCTGGCCCCCCAGGATAGGTTAGGTAGGTAGCTGGCCCCCCCAGGATAGGTTAGGTAGGTAGCTGGCCCCCCAGGATAGGTTAAGTAGGTAGCTGCCCCCCCAGGATAGGTTAGGTAGCTGCCCCCCCAGGATAGGTTAGGTAGCTGCCCCCCAGGATAGCTTAGGTAGGTAGCTGCCCCCCAGGATAGGTTAGGTAGGTAGCTGGCCCCCCAGGATAGGTTAGGTAGGTAGCTGGCCCCCCAGGATAGGTTAGGTAGGTAGCTGCCCCCCAGGATAGGTTAGGTAGGTAGCTGCCCCCCAGGATAGGTTAGGTAGGTAGCTGGCCCCCCAGGATAGGTTAGGTAGGTAGCTGGCCCCCCAGGATAGGTTAGGTAGGTAGCTGGCCCCCCAGGATAGGTTAGGTAGGTAGCTGGCCCCCCAGGATAGGTTAGGTAGGTAGCTGGCCCCCCAGGATAGGTTAGGTAGGTAGCTGGCCCCCCAGGATAGGTTAGGTAGGTAGCTGGCCCCCCAGGATAGGTTAGGTAGGTAGCTGGCCCCCCAGGATAGGTTAGGTAGGTAGCTGGCCCCCCAGGGTAGGTTAGGTAGGTAGCTGCCCCCCAGGATAGGTTAGGTAGGTAGCTGGCCCCCCAGGGTAGGTTAGGAAGGTAGGTAGGTCGCTAGCTGCCCTCTCCCTCCCTTCCTCTCCTCCTCAGATGCAGAGTGCGCAGCGCACGGAAGCGCTGTAGGCGGAACTCACCTCCGTCCATGCGCCGCTGGTCTCCTCCCGCTCTGTATAGATGTTGTTACACACTGCTTCCTGTTTAGCCGGAAGCAGTGTGTAACAGCAGATCTATGCAGAGCGGGAGGAGACCAGCGGCGCTTGGAACGCAGGCAGGTGAGTTCTGCCTACAGCGCTTCCGTGCGCTGCGCACTCTGCATCTGAGGGGGGGGCCCGGGGAGAGGTCGGACTGCCCTCCCCATGGCTGCAGCTCCCCCCTCCCAATAACGCACGCAGGGATCTCCGAGTCCAAACGGACATGGGGCCCCCGGGCCCCTCCCCCGCCTCTTCAGGAGCCGGGCCCGGTCGCCGAGGCGACCGTTGCGACCACAGGCCCTACGCCCCTGGTGGTCTTACATCATAGATGTGCAAACAACAAATCTGCAGAGAATGTTTGATGCTATTATGCCAATATAACCAAAATCTGAGGAATGCCACGAAGAATGAAGACAGTTCTGAAAGCAAAAAGAGGTCCAACTCTTACAGCAAACTGATGGTCCCCACTTTTCTTTCCTACTTGTTCGCCTGTCCACAATATTGTTTATAGACAAGGTTGGGGCAGTAGCAGGCTTCACAAAATTGTTCTAATGAGCAGAACCCAGATAGGCTAGGCATAGGCAGTCTAAATCAATACAAATGGACAAATGTTGTGCATTAGCAGTCCAATGCCAACGTGTGATCATACTGCGAGAGCAGGCAGGACTTAATTGCAAGTATTCTCAAGCAAACTGTAAGGAGTCAGCAGGCCGCCACCGCCCGCCCTGCCGCTGACTCACAGTTGTTGCCGTCCCTGGCGCTGACTCACTTGCATGCAGGGCGGCAGGCGTAGGATGTGTCTCAGTGCGCGCTCCAACAGTAGTCAGGTGTCTCCCTGCGTACGGTGTCAGCTGATTAGCTTAGACGCCAAACTCTGATTAGTGGATCCTAGTATAAGAGAAAGGTGAGTGCCCCTTAGTCTTCGCCCATGATAGCCTATGCTGGGCTTGTAGCTGAGATTGCGCTCACACAAAGTGCATTGTCTTGCTGCAGATTTCTATCCATCTCTTGACCAAAGCTTCTTGCAGATTTTGATTACCTGTTGCCAACCCAGATTGTACCTGACTACGTTTCTTCCGATCACCTGTTATTGACCCGGCTTGTACCTGAACTTGCATCTTACCGCATTTCCTGTTGCTAACCTCAGATTGTTAAAGGACCTTGCATGAACGCTGCCTGCCCTGATCCCGGCCTGTTTTGACTACGCATTTGTACTGTGATTACACTTTTGTCTGTATTGCCTCAGCCCATAGGCCTCAGGTGACTATTCAAGTATACTGTGTCTGCATTTCCTTGCTGTGTTTGGTGACTGCTATGTGCCAGGTTGTATGCTACATCTACCTGCAGGGTTGTGTAGTTTGTTGTTAGGCAGGAGTGTACGCAGTTAGGGCTGTCATATGAGCATACAGTCTGACCTAGTAGCAAGTAGCCAGACAAGCCTGACACAAACTCCTTTTTTCCAGAGCTAAAAGGACACATTTTTGTCCCATTGGCAACAGGGACTGGTAAATTCCTTTAATTTGATTTTCCACACATAAGTGCAGGCATCCATTAAACACGTTTTGCTTGAATGAATTGGTATTGTTCTAATTATGGGTGAAGCAAAACTGGCTGATTCAAAAAATGGCTTTTTATGAGACTCAGGTGGTACAAACTCCAGACTGGAGATCATGCTGCCAATATCATTTAATCTCTTTTTGCAGTCATTTCCATATTTCAAAACGAATTTAAATAATCTGACCTGCTTCTACTGGCTGGGAAAGGTGGATAGAGGAGAAAGCTCAGGTGCGGAGATCTCGCTGCTTCCACCGCTAACCGCTCCAAGGTGCCAGAGGTTGTTTTAACTCTACATCAATTAGAGTACTTGGCGGCACCTCACTAGTTTACTCAGTCAGAAGCAGCCACTTTCAAACATTAAGTACTTCCACTATATTCATTAGTTTCAAAACACACACAGTCAAAACAAAAATCATGACACTAAGTTCCATTCAATAAATCTTAAGTTTTAATTCTATCTTTGCAAAACATAAAGTGTAAATAGATGCCTTCTGGCCAAGAGCATTGAATACTTCTGTGGGTTTGGAAAGGCACTGAAGTGCTGCATTGAAAGTACTTATTCAGCATGAAAACACTGCACAGCCTGGAGTCTAAACAGTCCATAAGGCTGGTACACAGTCTTTAGGATAAATGGCATCACAGCAAGTTTCAGACTTAGCCTGTAATAAGTTACTGGCATCTTAGCATTAGCACCCAGTTTTTCAGTCAAGTAAAGTTGTTTTGAAACTGCAGAATTAAAAAGAAATTCCCTGATCTCCTGAAATTTGCTGTGAACGGTGCACCATACATCTTTCTGCAATTTATGGTGATTCAGAATTCCTTGTCTGAAACCTGTCATGAATTTACAAGACAAACATAAGCACAAATAATGGCCATGCCTGCACAGTAATTACATAGGTGCCTGGGATCGAGAGTCATTCTACTCATGTGATAAGTCTTCCCTCCATATCTCTTTATATGCACTTTGGCTCCATTGTATTACTACGGGCATCTTTGCTACATTGATATCATGTATGTAATAAAATTTAAACCAGGAAAGCCAACAGTAGAATATCAGTAACTTTACCAGTATCTACCATAAAATAATAATAATAATAATAATTTATAAAGAAAAATGGCAAAAATAAGCAATTTTATTCAATAAGTTATACACAGTTAAGTTCATATTAGCATGGCTGCTTTCTGCCAGGTATAAATTGCTTATTATTTTTAACACAGCAGGTAGTATAAAACACTTTCTGAAAGTTCAGTTTAAATCAGGTCATTAAAAATAGTGTTCACATGATACAAAGTTGTAAGTTATAACTTTTAAAGCATACTATTTCCAACAGGGAAAACACTGTCACATACAGTTTAATAACTGATATAGCTGGTAGGAGATCACTGCTAAAACTAATATATTGGCTGCAGAAGTGCACAAGAAAAAAATATAACCCTTTTTTTTGTAATGCTTGTTGAGTATGATTAGCTTAATGGTAATTTATAAGCTCAAATGTATCTTTTTTTTTGTGTTAAACTATAGTATAGAAAGACATTTGAATCGTATAGTCCTACACCAGACATGTAAATACGACATATTTACAATCCAATTATAAACCTACTTGTGTGATAGTTTCCACAACTATACCCAAAACATAACATTATAACTGTCAAGAGACTGATAAATTACTTCATTTTTACTAGTGGTTAAATGTCTGCTACGGTAATAGAGAAAACAAAGTGTTCACTGAAGTGGTCGACACGACACAGTGGTCTAAGGCCTCGATTCATCAAGACTTATTGAATCAATTACCGATAGCTCGGTAAAATACCGAACTCAATAAGTTGATTTCAGGATTCATCAAAGTTATCTACAGCTGTTAGCGAACATTCGGTAATCATTCGGTAATGCAGAAGAAAGTGCAATTCGTGAAAGTGGGCGTGGGTTAGCGTTAAATTTAGGATTAGTTATCTCCTTCACTGCTCTGTCGTTATTCCTGTCAGATCTTTGCTGACAGAGAAGATGGAGCCATTTGAAGTGGTTATGTATCAGCTGAGAGTGATTCAAAGGCGCAGAAGGGTAAGAATAAGGTCTAGAACCATATCAATTTGCAAGAGAATGGATTTATTTGCTGAACTAGGACATTGGCATTTCTCTTGAATCATCTTGTAAGAGAACACAGGCAGTGCCAGGGTTAACTAAATTGCTAGCTGCACTACATGTTTTCAGAAAAGGCTCCCATCAAGTCGTAGCTGGCGAAATTGTGGGATTGTCCCAAGCCACTTCCAGAATCCTGGTCCAGGTGTTAAGCCCTATTCAGAATGTTGCTACGTAATGTTCAAAGGACTGCCTTTTACCCACAATTCCATGGGAATCTTATGGCCTTGTGTTAAATTACTGTTTTAAAATGGAAATATCGATACGTTACCGAATGGTTACCGCATTGTTATCGATATTTTATCGAAGTCACACCGAATGCAGAAAAAGCTTGATGAATACAACTAGAAATCGATAAACTTCGAATTCGGTAATTTAACGAACTGGAAACAGTTATCGCAAAGACAATGATGAATCATGGCCTATGTCCCATCCTGCAATGTTAATTGCAGCTATAGGATTCCATGGTGTTTAGATCAATGCTAGTATAATATAATATTAAGTCGGCAAGCAGCAGGGCTATTGCTATGACAATGGGCAAGCGGCAGCATAACGGTTGGGATTCATCAGCAGGGATGTGTTCATGAGTAATTAAGAGTGCTTAGTAGTGATTCAAATGAGCCTTAATTGCCGCAGCTGAGTGGCTGGATTACAGGTGGTTATTCACCCATAATTCCGCAGTCCACCCTACGTTCCAAAAAGCTTGCACACGTCCTATTAGTCGCGTTGCAATCCCACTGCGCACTTCCTCCTTCAGGAGCACATCCCTGTAATCGGTAAGTGTACCAATCCTAAGGATAACATTAGGTGTAGTGCAAGGTTTGTTAGGTGTAGCTGCAATGAGGTTAGTGTTATGTGTAGCAGCAGTGAGGGTAGTGTTAGGCCCAGTGGGTAGTATAGTTAGCATTCAGGGATGGTCGTAGTCAGCCAACTTCGCTACGCTAGAACTACGCGTAGTTTTACGCAATTACGCTTCGCCAAACTACGGCTCCAAAACCAAATAATTGCTTCGTATGCATTTCGTAGAATACGCATTAAAATACGCAATTACGCGTAGTGCGTAGCGTAGTAGATGCGGACGCTTATGCCATTATGCATAAAAATGTACGCGTGAATTCCTCTTCAAAATGCTTGTAACAGTAACTCTTCTATGCGTACATTCCCCTTTCCAATGCGTAATTTTGTATGCATACAATCGTATGCGGAAAAATAGACGCAAATAACGCATTCGTAGTTTACTTCGCAATACACATGAGAACTACACATATGGGCGTAAACTACGCGTAACAGTACTTCGCTACGCGTAAAATCGTATGCGTAGTTTTGAGACTTCGCCTACGAACTACGATGCGTAAATTCGCACTGGCGTAGTTTCTGCTCATCCCTGTTAGCATTAGGCTTAGCGACAGTGAGGCTATTGTTAAGTGTAGCAGTAGTAAGAGGGTTAGTGTTAGAGTAGAAGAAGTACTTAAGAAAATACACAGAACATTTATATCACGCTTTTCTCCAGGTGGACTAAAAGCACAAGAGCTGCAGCCACTAGGATGCACTCTATAGGCAGCAACCGTGTTAGGGAGTCTTGCCCAGGGTCTCCTTACTGAATAGGTGCTAGTTTACAGAACAGGAGGAGATACGATCCGAACCCTGGTCTCCTGTGTCAGAGGTATAGCTCTTAACCAGTACACTATTCAGCCACTTATTGTGAAAGGCTGGATTAGGAGAGGACTGAGTTTGATGCAAGCTTTATGTGTTAAATGCTATAATATTAACAGCTACTGCTTAGCTCACACTCATAAGTGTACAAAGTAAATGTACTTGTGTGACCACTGCCATTTTACTGGATGCAAAGCAACCAATACCATTTCAATTGAGTGGCTTCTGCTGTGCCACATGGGACAGATTAATTACTCTATTACACAAGAGACTGGGAGAACAATGACATGTCCGTGTCACAGCAAACTGAGTGACTTTAAAATATTTATGAGTAAAGCAAGCCCATACTGTTTTGTATGACTCAAGAACTGCCTGTTTCATATTAACCCATCAAATGCTATTGCTGAATGCAAACTGACACTAAAGAAAATAGAACTCCAGTTATTATTATTATTTATTGTATTTATAAAGCGCCAACATAGCGGTAACAAACGGTTATACAAGATAGCACAAGGTTCTCCATGCAAACAGGGTATAAGATGCATGATCATGTGATTTTACAGAGACCCAGCAACTCAAGTCTGAGTTAAGGTGGCCACACACCATACAATTTTTTAAATATCTGTTCAATTTAAGAATTGCAATCAATTTTTTCTGACTGATTGTAACATTTCAAAAATCTGACCAATGTACCACACACCTATGTTCAATTTTTCCCCAATTATGATAAAAATGATTGGAAACTCTGACAAAATTGCTAAGGTGTGCATATTAATATATTGACAATCTAACACACACCATACAATCTTTGGGAAGATTGAAGAAAAATATCTGGCATTCCGGATCGATAAAAATCGAAGAAAACGGGAAATCCGATCGGATTTTTCAGTCGAATGAAAAACAAGCTTTCGATTATTTCGGGAGATCCGATCGTTTTTATTGAATTGCCGTGAAATCGGATCATTTTATTGTATCGTGTGTGGCCACCTTTAGTCCATGAGAAGGGTGACATGGCTGGGGTTACAAGATCAAGAAGGACCCTCATAACCTACCACACTATGGGACACAAAATGGGTGACAGCCTAGGTTGTGATCCACTAGCCCATATGCAACTAACCTCTAAACAGACAACACATAAATACTTCTACCAGTTCAATTTATGGTAAATGACTTATTGTTTGAGAACAGTGGAGAGCACTGGAGAGTGCAATTCGGTAGAAATTTGGTGTAAGGTGTCTACCATTGTGAAGCACGAGTTTGAAACTCTCACCCAAGCCATGTCAGAACAGAATGGGGTTGCTAAAAGGTTAGTAAACTAGTAGTTATGCAACAGTGATGTGCATGCAGCTATAGTGAGAATTTTTTTTTTTAAATCTTCAGAGGGAAGTGGCATCTCCCCCCAAGCTAATGGTTATGTCCCAGTGCTTCTGGGGAGTAGCCGCAGCGGACCACACTCACCAACCCATCCAGCGTGTGAAGAGGGGACACCAGTGAGAATGAAGAGACAGGAAGGTCCATAATGGCCAGATGGGTAAGTAAGCTCCGCTGCCGCTAGTCTGCAGGAACTGCGAGGGTAACTATTGCTTGGGGGAGAGACAGCACTAACATTTCCCTACTGTATTCTGGTATGACCCACAAAGGTTTTTAAGTAATGCTTTTGTAACTTATGATTTTTTGTATTTTTTTTTTTTTTTTAATTTATGTTTCATTTTTGCTCTAAGTTGTTTTGCAGAAGTTCCAAAAGATTTGAGATATATATTTGTAACACTCAGATGACAGGTGTTACTTTCAAAACTAGCTGGCAGGAATTGTACAGATCTGTGATATTTTATAGGTTTTGTCTTTAATATAAATAAGCAAAATAGCTACATATTATTTAAGACATTTTATGGACAGGGGATACAGATGCAATACAGGAGGCAAGTGTCAGGTGATAATAATAATTTATACTTATTTTATAAGAGTCAACACATTCAGCAAAGCTGTTTAATAATTAGCCAGTACATAAAACATAGAGCTGCATGAACAATGAGAGGATGCAGGAAATATTCCGCTTTATAAACTGATGTACTCCATCAAGGACATCTAGAAAATGTACTTGCATGGTTTCAGTGATTTATCTTTCTTTAAACTCTGCATTGCTTTAATCAAGCAGCTGATAAAATTTTTGTTCAATATCAAAGTGCACAAATGTATTATTTACTCTGTGGACTCCTTCACGGTCTATTATAGTTTACATAATGCCAGCGTATAACATTTCCAAATCTTCTCAAAAATATTTAATTGTGGTTGTACATGCATACTTTGTTAAAGTGAACCCGAGGTGATAATAAACTGATGAGATAAAAACATTGTATTTATATCCCATGGTTTTATTTTATATTTAAAGGGATACTGTAGGGTGGGTCGGGGGAAAATGAGCTGAACTTACCCGGGGCTTCTAATGGTCCCCCGCAGACATCCTGTGTTGGCGCAGCCACTCACCAATGCTCCGGCCCCGCCTCCAGTTCACTTCTGGAATTTCTGACTTTAAAGTCAGAAAACCACTGCGCCTGCACGCCCGTGTCCTCGCTCCTGCTGATGTCACCAGGAGTGTACTGCGCAGACACAGACCATACTGGGCCTGCGCTGTGTGCTCTTGATGACATCAGCGGGATCGAGGACACGGCAACGCAGGCGCAGTGGTTTTCTGACTTCAAAGTCTGAAATTCCAGAAGTGAACCGGAGGCGGGGCCGGAGCATCGGTGAGTGGCTGCGCCAACACAGGATGTCTGTGGGGGACCGTTAGAAGCCCCGGGTAACTTCAACTCATTTTCCCCTACCCCCCCTACAGTATCCCTTTAAACATTTACAAAGCAGATTGAGGCTGCTTACACACTAAGACGTTACAGGCGCACGTTAGTGCGCCTGTAATGCTCCCCCAACGCACAGCAATGTAACACAAGTGGGCTGTTCACACAGCCCACGTTGCGTTACATGCAACGCTGCACGTTGTCCGGAAAGTGCAGCATGCTACGGCGTTAGAGTGGCTATAGCCGCGTTAGACTGTTTGCACATGCTCAGTGGGGGGCAGAGAGGAGGCGGGGAGATGCAGCTACAGTAGCCATGCACATGGCTACTTAATATTCACTGCACTGGCGGCCGCTGATTGGCCGGCGGGACCACGTGATGCGGAGTGTCTCGCTCCGCATCACGTGGTCCCGCCGGCCAATCAGCGCCACTCTGGGAGACCTTATACGGATAGAGCCGCCTAACGCGGCTCACTCTACCGTCCTCTCTCGCACCACCATACGTTGCATTAGGTGCACGTTATGCGACCTTAACGTAGCACCTAACGCAACGTCTTGGTGTGCAAGTAGCCTTAATGTTTTGTTGTCTCTGCTCAGTGGCAGTCTATTAACCCTCCTGGTGGTCTATTAAAAACCGTCAGGGGGCAGCGCTGCAGTTTTTTTGTTTTTTTTTTAAAATCATGTAGCGAGCCTAGGGCAACTAGTGACCCTTTCCTATCTTTTGCTTCTCTCAGAAGTTGTATTCTGCCACGAACACCTTTATGGCTGTAATTTGCTTATCAGTGATATTTACTGTATTCCCAACAAGGTACAGACAAGAAAGAAGCTGTTACTTCCATGCCAAAAAACTTTAAAGCAGCAAAATAAAACAAATAAAGCCTCATTATTAATATGTTTTGTACTGTACATACACATATTTATCTCACCATGTCACATGTCGCCTTGGGTACACTTTAACCTCTTGAGGACCACAGGTTTACACTATGACCAACTCCCCACCGCCACCTTTTCTTCCCACTACCAGACCATTATTTTGCTGGTCTCCGATTGCTGCTGCGATTGTGATTTTTTTTTTTGTCCATTTTTATATCCCCCCTCCTATAAATTGGTCCTACCCTACACTAAGATACACACACTACGCTATACATTCATAGGCATATGCTTATGATAGGGATTAGATTGTGAGCCTATCAAAGTGCCAGTTAAGTAACAAGCCGCTACTCTGTGCAGTGCTGCTCTAGATTGCATGCTGTACACTTTTTTACCTTAGTTTTCTGTTAATTCAGCCTGCCAGCATGATCTCAGCTGGCAGGCTGTACGTGGTGGCTGATCATGGTGGTGGCTTCCTGTGTCCCCCTGCAGGGAATGCACACATGCTGGAGCGAGCGCTCTTTCCCTGTTTATCTTGCTAGGACCAAAATGACACAGAGATCCACTCTACGGCCGCCCATCGGCGTTAGGCGGTCGCAGAGTGGTGAAGGAGGAGCAAGAAGTAGTAGACTGTGTGATTTTATCATCTAATTGAAAAACCTGCCTCTCCTCCAAACAAACAAACAATAATAATAGATTGTTATTTGTGGCTGAAAAATGATGTGTTGCTGCTACGTTCTGTATTTCTTAACCCTTTCAGGACCGGACGGCTCTGGTTCCTTAAGGACCAGAGCCATCTTTTCCCTTGTGTGCTCTGTGATTACTGTGATTGGCTAAATACAATTTATGGTAATCCTAAAAAACTTTAAGTTTGTTCCACATAGCAGATAGCACTGAAGGGGCTAAGCCTCAGTGCTTACTCTATGGGAAGAGCTGCCTTGGCACATTGATCTGACTAAGCAAGCACAAGAACACAGAACATTTCTTTAGTAACTATATGTAAGAAGGGGTTAAAGTCCATAGCAGAGGCCGGAGTTGAGTGTCAGGAAGAGGATAATGTGATGGGAGAGGTTAGGATTAGGCATCAGAAAAAAAGTTAACATTGGGGAGAGGTTGGGCATCAGGAAGATGTTAACAATATGGATTGGAGTTAGACCTCAGGATGAGGAGAACAAACAAGGCAAAGTTAAAGTTCAGGCTAAGCAGTGTAGAAAATAGCAGACCATCTGAATAATGCGCAAGAAAATAATGTTGAATCACATATACCCATTATGGGGGTTTGCCTGCTTTATCTCCTGACCAAAGATCTCGTGTGTAATAGAGAAGAAAACTTGCTGAATATGCAAATATCTGCTCAAAAGGAAGTGAAAGTGGCCGCAGGCAAATCAAAGCTGCACACTGCAGATCAAGCAACATAGGACCTGATTAATCAAGCTGCGCTGCTAAAGCAATGTGAAGGAGCGTTCGCTTTGCCTGCCTTGCATAGCAGCGCTTGCTGCTATGTAAGGAGTGTGCCTTCCTTAGTTACACGCAGGGCCGGCCTTTGACCTGAGCGACCGGAGCGATCGCTCAGGGCGCCGGCTTCCAGCGGGCGCTCCTGCCGCCCTGGCCGAATATGTTATGGAGCTGGCTGCAGCCTCCAGGCTCCGGCTGGGTCCTTCTCGCATGGTAGCTCCGCCCCCTGGTGCCGCTGGGGGTGATGGGGGCGAAGACCAGGAAGAGAATTGGTGACACTCATTAGATACATTGGACGCACCACTAGTGTTGGGCGAACAGTGTTCGCCACTGTTCGGGTTCTGCAGAACATCACCCTGTTCGGGTGATGTTCGCGTTCGGCCGAACACCTGGTGGTGTTCGGCCAAACTGTTCGGGTTCGCCCGAACGGCTCATTGCCTGGCCGAACAGGGCCCCTGTTCGGCACGAACAGGGCCCTGTTCGCCCGAATACTGGCCCCCTATGGGGTCGCAGGCATAAGGGGGGAGCATGCCCCGATCGCGGGGGGGGGGTCGGAAATTCCCCCCACCCCCTCCGCTAGCGCTCCCCCCTCTGCCCGCTTCCCCATTCAAAAGTTAGGAAGTGAAACTGTACCTGTGCGGCCGGTAGTGGGTGACTGGCAGTGGGCGGCACTATGGAGAGACTGAGGAGGAGGAGGAGTCCGGAGAGTGACGCGTTGAGGGAGGCCGGGCAGTGGGCGGATCAGCAGTAGTACGGTACTACTGCTGATCCGCCCACTGCCCGGCCTCCCTCAACGCGTCACTCTCCGGACTCCTCCTCCTCCTCAGTCTCTCCATAGTGCCGCCCACTGCCAGTCACCCACTACCGGCCGCACAGGTACAGTTTCACTTCCTAACTTTTGAATGGGGAAGCGGGCAGAGGGGGGAGCGCTAGCGGAGGGGGTGGGGGGAATTTCCGACCCCCCCCCCCCCCGCGATCGGGGCATGCTCCCCCCTTATGCCTGCGACCCCATAGGGCCAACAAAAGCGGGATGTTCGGGGAGTTCGGGGTTCGGCCCGAACATGCCGAACATTGCGGCCATGTTCGGCGAACTTTCCCGAACCCGAACATCCAGGTGTTCGCCCAACACTACGCACCACCACGCCCCCTTTCTTCCCGGCTGCTTTTGAAAGTAGCAGTATTCTGCGACTTCCCAGGCCAGGCTGCTAGAGGGTGAGTTTACAGCTTGGTGAGTGTTCTTATCTATATAGGCATCGGGACCTGCTGCAGAGTGTGTCATCTCTAGACACTGCACAGAGTATCAGATTTCATCATGTCCAGTGACTGCTGCAGCCATACTATCTGTAGCCTGTCACGGATAATGATGATGACTGCCCATACTTGGAGACAGCAGGAGTCCTGATGCCTATTTAGATAAGTTGATTTCCTACAGTTGCAGCCAGCTAGATTCTCCCTGTCCCGCGGACACCCCATGTGATTGCTGTATCCATCTCTTTCCTCTCCCTTCCTCTTGTTTTTTTCCCTAGTGCAGGCTGTCTGCCTGCTGTGTGTCTGATATGACCCTGCTGCCCCTGCAGTGCCTGCACAGTACAGCTAACTACAACTAAATTCATGTTGCTGTTGCTAAATGTCTCTCCCTGCCTTCCCACCACAATCCTCTCTCTCCCAATCCTCTCTCTCTTTTTGTCCTCCCTTCTCTTTCCTATTTCCCTGTCCTCTCCTTTCCATAGCTCTGTGAGTCTATCTTCTTTCATCACGTGGTTTACTTTCTCCTTTCTTTCCCTCCATCCCTCTTTTTTCCACCTCTCTGCCACACAGTCACTCTTCCCTTTACATTCTCTGCTTTCCTCCCATCTCTATTTTCCTACCATCTCCTTTCCATCCTCCCAAAACCTCCCTCTCTTTCTCTCCTTCCTTCTCTTGCACTCTCTCCTTTATTTCTCTTTAGCACTCTTTTACCTTTCCACCCTCTCTCCTTTCTTGCTCTCTCCTCCTCCTTGCTCCACTCTCTAGCTTTTGCCTTCAGATCTGCCTAAAAGCGGACCTGAACTCAGAACTTCCTAGCATAACCAGCTTTACAGAAAAACATTTCTTTGTTACAGCTGATACACAAATCCTGCAATAAATCTGTAGTCTGTGTACTTCCTGCTTTCATGGAAGCAGTAATAATGGTAATATCCTGTGTTTTGAAATGAGATTATCTCAACTGTGAGATCAAATTACAACTTGTGATTACAATTGCGTTTGCGTTGGTTTTTTTTTTTACGCTTTTTCCCCCCTTCCCGGCGATTTGTCTTTGATCCGGAAAAGAATAAATACAATTTATTTATTCTTAAAAACACAATCGCCGCATAAATCGATTTTGTGAGCGTCTTGCGTTTTTCCTATACCTTCCATTGAGGCGGAATCACCTCAAAAATGGTCCATGCAGCATTTCTCTGAGCAGATTGGAAACGAACTGTCTCAGAGAGAATCATTACACAAACGATTTCAGGGCGATTTTAAAAAATCGCCAGCGTTTAAAAAGTCCAAAAGCGCCTCCAGTGTGAACGAGCCCTAAAGGGGATCAGACTATATGGGGGGGGGGCACCAAAATTTGGTTACGCTCAGGGCGCTGTGAAACCTAAGGCCGGCCCTGGTTACACGCTTTGCTTACATAGCAAGGCACATAACTTTAACTGCAGGTGGTCCTGTGAATTATCGTTAACTCTCACGGCTGCTACTACGTTAATTTACATAGTTAAAATTATGTAAATTAACATAGTAGCGGACTGTGAGTGAAGTATCGCAGTAACAATACTTCACAGACAAAACAGGGGCTCCTTCACATTGATGAATCAGGCCCATAGCCCCCAATTAAACCCACCTTACAGCTTTGATTTGCTCGAAGCCCCCCATATTTTCTGGTGAGCAAAATGTTTCAGAATCCCTGAATCTTCTGCTCTAACTAGTATAAGGCTGACGCACACAAAGATTGAATTTAGAATAACTAAAGCTTATCTTGATGACCTTTGCAAAGCAGGTATTTCCATTAATATTTATATTAGGATAATTTTATAATTCTGAGTTTAAAACCAAGAGTTTTACAAAGTGTCACAATGCATAAACCAAAGCAGATGTTCAAGAGTAAGGAGATTTCTATGTTGGCATTCCCAGCAGAAATTAAGAAACCAATGGTGGATTCAACCTATCACTGCAAATCAGCTTTAGGAAAAGTGACTGTTTAAAAATATGCTTGGTAGGAGTGCAGGATCCTAAACTGGGCTGTGAACGGCTTGCTTGTTTGAGAAGAATTGATGCTGGTGTGTGAGGGCTTCTCATACGAAGATATTCAGCTGATGATGATCATATACCATGATGAAGATTCCAAGATTACAGTAGTCCAATGTTATAGAGGAACTTATCTGAATTCTAGCTTCAATCATAATTAAAACAAATAAAAAAAATATTACTTAAGAAATGATTTAGTCAATGTTTGCTCACTTTAAACTCTTTCCACACCCTAATGTGCATTCTTACATTTATCACAGGTGGCAACATCTTTTCTGCTGGCAGGTGCATCATTATGGGGTGTTTATTCCAAAGTGAGCAGAAATAGCACCTGTTCTCCCAGAGTGCTTTGGGGCAGAAGGCTGCATAACTAAATAACCTAGGTTAAACATCACTGAGAGGGCATGGCTACATGCCAATATACAGTATATAAGTATATGGATTTGGGAAGAGTTTCTGATGCTAAAACCAGGATAATTACCATAAAAGTGGGTATCCTAAATTATATATTACATTATTTTATAAGTCACTGCGGAGTCTCTTTGACAACACAATCATGACTTTTTTCTGCAGAGCATTTCACAATTAAAAGGAAATCATGAGAGTTCTAGGAAGAATGTTTTGAGCAAATGATTGCACAGGGATGATTTTTTTTTTCATGGTTGCTTGGGAGGATTAAAAATTGCATCTACTGCATTTACATGTGTTGGTGTGGATGGTTGTTCAAATGAGGGTTTCATAACAAGTTGACAGAAAGTATGAATGTTCTCCGCATGCTTATGTGGGTTGCCTCTCTTCGATTTATGAGTAGGCATGGTCATTGTTTTTACGCAGAGTCTAACATGAGTTCACTTGGCTCTAGTACTAGGCATTTGTTTAGGCGATAAAATTCTAAATAACAAATTGCTGTAACATGATCTGTGATGATGCTCACAGACAACTGCACGAGAATCAATTTATCTCTTTGGACTAGAAAATAGATATTATTTCCACCATTTATTAATTATGCTATAATAGGTTAAAAAAACAAACTATGTTTTGTATGGTGCTTTGCTTATAGTTCCAGACACTCCCACAGGACATCATAGTCCCTATAATCCCTCATTTTTGTAAGACAAAATTGTCCCACTTCCCCACTGATGTGACCAGCAGTTTGTTATGGACCACATGCCAATAACTGACTTTCTTTTAAAAGGCCCGGCCTGGTGTGCACGTGTCTAGGATGTTCCAAGTCTTGAGGAGGGCGTGACTGAAGCTCTTGGTAAGTATTATGGATTTCTATTCCAGTCCCCACTGGACATTAAGTACTGGGGCAACAAGACTACATTATCTAAGGTCAGAATTAGCCTTCAGGTATGACTGTCACATGCTATATGTGGGGGATATGGTAACGTAGTGACTGCAATATGCTCTAAGGGTGAAAAATGGCTATACTATAATATGGGGACATAGTGACTGCATCCGTTATGTAGGAGTTATAACTGCTGCATGTCTAATGTGGGTGTGTGCGCGAGCATCTTTGTGTCTAATAGATATCAATTTTATGCAGGACCTCCAAAGATTCAGAATGATTCCAACAGGCAAGAAAGGCAACAAGATGCTGATCTTAAAGAGGAACGTTACTAATTATAAGTTGATTAATATAATTGGTTATATTTTATAATCGATTATATCCCACTCAAGTAGCCAGTGCCCCCTCTATACATAGCCATATGTGTCCCCCTTCCCCCATTCAAATAGCCAGATGTGCCCCCCTTTTCTGTACATAGCCAGGTGTAACAGCAGAAGACCCACTGGCTCCAGCGTTCCAGTGATAACGTAATCTCTTCTTTGCAGTGCGCCCAGCATCCTCCCCTTGGTAACAGTAGAGTCTCTTGTCACATGACCTCAATGTTAGGAGGATGCTGGGCGCACTGCAGAGGAGATATGACGTTATTGCTGGAACATTGGAGCCGATGAGTCTTCTGCTGTTATTTACATTTCTGCACTCCTCTGCCGAGGGAGGAAGGGAAAAAGCGGGGGCACTTCCAGTGGCCAGCAAGCAGCCTCTCATGCATGTGGTTGTTCACCGGCCGAGCTGAAAGCCCTCATAGTGCTGGGTCCGGGGACATATGTCCCCCCATAGCCATGCCTCTGCCTGGTGGATTTGTAAATATTCTGTTTCAATAAATGTTATTGAATAAGAATTTAACAGTCGTACAGCATTGAGCAATAATGTTGCTCATTCAAATCCTCAGAACATCTTGTTTAAGTTTTTCAACCAGATTGTTGAGTAACAAAATATTAAAGGCATATCTAGATAAAGTTGGCTATTTACATAACATAGTGATATTGTTGATCGCTGGTCGAGTGTGATAGCCTGAACAAACAAATTGGTATAAACTCGATCAGTGAAAAGGGAAATAACAGACATGTTTCTTTTCAGTTTAAGGTAAGGATACATGTGTTGGATTTCCTGGAGTAATGTGAAAATAACTGCAGTATCATTGCTCAAGTTATATCTCATCCACAACATAACATTTTCACTTTGACATTTTCAGTTGGTAATCAGAGGTTTGAGTGTATTCATCCCACCTCTTCCATGTGTTTCGAAAATAAGTTAGTGTATTTAGTTTACTGTGTATCAGTTCCTCCATTTTCTGAATTTTGTTAACCTCAGTAGGCCACATTGTAAGAGTGGGAATATTTTTTGTTTTCCAGAGGGCAGATATCATCGCCCTTGCTGCATTTATCAAGTGAGGCAAGATTGAACATTTGTACTCTTTAGGCCATATGATTCCATTATGAGGTAGGAATAAGGCCCGGTTCACACTAGCATTTTTTACCAGAATGTAACCGGAACGTATACTGTACAAACGGAAATGGATGTGAATGGATCTAATGTTAACCTATGGATCCATTCACATGCGTCAGTTGGTACAGATATGTTTCGTACGTTACGGTCACTGGACCAAAAAATTGCTGCAGGCCCTAATTTTCCGGACTGTTCTGCTTACCGGAACGGATCCGGACAAAAATGCAGCAGCATTGGGGGCAATGGGAAATGGAAAATTTCTTCACACTTGTGAAGAAATGGACCGTTCCACGGGGGATGGGGGCATGGGCCGATGCAAATCTAGCAATAGGAATGTGAGGGGAGGGTGCAGCAGACTAGTCACATGACGCGCTGTGTAGTTACAGTGGAAGAAGAGGAAGCCTCTACCGCCGGTTGCTCCAGAAGATAGGATATGTATTTGCTGAATGAAAACGGATCCAATCAATCATCGATCAGATCCATTTTCATATGTAAACCGAGCCACGAACTGAGCCATCCAGATCCGGTGAAGTGGAGACCGGATCCGCTCACCGGATCCTTTTGGTGTTTTTTTGCAGATGTGAAACGGGAATTGTGTGGTCTAAGATCATCTTGGTTGTAGCATGCACCCCTGACCAGGATTTTTAGATATTCACTTGTCAGACTCAGGGCCGTTTCACTCATGAAGCAAGGTGAAACATTTACCTCAGGTGCAGAGATTTCAGGGGCAGCATTTTTGTAATGTGTGTACCTTCCTGAGGAGGAATGGAGTGGCTGAGGGTGAGCAGTTTGTTTGTCACAGACTCACAACCAGTCAGTGTGCTATTGTGTTGAGCTGCAGCATGTCATGTGACAACATTAAGTGAAGCAGAGCAGGGGCGTAACTAGGTCCCCCCGGGCCCCTCTGCAGAAATTCTGAGCGGGCCCCCTCCCACCTGGGGCCCGCTCGGGGCCGTTTTGGGGGGTTGGAGGGGTCGCAGCATGAGGGGATAGCCATGCTGCACTTCGGCGGGGAGGGGGGATGCGGGGAGGAGGGACGGTCCCCCCTCCCTCACCTCGGGCTCTCCCCTCTGTGCTCCAGCAAGGACGTTTCTCCCTCTAGTGTCTGACGCGACTTCCTGTCCGCTGCTCACACAATGGTATTGATGCTGGAAGGGAGCGCAGAGGGGAGAGCCCTAGGTGAGGGGGGGGGGCGCCCCCCTCCCCATCCGAAGTGCAGCTTGGCTTTCCCCTCATGCTGCAACCCCTCCAGCCCCCCAAAACGGCCTGAGCAGGCCCGGGAAGGGGGGGGGGGCTGCAGGGCCTATTGTTACGCCAGTGAAGCAGAGTAAATTGTTGGGTGCTGTGCGATCATTCCAAATCGGGGGGGGGGGGGGGCACATCCTCAGAAGTTTGCCTCAGGCAGCAAAGGTCTAGAACCGGCCCTGGTCAGACTATCTTTAGTCGGAAAAAATATACTAGTATACTACACTAGATCAGGTTCCCAGTGTTCCTGTTGTTTTTGTCTTCTCTGCCTAGCGGTATCCTGAATAATTTACTACATACTACTATATGTCATTATGGTGCCATAACTGTTGAATTCATCTAAACTACTAAACAAAGTAGCTAGAACATTATTACACTTTAATTAAATAACAGGAGAAACAAGAAAAGACGAACCTAATCAAAATAAATGAAAACGCAAATGCCAGAATGTACAAAGTTTCATGTAAAATAATTTTCATTCTAAAGGCTCTTTATCAGTGCAGAGGAGAACACGGAATCCAAAACAATCACCGCTAATAATGAAACAAACCTGCCTGTCACAGTACAACTTATTTGCCCTGAGTTACATTTCATTACAGACTTCATAAAGAAATTCCACTTTTGTTGAGAAAAGCAATCTCTTGAGTTAATTGGAGGATTAGCAGCATACAATTTTTCAGCTTCCATATAAAACACATTTGTTCCAAATTGTTTCAACCAAATACTACCTAGTGGGCATGTCATAGCCTGCTGCCAATCTCTCAATTACTAAAGTTATGCAAAAAGAGTAGCACGAACCTCTGCTCTGCACACCTAACTAGTCACATGGTAAAATGAAACCCCAGATGCTGTTTCTTACCATGAAAACAATGTTGTGTCCTTTAAATCCAAAAGAGAGCTTTGGTGAAATTGTTCACCTCCACCCTACTTGCTCTCACATAATCTCCAATTACTTCCTTCCTTCAAAAGGAAGGGGGAGGGGCAGTTCATGTGGGAGACAGTAGCCAGTGACGAGGGCACACTAAGCCCTTTAGACTAATTCCAGTGTGCTTTCAAGGGCTGGACATCATGTGCCCCCCGGGGGAGGGGGGGCCCAGCAAAGATGGAATGGCGTCCCCTTCCATCAAGCTTATTTCCCATTTCCTCTATGGTGACTTCTGTGTTGGGTGTGGGAGGGCATACACCATGTATGATAATATTAGTGCAAATACTTTGACCCTTGCAACCACCATAAAAATAAGTAAAACTCTGGCTAGTGTTAGAAGTTTACATCCGTGCTCCCATACATGAACGAGCAATGCCACACTGTGAAGGTGTAGGACGGCTTGTGCCTGCTAGGGATGGTCGCTGGATTCCGCGGAATTAAAAATTCCGTGATTCCAGCCGGAATTTGGGGATTCCGTTCCGTTGTGATGGAACGGAATTACTATATCACTATGGCGGAATTTTACGGAATGCAATTTTTTTTTTCCCATCGAACTGATTTTTACCTAATAAGAAGAATTTCTGCTCGACAGACTTCCTTCCCTCCTCCTCCTCCGAAGGAGGAGTGTCTTGTCTTCCAGGGAATTGTAGGATTTCAAAAGTCAGCTTACATACATCAGTGGAATCAAACCCAGGTCTAGTGCTTGGTAGGCAGCTCTCCTCACCACTATACCACCACCAACACTACATGCTGAAGCCAGCCTAGCATGTACCATTATGATATATCCAAGAGAAAAATGAGCTTGCTTAGGGATTTGTAGGATGTCAAAAGCCAACTCACATACATTGGCCAGGAATCGAACCCAGGCCTACTATTCTGTAGGCTGCTATCCTAACCATTATACCACCAACACAACACATTACAATGCTACATGCTGAAGCCAGCCTAGCATGTACCATTGTGATATAGCCAAGAGAAAAATTATCTCTCTCTCTCTCTCTCTCTCTCTCTCTCTCTCTCTCTAGGACTTGATGCCATTGAACTGAAATTTTAGCTCAAAACCATCAACGGATACTGGCAGAATTTCACAGGCAATTTCGGAATTCTGCCGGATTGAAAAAGCAATTCTGTTCCGACCAAACGGAACGGAATTACCAATTTCCACCCAAAATTGCAATAAATACTATTCCGCGGAAAGCGGTGACCATCCCTACGAGAGAGAGAGAGATAGAGAGAGAGAGAGAGAGAGAGAGAGAGATGAATCTACATGGCTATCTGGGGTTCTCTTCGGACAACTGTTGAACACAAAAGGCAATGCCATGCCTGGGTGGGCTTGAACCACCAACCTTTCAGTTAACAGCCAAATGTGCTAACCAATTGTGCCACAGAGACTGTGTACCACAAAGACTGAGCATGCAGTTGCGGTTGAATGATTTTATGGGGATGTATGTGTGTCTTTTGGAGGGAGGAAGTAAGTCTGCTCCAAGAAGTTTCAGGATGTAGTGTTGGTGGTATAATAACAATAACAGTAACAATAACAATAATATTTATATAGCGCTTTTCTCCCTGGGGACTCAAAGCGCTGTGACCCTGCATTATGCAGTCTCAAAGGCTAGGGAAAAGAGGTGAGTTTTTAGCCTTTTTTTAAAGCTGTCCAGAGAGGGAGCCTAATGGTTAGGATAGCAGCCTACCAAGCGGTAGGCCTGGGTTTGATTCCTGGCCAATGTATGTGAGTTGGCTTTTGACATCCTACAAATCCCTAAGCAAGCTCATTTTTCTCTTGGATATATCCTAATGGTACATGCTAGGCTGGCTTCAGCATGTAGTGTTGGTGGTGGTATAGTGGTGAGGAGAGCTGCCTACCAAGCACTAGACCTGGGTTTTGAAATCCTACAATTCCCTGGAAGACAAGACACTCCTTGTCAAGCAAGAAGAAAAAGGACTAAGGGAACAGTCAATAGGGTCTATGGGCTACCATATAGCATACACAAGGTTCCATTTGTGATTAGTTTAATTTTTCCGCCGGAATCCAGAATTCTGCAGAATTTAGCAAAATTCCAGCGGAATTTTCATAGCGATGGAATTAGGTGCTTCTGGAATCCGCGAATTCTGACGGAACGGAATTTGCTCTTTCCGATCATCCCTAGTGCCTGCACAGTAGCAAGGAGCTGCTGCTCGGCTTTAGGCAGAAAAATCAAAGTCCATTTGGCTCAGTGCTACTGCACAGATGTTAGCCATCTGCACCTGCACAGTATGGCCAAGCTCTGACATAAAGCTCTTGTTGATGAGATACAGTCTGCTCCAAGAGGTTTCAGCATGTAGTGTTGGTAGTATAATGGTTAGGATAGCAGCCTACCAAGCAATAGGCCTGGGTTTGATTCCTGGCCAATGTATGTGAGTTGGCTTTTGACATCCTACAAATCCCTAAGCAAGCTCATTTTTCTCTTGGATATATCCTAATGGTACATGCTAGGCTGGCTTCAGCATGTAGTGTTGGTGGTGGTATAGTCGTGAGGAGAGCTGCCTACCAAGCACTAGACCTGGGTTTTGAAATCCTACAATTCCCTGGAAGACAAGACACTCCTCCTCCAGAGGAGGAGGAAAGCAAGAAGAAAAAGGACTAAGGGAACAGTCAATAGGATCTATGGGCTACCATATAACATAAACAAGGTTCCATTTGTGATTAGTTTAATTTTTCCGCCGGAATCCAGAATTCTGCAGAATTTTGCAAAATTCCGGCGGAATTTTCATAGCGATGGAATTAAGTGCTGCTGGAATCCGCGAATTCTGACGGAACGGAATTTGCTCTTTCTGATCATCCCTAGTGCCTGCACAGTAGCAAGGAGCTGCTGCTCGGCTTTAGGCAGAAAAATCAAAGTTCATTTGGCTCAGTGCTACTGCGCAGATGTTAGCCATCTGCACCTGCACAGTATGGCCGAGCTCTGACATAAAGCTCTTGTTGATGAGATACAGAAAGTCCCAGCAATGGAACAGTGAGTTGGATCGGTACAGAGGAAGCCTCTGGATGGATTCACGCTATTTAGGTAAGTACCCATTTGCATTTTTTTCGAATGCATATTGTTCCGGCGGCATTGATCTTGGCGTGGGGAGAAGCCAAGAGATGACTCTCCCCGCTTGTGGCAAAGTGGGGTGAATATAACAAACATATTCCCCTAGTGATAACCTAGCCTCCCCCTTGGTGGTGTAATTCAGGGTCCGGCTAATATCGGCACCTGAGTTACAGTGTTTTTCCCGCCAGTGGTGCTATAGTCATAATAACATTATGGTCTATGGCAGTGACCAGGACAGGTGCAGCACGGCAGTAAGCATGCGCCAAAATTACCTGCTTAATTTTTTTTCCCCCTCAGGTACACTTTCAAGGGCAGCCTGAGTTTATTAGAAAAAAAAGTTCTCACTGTGGGTACCTGCATCAGACTAAATTCACACAGCTGGAATCAGTACGACGGAGGTAGTGGTTTCTGGAGAGTTTCATAAAATCATAACAACTGCTTTCCTAACAAAGTACAGAGAGTGCTGTTGCTAAGGCTGCAAAGAAAAATAAACCAAGCTTATTGTCACTTTTGCAATGTCTCAGCTGCAGCAGATTTGTTTTTATCTTAAATCTAGTCCAGGTTTGCTGAATCACTCGTGACATCCCCAGTGGAGAAGCCTGGAGATGCCTTATTAAATCAAGGGATGCCTCGGAAAATCAGGTCCACTATGTACAGGCAAATCATGCAACACAAGGGACCCATCTCTGACAGTCCTCCCACTCTGGGCCATGATCTACGAGGCCTATCCAGCCCTGGCACTGCCAAAGCCAGCACACAGCTTTTCATTATAGCACTGCCGCAAATTACCCACTGATTATTTGCCATATACTAAGAATCATTTTTCCAGTATGTGGGATGAAGATGTCTGCACATAGTTGGAACATTGCTATTATACAGACGGTCCTCTACTTACTAATGGCTCCAGTTACATTTCATACATACAAAGAGGACAAATGTACTGTGCCGTTTTGTTGTAACTGATTGTAAACTGTTGTAAGTAGCTGAAAGCAAATTAAAAACACATTAAAAATCAACAAAAACATTGTTTATACTATATGACCAAACCCAGAGATATCCAAAAGTAAAAAAATGTATCCATCCATATTTCACTATATATAATAAACATGGCTCGAACTACAAACAAATTCAACTTGCATACAATCTCCCTGAATGGAACATATTAATATGTAGGGGACTACTTGCACTTGAAACACCAACTATAACTCTGAAACAACCTGAATAACAAGAATCTTCATTCTGATTATGACAATATTACAGGAGGAACTAAATCATGCAAGTCATAGCCAATAAAAAGGGTCACATATCTCACAGACAGTGGCATAATTATGTAGTACACCTCATGTCGTATACCTCATACAATGTCGTTTACCTCATACAAAGCAGTAAATATGATCATGGGAAATGTCAGAGATATCAAAGAATGAACCAGCACAGACACACCATGAATAATTACAACAGGGTTGATACTCACTATTGAGAAATGGTCATTATTTTTCCCTGCTAGGCCATAGTGCTGAAGACTTGAAAGTATTGTCTCTAAATAAAATAAAGCATGGACAGCCATGGACACTTCAAGAATATTTATTATGCTTAACAGACCACTATTATGAAAAACTGTGCATACATGCATGTACATTTTTCCTGGAGTAAAATACAGTATAAATTACTTTTCTCCTATGACGTTGCCACTTACAGTAGGTAGAAGAAATGTGACAGATCTTACATGTTTTGGACTAGTCCATCTCCTCATCGATAGGCCCCAGTCTGGCAATAGTTGCTCCTAACCTAGTTATCAACCAGTTACTGACTATAAAAACTAGTTGGAGTAACTATTCAAAACATCCATCTGCTGTGACAAAATAGACCATGTGTCATGGTCCTAACTCTGCTCTAACCCTAATGTCACCTGGCATTTGCATCACTAAAACAGTTATAAACACCTTATTAACATCAGTTCTGCCTCTTTCCTCAACAATACTTTTGCTTTTATCACTGCACCAAGAATGTATGCTGTCAGAATCAATGGTTTGTCCATTTTCTGCAGTTGGAATCATATGTTCACTCCACTCCAAAATTGTTATCATCTACATTTTTAGTGTAACCATAGATACACAGATAAATACTAGACCGCCTACCTAGGACATCTGGTAACAAAGATCTGTCCACCGTGGCCTAGTTCTTTCTCCAGCCATCCCCCCATGAGTTGCTTTAATCACAAGCAATACACACAGAGTTTTGTACAGAGATTTGTTTTTCTCCTCATGTCTGTGTGAGTTTCCTCCATGTTCTCCTGTTTCTTCCCACATCCCACAAACAAACTAACAGGTAAGTTGGTCCCCCCTAAAGTGTCCAGACTATGATGGATGTATGACTATTGTAAGGATTAGATTGTGAACTCCTCTGAGGGACAGTTAGTGACAAGACTATATACTCTGTACAGTGCTACAAAAGATGTCAGAGTTATCGTATAGCCTCGAATACAAGTCGACCTAGTGTATAAGTCGAGTACAATATTTGACTCTCTTAAAGCGGAATATAACCCTGCATTTCAACTTTGCTCTAAAACATTATTTACAGTATATTATATGCAACCAGCATTTTTTTTTAATAGACCAGCATTGGAAGGGTTACACAGGGCTTTAAAGTTACTAGAGATTTCTGCAGACGCATCCGAAGCTGAAATAGATACATTTTGTTTACATAAATGTATCTAAGTGTTATATGTTACACACTTTGGCTGTCCTCCAGCTCAGTCAGAGAGAGTGAGTCACATTTAACAAAATGTAACTATCTGAGCTTCGGATGCGTCTGCAGAAATCTCCAGGAACTTTAAAGCCCTGTGTAACCCTTCCAATGCTGGTCTAGTAAAAATAAAATGCTGGTCGCATATAATATACTGTAAATAATGTTTTAGAGCAAAGTTGAAATGCAGGGTTATATTCCGCTTTAAGCTGGATTTTTTCTATTGACTCAAGTATAAGTCTACCCCGCAAACTTAATGGCTGCACTTGGGGTCCAGGAATAATTAACAGCTGCAATTATGGACCAGGAGGAACTAATGCCTGCACTGTATACAGTATTGCAGCCATTACCCCTCCTGACCCTTAAAGGATACCCAAAGTGACATGTGACATGATGAAATAGACATGAGTATGTACAGTGCCTAGCACACAAATAACTATGCTGTGTTCCTTTTTTTCCTTTCTCTGCCTGAAAGAGTTAAATATCAGGTATGTAAGTGGCTGACTCAGTCCTGACTCAGACAGGAAGTGACTACATTGTGACTCTCACTGATAAGAAATTCCAACTATAAAACACTTTCCTAGCAGACAAGTGGCTTCTGAGAGCAAGAAAGAGGTAAAAAAGGGAATTTCTTATCAGTGAGGGTCACACTGTAGTCACTTCCTGTCTGAGTCAGGACTGAGTCAGCCACTTACATACCTGATATTTAACTCTTTCAGGCAGAGAAATAAAAAATGGAACACAACATAGTTATTTGTGTGCTAAGCACTGTACATACACATGTCTATCTCATCATGTCACATGTCACCTCGGATATCCTTTAAGTGCAGCCAATAACTCCTCCAGGTCCCCAAGTGCAGCAGTGATTCACCCCTCCTTCAGCTTAGTGCCGTATATACTCGCATATAAGCCGACTCGCATATAAGCCAAGGTACCCTCATTTCCCTCAGAAACCAGGAAAAAGTAATTAACTCGCAAATAATCCCCCTCCCCAGTAGTTAGATGTGCTCCCAGTACAAGCCGGCCCCCCTCCCTATAGCCAGATGTTCCCCAAGGATGACACAGCTGTGTCTCCAGAAACCACTAGATGGCATCATAGATATGAGACACAGCAATTGCCACACAGGAAGGATCCCCAATCATTGCACTGCTGACACATTACATGCATGCCCTGCTCCACAAGCCAGGGGACCCAGGTAGTCACTCTTGAGCAACACACTCTGCACACCATGTTGGCAAAGGATGGGGGGAACAGACACAGCAGTGAGCCAGTCGGCAAGAGCAGAATCACTAGTGCACAATCCTTATGCTCTTCTGCCAGTAACAAAACCTGCTCCACCATCCACGCATATAAGCCGAGGGAGTAACTTTTCAGCACATTTTTTTGTGCTGAAAATGTAGGCTTATATACAAGTATATAAGGTATTTTCCCCTACCCTTTCCTTGTTAATTGTGGCCAGGACTTTCATACCTGTGCTTTCTTGGCATTTCCTTTACCAAGAAAGTGTCACTTACCACTGAGTAAATTGCTGCAAATGGGAATGTCACTGATTGTACACACATTACTCAGTGTTGCCCGTGACCCGTGTATATAAGTCGACCCCTATACTTTTATTTTAGACTTATAGTCGAGTATATACAGTATATAAATACTAAAATAATAATAATATACAGATCAGCCACCCTCAGACAATACTGCACTGGAATTATATTACATTTTGGCTTGATAGCTACAAGGAGAGTGTTGTATGGTAAATATGAAGCATTTGTGTTGATTACATCTGCCAAATCATCTACAATATGGTTGCTTACATTTGTTCTGTTAAATGGAGTTGGCTGTAGTAAGTACAAAATAAAGTAATCTAAAGCAGCTTTGTAAACGCTTTTACATTTTACAGCATGTTGTGATTGATTATTGACTTGTACAATGTAGCTATTTCATTACAGCATTAATGTGAACATTTTATTCAATCAAACAACTCTGCACTGACCACTTAACAGCTCTACAAATATTTTATTTATTATATCCCGCTGCTGCTGATTCTACCGACTACAAAAATGTTTGTACTACAAAACACTGTGCATTTTGGTAAGGGAACATTAAGGACAATTTACCCAATCAATTTATTGTTCCAGTTATATAGAGGAGTCAGGTGCAAAGGAGTTAACAGTGAATTCCAGTTCCAGGTTGATTTAAGTACAGCTTGCAATAGAAAAAAAGTTTTCAAATAAAACAACAGACTGAATGCACCGATGTCCACATTAGTGCATAAAAAGTAATCAGCTGAAAGTGTATATATGGCGACTTCACAGACACCACAGGACTGTTTAACTTGATATCTACAAGCAAAGAGCTGATTATGTATATATATATATATATATATATATATATATATATATATATATATATATATATATACATATATGTACAGTGGGTTGCAAAAGTATTCAGCCCCCTTAAAGTTTTCCACATTTTATCTTATTACTGCCACAAACATGAATCAATTTTATTGGAATTTCACACGAAAGACCAATACAAAGTGGTATACACATCAGAAGTGGAATGAAAATCATACATGATTCCACACTGCAAAGTGGTGTGTGCATAATTATTCAGCCCCCTTTGATCTGAGTGCAGTCAGTTGCCTATAGGCATTGCCTGATGAGTGCTAATGACTAAATAGAGTGCACCTGTGTGTAATCTAATGTCAGTACAAATACAGATGCTCTGTGAGGGCCTCACAGGTTGTCTAAGAAAATATTGGGAGCAACAACACCGTGAAGTCCAAAGAACACACAAGACAGGTCAGGGATCAAGTTATTGAGAAATTTAAAGCAGGCTTAGGCTACAAAAAAATTTCTAAAGCCTTGAACATCCCACGGAGCACTGTTCAAGCGATCATTCAGAAATGGAATGAGTATGGCACAACTGTACACCTACCAAGACAAGGCCGTCCACCTAAACTCACAGGCCGAACAAGGAGAGCACTGATCAGAAATGCAGTCAAGAGGCCCATGGTGACTCTGGACGAGATGCAGAGATCTACAGCTCAGGTGGGAGACTCTGTCCATAGGACAACTATTTGTCATGCACTGTACAAAGTTGGCCTTTATGGAAGAGTGGCAAGAAGAAAGGCATTGTTAACAGAAAGCATAAGAAGTCCCATTTGCAGTTTGCCACAAGCCATGTGGGGGACACAGCAACTATGTGGAAGAAGGTGCTCTGGTCAGATGAGACCAAAATGGAACTTTTTGGCCAAAATGCAAAACGCTATGTGTGGCAGAAAACTAACACTGCACATCACTCTGAACACACCATACCCACTGTCAAATAGGGTGGTGGCAGCATCATGCTCGGGGGGGGGGGGGTGCATCTCTTCAGCAGAGACAGGGAAGCTGGTCAGAGTTGATGGGAAGATGGATGGAGCCAAATACAGGGCAAACTTGGAAGAAAACCTCTTGGAGACTGCAAAAGACTTGAGACTTGAGCCAGTGCAACAATGGAATGGTTTAAAACAAAACATATCTATGTGTTAGAATTGCCCAGTCAAAGTCCAGATCTAAATCCAATCGAGAATCTGCGGCAAGATATGAAAACTGCTGTTCACAAACGCTGTCCATCTAATTTGACTGAGCTGGAGCTGTTTTGCAAAGAAGAATGGGCAAGGATTTCAGTCTCTAGATGTGCAAAGCTGGTAGAGACATATCCTAAAAGACTGGCAGCTGTAATTGCAGCAAAAGCTGGTTCTACAACGTATTGACTCAGGGGGGCGAATAATAACGCACACCCCACTTTGCAGTTATTTATTTGTAAAAAATGTTTGGAAGCATGTATGATTTCTGTTCCACTTCTCACGTGTACACCACTTTGTATTGGTCTTTAATGTGGAATTCCAATAAAATTGATGCATGTTTGTGGCAGTAATGTGACAAAATGTGGAAAACTTCAAGGGGGGCGTATACTTTTGCAACCCACTGTATATATATATGTATATATATATTGATCTGTGCACCGTGCTGACAACACAAGTAAGACGAGCAAGACCCACCTAGGCCAAAAACACTGTGGTAAGCAAGCCTCTTATCTCAAGGTATATAAAGTATGTCTTGAGTAAAGGTTTGCTATTAAATGCTAGATCACTGTCTCAGACTGTGTTGGTTGAAGACCTGATAAAAGTACACAAGTTGTACACGTTCAACAAATACCTAAGCCTGAGTTGTGAATGATACCCCTATTGAGCTGTACATGGCATATTTGGTAGCATCCATGGGATACTGCACTTGTAAGGGTACCCAAAATGTTACAGGTACAATAAAATGATTTTAAAATGCTCTCCAAAATGACTAATGATGCCACAGCAGGGCCATGCACAGGATCCTTAAGGGGGTGGTGCTCACATTAAAAAAGGTGCCCAACTGCTGGATAAGGAAAAGGTGCATTTGTAATTGCTAATTTCTCTTTAAGGCTCCCTGCACACTGCAAATCCGATTTGCGATTCCTATTTGCAATTTTACCTTAATGCTATTAACAGAAAAACGCAAAAAAAGAAGGCAGAGTGCAGTAACGATTAAAAATCGGAATTGCATGTAAACAACGATTAAAAACAGGAATCAAAATTGCATGCAGTGTGCAGGGAGCCTTAAACAGTCATTGGTAGCCACTAATTTCTGTAACCAATGGGCTTTTTTAGCTGCTTATTTTTATGTAGCGGCTATTTGTAGCTGTTATTTGTTGCTGCTATTTTTACAGCTCCCTGTTATCCCCCCTCCCCTCCCGCCCCAATACAGTAGTCAGTCTCTCACCAACCCCCCAAGAGATCAGTGACAGGTGACTTCTCCCTCTTCCCCACCTCCTAGTAAGGTAGCTTCTCCCCTCCCCACATGACACAGTTGGTCCCCTAGGACAGCAGTGATGAAATATGTGTGCAATCTGGTCTCACCAGTCTACTGCCCCCTTGCAACTCAGAGTGGACAGTGGAGTGTGAGACACAATGACACCGATCACAGGAGGCTGCATGCTCCATCCCTACTCCAGCCCACTGAGCAAGGTCTCTCCTTGTCTCTGGCTGCATATCACTTCCTTTCCCACTGTTGGCATGGTACCTGATATTATAGACAGTGAGCTTCATGCCTCTGTATTTGGATCCTCTGGTTTACAGGCTGCAGTGAGGAGGAGGCAGTCCAGAAGGAAAGGGGGACATATACTTGTTTACAAACCTAAATAAACATAAAACATGTGAAAAGAATTCCCTTCTGGGATATGTCATTATACCTATATGGTTTCCATGTTCTGCACATCAGAGGACAGAAGCCATGGACCCAGCAAGCTTCAATATGTATGTATGTATGTATGAAGCCTCATCCCAGAAAGAAAGTGCTACTTCTGTTTCTTAAGTTCATTTGGTGGGTAAAGGAAGACTGTATTTTTCTGTGAAAGCACAGTTCTCCTTTATCCCTCCTGGCGGTTCATTTCTGTCAGGAATTATGAGTCAAAAGCGGTACATTTTTTTCAAGAATTTTAGGCATCCAATTATTAAGTCTTAACTCACCAAAATATATCAGAATAAAGGCCTGGAAAAAATCCTGCATATAAATAAAAGACTGTAACACAAATTTGCTGAAAAAAATAAATTTATCAATAAACTGAAATAATAGCAAAACTGTACAAATAAGCAGCAGATTATATATACAGTATGTACATGCAGTACAGTGTATAACTAATACACCTCCCGTGTGTGGTAGATCTTAAAACATGGAACAGCACACAGGGCGACATTATAGTCCGGGCAGTAGAGACGGGTTTCTTTTGCTGACTTTCTTACCCTTGCTATCCGTCTTGCTGCAGCAAACAACGCACATCCTACTTGGTGCAGCTTTTTTTGGAGTGGGTGGAATATAGTCTGAAAAGTGGCGGCCAGTGAGGCGCTCAGGATTGACAACATATGATGCATGGCGCCCAATTCGCACATCTGCTGATGAAGTCTGGTACTTCAGACATATGCTTTCGCACATTTTCCATATAAAGTCGGAATGTGTTCCTGGCCTGTCACTGCGTTGCTTATACAAAATGAACGCATTCCACAGAGATTGTTCCAGCAGATGACGAAAAAAATGTTTGTAATATTTTTGTTGTTGTTTGCGGACTGCGGGGTAGTACGTCATCGCCTGGTCAGCTCGGTCCACCCCACCCATTGTATGATTGTAGTCCAGGATGACTTGTGGCTTGTCCAGAACTTTCCCTCCTCGCGTTGTGGTGGTGGCAGATGAAGCATCCTGAGCGTACACACGTCCTTCTTGTCACGCCAGCGGAGTGCCAACAGTTTTCCTTTCTGCCAAGCCACAATGTCCCCTCGCTTTTGCTTGGCGAAGGTAGTTGGCATTTCTCGCCGGTTAGGACGAACGGTGCCGTAGGCATCAGTTTTGTTCCTGATGAGTATTTCAAAAAGTGAACTGTAAAAATTATCTGTGATCACACAGTATCCCTTATCCAACAAGGGCTCCACTAAAGGATGAAGTCACCAGCCCGTAGCTGCTGAAAGCAGGGTTAAATTGTGTCCCTTTCCCGGTGTACAGTATGCTGTTACAGATGTAGCCCGTTGATGCCTCGCATAACATGTAGGACTACACTCCAAACCGGGCCCTCTTGGATGCGATGTATTGTATCCAGGACAGTCGGCCTTTGTACGCCATCAAGCTTTCATCCACACTTATGTCCCTCTGGGGCACATAAGTGTTGCAGAAGTTTTCCATCACCAGCTGAAAAACTTCCCAGATCTTTTACACTTTGGAGCTGGGTGGGTTGACTCATCGAAGGCGGTGTTGTCTGCGAAGTGTAGAAACTTCATGGTGAGTCCAAAACGGTACTCCGACATTACCGTGCCAAAGAAGGGGGTAGCGATTATTTTGTTCGTCGACCAGTACCATTTCTGCAGGGGCTTCCCCACCACCCCCTGCAGAATAATTAGTCCAAGGAACAGCCACAAGTCCTCCTTGGTGATAGGCTTCCACATCCTGCTCCTGGAAAAGGGACCTCGTGGAGCAGCCATTTCTTGCGGGGGGTAGCGGTTCATCTCCACCACGATTTTATCAATAACAGCGTCACTGAATAACAGCTGCAGGTAGGCCAGGGGGCAGTGATCACATTCAACCTTCATGCCGGGCTCTCCAGTAAAAGGGAAATGGGGGAGGCGGTGGTGGGGCCTGAGTGGTGTTGACTGGGCACCAAACACATGCGTCACTAACCTCCTCCGTGTCGCTGGTGATGGAGTCGCTGTCAGAATCAGATGACAGGTTGCCAGGCGCATCACTGTAACTGGAGTCCTCCAGTGACTGCAAATCAGGATCGCTGTCCTCGAACTGCATCAGCACTTCCGCTGTGAGACGCTTCGAGGATGACGCCATAGCAGATGACAGGAAAAGAGCGTAGTAAAAATCCAGGCAGAGGTCGGTACACAGAAATCCAATATCAGGCAGAATCAGAAGGCAAAAAGTGTAGTCAAAAATCCAGGCAGAGGTCGGTACACAAATCGGTAGGAAGATCAGAGTTCACAGCACAGCTCACAGCACAGCTCACAGCTCACAGCTCACAGCACAGCTCACAGCTCACCGCACAGCTCACAACCAAATGGCAACAGTGTATTGGATACACATGTATTTGATTCATGTGTATCCAATACAATGCACTTTGCAGCCAATGAATACCATTTTTCAAATTTCCCGCCCCACCCCCATGACGTCACGCCACCCTGCGTCAGCCCGCACCGCCGCTCCGCTCCTCTGATTGGCCGCCAGGTCCCCAAGAGAATAACGGGGATATGGGGGTCCCGGCGGCCGGACAAACATCGCTGCTGCTGGGGGAGAGAGGCAGGGGTCCCTGGAGAGCGGCGATCGCACAGGGACTCCTGCAACAAAGGTATATGTGCCGCCGCTACCGCCGCTGCTGCTCCGATCACATGGCCGCCGGGTCCCCGCAAGATTACCGGGGATATGGGGATCCCGGCGGCCGGACAATTGTGGCAAACTTTGGGGGACAGGTGTAGGAGTCGGCGCGCGGGACTCCAGTACACAGGCGCAGCAGTCTTTTCACTGCCCCGACCTGAGCTCGGGCTTACCTATAACAGCTAATTTTTCCTACCCCGAGCTCAGGTCGGCGTTACCGCCAGGAGGGTTAAGGGCATTTTATTGGTATTCTGCAATGCTGCCAATACAGTGCCCTTGAAGAAGCAGGTATTGCAAAATGGTTGGCAGACTATAAGTAGTTCAAGGACATTTACATAAGCTTCTTCTCATATCGACATTAAACAGTAAACTGCAAGCAAGCCTGTATATTCATCTTCACTATTACTCTACTATAGCAACCAGCTACACTATCCTAACCCCAATTTTACACCTATTCCTAACTAATGACCTTAGCCAATACTCACCTTCTGTCTCTTTCAGCTGCCATGTGTCCAATGCCTAGGCCTACCTCCTGTTCCAAGGATTTGTCCCTCGGAGCTAATTTTATATGTCATGCTGACATTCATTTCCACAACAGACACCTGCAGATAACAAAGCAACCAAACAAAGCAGCAAATACCAATAAGATTGGTAACAACCCATACTGCATCGATCTGCTTCCACAATGTACAACTAAACTAGCTCTGGAGGATTCAGAATGAGCACACATTAAGCAGACTAGTCTATCAGCAATTCATTTATGGATACTTTGATATTTGGAGATTAATATGTGGAGATTATGATAGTTTTTCCGTTGAGGTTTTTTTTTTAGCACACTCCAAGTTAATCACCTATCCCTAATGGATATTCTTATCTTAACAATAAATCGCCTTCTTGACACAGAACACGGTACAGAAACTTTTTTGCTACTATACACACAAACAGAAACTCTGTGTAGTTAAATAGACTGCCTCCTCTATCTATAATGCCTCTTTCACATGAAAACATTAATTTTCTTTGATCATACTGAGAAAATGCGATGTATTTTCGCAAATATTTTCTCAAAATCGAAAAAAGCATTTTTGATGCGAAAATGACTTTGGTGAAAATTCACAAGCAACACTTCAGCTAAACAGTGTGTTAAACGTGCCCTTTATCCGCCCAATTGCCAGGGTCAAGTGCTTTCCAGTTGCAAAATAATGCAACCAAATGGGAGCATTTGTAATCACAAACGTGTCAGTTATTGAGATGCGAGTAGTTACTGCCTGGTAAAGAAAATGTATACATGTGTTTGAACTACCGGTACATTTAAAGTGTTTTATTTTTTCCTTTTTTTAAGATCATAGTCTGAGAACAATTTATAAAAATAAAAGTCTTGTAGGGGTATGCTGCACACCTTCCTTTATTATTGCAATTTTTTATTTTTTTATTTTTTTGCTGTGTTGCATTGGATTTCCGGGCATGCTGTATATTTACACCAATGTACAAAAGCTTTTGTGATTGCATTAAAAGGAATATGCAAATGCAAAAGAGCACAGATGCAATACAGTCCTGAACATGATAAAACCACAATCCAGACAATTTATGTTTTCAAGCACCATAACTGTATTTTATACCTCTCTCTGGCTTACCACTTACGTACACAAGCCTGAAAAAGTGCTCTGAAACCAAAAATATTCCATTCAATGTCCTGTATTATTTACAATAGAATAGAATGCAGCTCAGTTCTCTGGGACAGAAAGTCCATTCATTTCTGTTGTTATGTTCATTATTACTATTATTATCTGTTTTTAGGCCACCAGGAGATCAAAATAATGCTGCATGCTGTATGGATATTTTGAACCGTAAATATCCAAAGCACTATAGATTAATTCCTTTTATAGCAATGAAATATTCTAAAGTATACAATCTGTCCAAATTGCACGGTCGAATTATATTAGGAACATTGCAAGGAACTATAAAAATGTAGACCTTTCGGGGAGTTCATTGGATAGGTTTAAAATGGCAATCCAACATGTACTCAATGAAAAATAGAAACATGGCAATATATTTAGAAAAAGTGGCTGGTACAAACAATACAGAAACAGTTTTTGAGTTGACAAGTGACAATGAAAGTCAATGTTCCTTTCCTGTGATGACTCATAAAACAGTACTAGGCTTCAATGAAGACAGACCACATTTTTAGTGATATGACATTTACCGTAGATATACAGAGCTGCATTTCCACCGTCTGACAAGATGTGGACTAAAATGTTATTTTTAGTAGACTTTTGCATTGGCCTGTTGCGTAGTTGTAGTTGTTGTTGCTGTTGCTTTTGTTATTACTATGATCCTGATTTATATAACAGTTGTATCTCTTTTGGGGCTTATTATTGTAGTCATCATTGATCACTGCTTTATAATTAACCACTTCAGGATCACAGGTTTTCTTCCCTCAAAACCAAAACAACTTTTACATGTCAGCGCTGCTCCCATTCATTCACTGATAACTTTATTGCTACTCATCACATGGGAATGATCTATAGCTTGTTTTTTTCGACACAAATCAGGCTTTTCAAGGGTGATATTTTATTTTAGTAATAATGTTATTCTCTATGCATTTTAAAGGGGAAAAAGAGAAAAAAATGAAAAGATACACTATTTCTATATTTCCAACCACTGTAGTTTTAAAATAGACAAAGATACCATAGATAAAATCAACACATTTTATCCGCCCATTTGTCCCGGTTATCACAACATTTAAATAATGTTCCTAGTACAATGTATGGCGACAATATATTATTTGGAAATAAAGGTGCATTTTTTCAGTTTTCTGTTTTTTTCATTGTACTCAATCAGTAATTAAAAGCCCTTATCTGTAAAAGTAACAGTAATATACAGTCATGGCATACATGTTTAAAAAGCTGAGTGCCTAAGGTAGTTATTTATGTATTGTCTTTTCAATTATGTCACTTGTGGTTTTTTTTTTTACAAGCGTTTTATTTCGGTGCCGAGTGTACAAAAATAACAATTTTATTGCTTTTTATTCAGTTTCTTGCTAAAGAAAATTCATATGACATAGGTTTCAGTTGTCAAATACCCCAAATTATATTCTCTCGCTTATCACAGTTAAAATGATGCCATATATACATCATCAGATAGCTTCTTGGGCACACCGCACACTGATAACCACAAGTAGCACCATTGGATTTTTCAAGGCCATTTTTTGCAACAAAAGAAATACAGTCATTCTTTCTTAGCAAAGCCCCTGGAGTCTCAGAACATTCGGTGCAGGTCATAAACCTCACCATTCTGAAAACTAGAGACCCAGGCCTACTCAGATAAACATATTTTGTAACATTTGGATTCATGCCTTTTTGCTGAAACTGCACCACAAGTTTGAAAATAGCATTTTTTTACAGTTTTCTTTACTTTGGCGGGAAAAAAAATCACATGACATAGGCTTCAACAATACTACATCCCAAATTATATTCTCTCGCTTGTCACGGTTAAAATGATACCCTATATAAATCAACCACAAGTAGCACCAACAGCTTTTTCAAGGCCATTTTTCTCCCCAAAGTGTCATTCTTTTTTTAAGTCCGGACACACTTTCAATTAAGATTGGCCAATCACTGACCAACTGTACCACCTTCCCATGTAGTATGAGAGTCAACAAATATTGAATAGTATGAGAAGATTGTGTAGGTAAATGCTCATATTGTAGTATGAGGGTTTACCTACACAATCTGCTCATATTATTCAAGATTCAATAGTAAAATTGGTCAGTGATTGGTCAATCATAATTGAAAGTGTGTACCAGGCTTTAACAAAGTATACTGAGGGCTTAACAATGTCTCTAAACATTCACACATTGGTACTCACAATTGTAGAAGCTGTACAAAGGTGGGAGTCAGGAGGTCCGAAGGTGTTTGGCAGCCATGCCAAGGGTCAGAGTGTGGTAGGTCAGCCATGCCAGAGGTCAGAGGGTAATTCGGCAGCCATGCCAGAGGTCAGAGGGTGGTTGTTAGTTATGCCAGAGGTCGAATTCCATAGAGTGGTTGTCAGCCATGCCGGAGGTCAAATTTTAAAGTGTGGTTGTCATCCATGCCAGAGGTCAGATCCGGAGAGTCAAATACAGTTCAATTATGCCATAAAAATTTGGCCAGTATAAGGGTAAAAAAAACAAAAACAAAAACAACAACAACAAAAAAAATAATGAACGACTGTATGATATGTCTCAAAGCAGGGCTTAAGGCATAGTGCTGCTTTGGACGGACATTTTGGACAATGATACCGGGTGTCCCTTCGAACGCCATTTTTCTGGCAAACTCTGCACCTTCTTTGGGGGTATGGTTTTGATGCATTTGGGGGGAGTGGGGCAGGAAAATGACTTCCCTCAAATCTGGCAACATTTTCTGCATGAATAACAATAGTATAAAGATCAACTGACTCTTGGGTGCATGTAAGGATAACTTTATTATAGAAAATTAAATATCCTAAACCAAGACATCAACCTGTTAAAACCACTCACACAATACAATCTAATCTATCAAAAATCACTGCACGATGAAAAACCTTAAAGCGGAAGTCTAAATGAGCAATCTAAGTGACTATAAGGAAATTTGCTAACACTTGCATTATCCTTTGAGGACTGCGACTGAGTCCAATACAAATGTGTGCATAACAACGAAGATGGATGCTTTTTGATGGTTTTTGATGCTTCCTGTTCTGTGATTTGGTCCAGGACTGACATCTGCTGGGATAGTAGACTGATGGTTTGGCTGGATTCATGGTTGTGTCTTTGCTTCTGGTGGATTCTTTAAGTACCACTTAATACATATGGAAGAGCTTCACAGACCAGCCGGTGCATGTATTTCTTGATAGAGAACTGCAGCCTCTAAGGGTTCTATTTTTGGGTATTTTGGGGTGTTAGTGAGATGGCCTCTTTATTGGGCCCTTTTGTCCCGTTTTTTAGGGGGAATTTTTTGCTACTTTGGGTATTGTATTGTGTGTGTGGTTTTAACAGGTTGATATCGTGGATTAGGATATTTAATTTTCTATAATAAAGTTATTCTTACATGCACCCAAGAGTCAGTCGATCTTTATACCATTGTTACTTATTTATACTGACATGGTGCATGTGGGAATTTATAACATATATTTTTACATATATTTGGTACAGACCTTTCTGAAGGTGGTGTAAATCACCTGGTTTTGAGGTTATTTGCTGTGTGGGTGCCCACTTTCTTATCCTTTCACACATTTTCTGCATGAAGTTGGTCTGGGTTTGGGGCACGTTGTCCAGATTCAAAAAGGAGACATTTAATTATCGCCTGCTGGAACTTTAAAAAAGTGGCCCTGTTACCTGATTTATTGTACAGGACGAAGGCGTTTTGGAGGCACACCTGGAAAAAATATAGAGCCACTTTTTTGTACCAGACCTTCCTCTTCCTGTCGAGCCTGTATGGTGCCAAAACCTGGTCGGACAAGTCCACTGCCCGCATGAACTTGGTGTACTCAGCGATGGCCAGCGGTTTTACTACTTCCCAAGAACGAGTCCTCACAATCAGTGGTGGCTCCAGGAATTTTTTTGGGGGGTGCTATGCAGGTGCTGGATCATTTTAAAGGGGGTACAGGTGCTGCGGTGCGCAAAGAAAATTTCGGGAGGGTGGCCAAAAAGAGGGATGTGGCCAAAAGGAGGGGCATGGCCAACAAGCCATGCGGCTCCCCCTAGTGACAGCTCATGTTAATGATTCAATGAGTCATTCCCCATGACTCAATGAGTCATTAACATGAGCCGTCATTAGGGGAAGCCGCGCGGTATGCAAAATGACTGCAGATCGCCGACGCTGGAGGAAGGGGAGCCACTTTGCCGCTAACAATTCTTTTACAGGGGTAGTGCTGACAAGATGGAGGCGGAGAGGACCACCCAGCGCTGGAATCCATAGGGAGGTGAGTCGCTCTGCATTTATTATTACTGGGGGAGCGGGGGCCGGCAGACCACACAGGGAGACAAGGCAGGGAGTCCGCACGTAGCGGTGGGTCGGTGGCTCATATAGGTGGACGTTTTTAAGTTGGGGATTCCCTGCCTTTGGAATATAAGATGCAGGTACATTTTCTCTCCATTTTTGGGGACAAAAAGTGCGTCTTATATTCCGAAAAATATGGTAATCAAATTTTGCCTTCATTATCCTTTTGTGTAGCTATTAGAGATACTAAAACTGAAATAGACTCAATTTTATCTAATAAAATGTTGTGCGGCTGGATTGGGCGGCGGCTGCTACATAGGGAGTGCATCACAGTTGTTTGGACACGCCTCCTGAAGAAGCCGGTAGTAGCCGGCAAAATCGATCGAGGACGCCGTCCTCTCCTATGGCGGCGGACCTCCCTGGTGCCTGACTTCCCCATGCTCCAATAGGACATCACCTCCTCTCGGACAAACGCTGCTGACACCTGCAGGAATCCTGTCCGGATGAGTAAGAGCCCACTGGGCAACTTTATGCAATCCATATGCTTTGGCTGACACACATTGCCATCATGCTCTATGGCTGCTGCTGCTTTGTATTCACTGGCTGCTTGATCTGTCTTCAGCTCTAATACGCTTCTCTGCAAAGTACTTTCCATGCCAACAATGCTAATATCTTCCAATCTGTCGGTGTTCATTTGAACTACTTGCATGGACTTTTGCTTCCACCTAACGCTGCACAATCCGGCTCTCTATGCATGTGCAACAGGCATTGTTTGCCAGAGACACAAGAATCTACATGCACATGTCAGTATGGATATCAGGAAGAGCTAAATAAGCAAAAAATAAGCATTTGAGCACATGTGAATATCAATGAGCTGACAATACCTGAGGTGATGCCTGCATGGTTTGCTGAGAGTTGAGGATACCTGCTTTTCCTTGTTTAGGCCTCTCTTTATATTGGAATATCCATGATGAACTCTGGCTATAGTCATGCGGCTAGATTGGACTCTTTTGTTCCTTGATTTTGTTTTTCTTTTTTGATATATTTTTTGATATATTTTTTGATTTTTTGTTTATTAAGCTGCGCAGCTTTCAGCCATTATCTACGTTCACTGAGTCCACTGGTTAGATTCTTTCTGAATTAGAGGGCCCTAGGTTCAGTGGGTTTTGGGGTGTGGGTCGTTGGGGATGTGGGATTTTCCGCTGCCATATATGTTTTTATGCTAATTTTGTATATTGTCTTTTGCAAGTGATGAATAAAGTTTTGTATTTTTACAAATAATATATATCAATATTTTTTGTATTCAATCGGGCCATACCCCTTCCACACAACATCTCATAAGGTCTGTTCTAATTTGTAACAGGAGGGGGATGTCCCGAGTGACCACAAAATTATCTACACCTGAGTGCACCCTTGGAGATTAATACCTAATTGAAAGAGGTTAAGTGGACCCTCAGGGCCCGGGGTGATACGAAGGGTGTTATTTACAGCAAACAGGATGCTCCGGTGGGACAATCTTTTGGCATGGGTGGAACGGGAGTGCACGCAGACACAGGGAACCAGAGATGCACAGCAATTAATTAATGGTGGTTTTAGGAGATTGAACAGATTATATGAAAGAAAATCTAGGATCTGGTGGAATATTAAGTACAACAAAATTTACCTGGATGAGCAGTTCTCTCCTCTCTGGCTACGGTTTCAGATTTTTCCTCACCGTTGAAATCTCAGTGAAGATTTCAAAAAGCGGTGGGAGAGAAATTTTGAATGCTGCGCAAAAATTTGTTTGACTTTAATGAATGAATTGGATACAGAGGATTTAAACACTTTGGAAGAGGAAATGCAGAAGGTGACTGAATCTATCAGTTCATTTTCTGAGGATCCTCTCTATAAAACACGTAGTGAGGAATTAGACAGGCATATTACCCAGTTTAACAAAAACTTGGTGATATATAGGGATAAAAAAGTGTTGCAGGATAGAACAGCATATAAGACAGGCTCCGCCTATAGGTGGAGCAATCCTAGGAAAAGGATTCCCATCAAACCCAAGCCTCCTAGAGAGGATCCTGTACAACATCCCTCTGGCACAGAGGAATCTGACTCCCCTAGGGGCGGCAGTGGAGCAGCCTCAGGCAGTTCCATATCTGGTAACGATAATCCTCGCCAATATAACCTCAGACATAAACAAATTAAAGACGGTCCACCAAAGACAGGAAGTAAGAAGATAAAAAATAAAGAATTGGTTCAACAAGAATCCAGTTCATCATGTCAGGAAGACTCCGATGTAGCCTTGCCCTCCTCATCAGCTGCCTCGGCTTTTTTAGCCAATGGACAGGGGGTGGGGAGATGAGAGGCTCTAATGTGAAGGATGGGGGTGTGGTAAACAGAAATTTAGAAATCATTAATCTTACAGGAGAGAATATCCCCGATGAATATTATACGTTACTGTCTAAAGGTTTGGGGTTCTGCCCCACACACAACATGGATATTTTTGAGACCATTGTAGATTTACACCTATTTGGCAGAAGGATCCTACTGCACTGCAGGCTCTATACGGGGATAAATTACAGCGAATACCTACATGTGATGTGGAGAAGCCGTGGTCAGATGAGGACTTTGCTGCTCTTCAGGATTTGATGGATCTGCAGGATCCAGTGACCCATGGTGCGGCGGCAGACCTGGTGGGGTCTTTCGCATCCTACCATGTCCCTCACTTGGACCAGGTCGGTTTACGTAACAAATCTAAGAAATTTCCACCTTTTACCTTATGTCCAAATTTGAAGACTTTTGTTGAAGTGGTAGAGAGGGATATCTCAAGACTCGGGGGGCACAAGTCGGACACTGACAATTTAAGTACTATTGAACGAGATACGCTTTCTAAATTGGCCACAAATAAAGAATGGGTGATCAAACCATCTGATAAGGGGGGCAACGTGGTGCTGATGAAAGCGGAATTCTATAGGGATATGTGTTTACAGATCTTAAACAGGCGTGAATGTTATTTGAGGGTCCCTCCATCCAGAGCCATGCGGTGTCAGGGGGCATTGTTTGACATCATCGAGGATGCTTTCGCTCGGACAGTTATTGACCATGATACTGCTACTTTTTTGAAAGTTTTGAATCCTATTTTACCGACTTTTTATGCATTACCAAAAGTCCATAAGAACCTGAGTAAACCTCCGGGTCGTCCGATAGTATCGGGTCGGGGCTCTCTAACCAAACGTGCCAGTATGTATGTCGATAGACATCTTCAGCCACACGTACAATCGTTACCATCTTATGTACGCGATTCATCTTTTTTATTGCAAGCCCTTGAGGGCCTGCAATTGCCCCCTGGTACTTTGCTGGTGGCTCTGGATGTAGAGGCCCTCTATTCTAGCATCCCCCATCAATTGGGGGTTGATGCGGTAAGCATTTTTTTGGGGGAGCTGGGTATTCAGTACACAGCTCACAACATATTTCTGCTGACTCTACTGGAATTTATTCTGACTAACAATCTCTTTCTCTTTGAGGGGTCCCACTACCTCCAGGTGCAGGGAGCAGCGATGGGCACCACGTGTGCTCCATCGTATGCTAACCTGTACCTGGGGGCGTGGGAAAGGGAACTGTTTGCGGATAAGGGTCTCTCGATGTACCTGTGCCACATTATGGCGTGGCACAGGTACATCGATGACATCCTCGTTTTCTGGACGGGAGATCTCGATCTCCTCAATCGATTTGTCAACATTATCAATAACAATACTCGTAATCTTAAATTTACCATGCAGATGAGCCCAACGCACGTTCCTTTCTTAGATCTCCTGATCTCGATCTCCGGCGATGGCCATATATCAACATGCTTATATAGAAAAGAGACAGCGACAAACTCCATGTTAAGGGCGGAAAGCTTCCACCCCACACATACTATCAAAGGTATTCCTACTGGTCAATACTTACGTATCCGTTGGAATTGTTCCGACGATAAAACCTTTCATGAAGAGGCATTTCGCCTGAGGTCGAGATTTCGAGAAAGAGGGTACAATGATAAGATCCTGATTAAAGCACATAAAAGGGCGGATGCAAGCTCAAGGACATCGCTCCTGGCTGGGAAACAACGCCCTGCCGGAGGCGAGAGACAGAGACCGAGATTTTGCACCAAATTTTCTGCTCAGCATAGAGAGATTTCACGTATTTTACAGAAACACTGGCATATCCTGACGAACGATGCCAAACTAAGTACCATTGTTACAGATGCTCCCCTTGTATCTTTCCGCAGAGCACCTTCTCTCCGTGATCTGGTGGTGAATAGCCACTTTGAGGATCCCCGGTCCAGTACCAAGCATTGTAAGTTAACGGGCACATATACCTGTGGAGGTTGCACCATGTGCCGATTTATTCAGGTTGGAAGGAGTGTGTTGCTGCCGGATGGTAGGGATTGGTCGCTCTCGCACTATGTTAATTGTGGCACTGTTCTGGTTGTCTATCTATTGATTTGCCCCTGTGGAGCATTTTATGTGGGAAAGACTAAGAATGAACTCCGCTCGAGGATGTCACAGCACATTACTAGTATCAAGAGTTCGAGGGCGACCGATCTCACCCCGGTGGCAAGGCACTTTAAGGAAGCCCATAATGGGAGATACTTATCTCTACGATTTATTGGATTGGACAGGATCCACGGCTCACCTAGAGGAGGTAATATGGATCGTCTCTTGTTACAAAAGGAAGCCAGATGGATATTTGAGTTAGATGCAACTAGATATCCTGGCTTAAATGAGAACATTAGTTATGTCCCGTTTCTGCCCCTCTGAGTTTTGATTTTTGTGGGTCTCTGCTGTTGTGCTGCTGCATTCCCCTGCCACTATCTGTGGGCTTAATGGTGACCATCTGTTCCATTGGAGCATTTTCGTAGCCTTGCTAGTTAATCTAGATTTATGTTTGTTAATTCCACCGCTGTGGTGGTACATTTGCCCCATAGGATTGGCACCATATGCAATTGGAGGGTGCCCATTTTACCTGTGGGGCATATTATTTTATACAGGGTTATTTTACTAGCTGCTGTCCTATATGGATTTATTTTTGATAAAAAGTTGGTTATAATATGTCTAATGTGATATCTAATTGAGTAATTATCTGGTCTATGGATGGTCTGTGCGCGCTCCCTGTGTGTCCCCGCCGCCTGATCCGGCTTCCTGGTCTCTCTCCCCCCTGCCCTGCGTGCGGGGGGGTGGGGCTTGGCGGACGTGCCGGGCGTGCTATTGGTTGGCTCGCCCGTCGTGTCTGCCTGCCCCGCCCCCCTGCTCGCTCTGGCCCGGGGGCGCGAGTGGCCGTGTTGTGCGGCTGGATTTGGCGGCGGCTGCTACATAGGGAGTGCGTCACAGTTGTTTGGACACGCCTCCTGAAGAAGCCGGTAGTAGCCGGCGAAATCGATCGAGGACGCCGTCCTCTCATATGGCGGCGGACCTCCCTGGTGCCGGACTTCCCCATGCTCCAATAGGACATCACCTCCTCTCGGACAAACGCTGCTGACACCTGCAGGAATCCTGTCCGGATGAGTAAGAGCCCACTGGGCAACTTTATGCAAGCCATATGCTTTGGCTGACACACATTGCCATCATGCTCTATGGCTGCTGCTGCTTTGTATTCACTGGCTGCTTGATCTGTCTTCAGCTCTAATACGCTTCTCTGCAAAGTACTTTCCATGCCAACAATGCTAATATCTTCCAATCTGTCGGTGTTCATTTGAACTACTTGCATGGACTTTTGCTTCCACCTAACGCTGCACAATCCGGCTCTCTATGCATGTGCAACAGGCATTGTTTGCCAGAGACACAAGAATCTACATGCACATGTCAGTATGGATATCAGGAAGAGCTAAATAAGCAAATAAGCATTTGAGCACATGTGAAAATCAATGAGCTGATAATACCTGAGGTGATGCCTGCATGGTTTGCTGAGAGTTGAGGATACCTGCTTTTCCTTGTTTAGGCCTCTCTTTATATTGGAATATCCATGATGAACTCTGGTTATAGTCATGCGGCTAGATTGGACTCTTTTGTTCCTTGATTTTGTTTTTCTTTTTTGATATATTTTTTGATATATTTTTTGATTTTTTGTTTATTAAGCTGCGCAGCTTTCAGCCATTATCTACGTGCACTGAGTCCACTGGTTAGATTCTTTCTGAATTAGAGGGCCCTATGTTCAGTGGGTTTTGGGGTGTGGGTCGTTGGGGATGTGGGATTTTCCGCTGCCATATATGTTTTTATGCTAATTTTGTATATTGTCTTTTGCAAGTGATGAATAAAGTTTTGTATTTTTACAAATAATATATATCAATATTTTTTGTATTCAATCGGGCCATACCCCTTCCACACAACATCTCATAAGGTCTGTTCTAATTTTATCTAATATAACTGAGAAGAAATGAAAATGGACTAAAGCTAAATTGTACCGATATATTAATAAACCTGACCATATGTTGGCTAATAGATTAAAAAATTCTCAAACATTCAATCATATTAATAGAATAACACTAGATAATGGTACTCTTTCTTCGAATCCATTGAAAATTTATAAAGCCTTTCATAAATTTTATAGTTCACTATATACTAGGCAGGCTAAGGATAATAAGCTTTGTAGTCCAGATTTTATAAAAAATCTTGATCTTCCAAAAATTTCTGAGCAACAAAATAATAATCTTAATAAATTAATAACTGAAGAAGAAATAATGTCAACTATTAATTCATTAAAACCCAAAAAGGCTCCAGGCCCAGATGGATTTACTGCCATTTATTACAATAAATGTTCTCATCTTTTTCTACCACATTTACAGAAGTTGTATAACTTGTATCTTACTCAAAATAAACTAGCTCATCCTGACTTTCTTGAGGCCCAGATTGTAGTCATTCCAAAAAGTAATAGAGATAGTTTGCAAATTAAAAATTATAGACCTATATCTTTGTTGAATATAGGTTTGAAAAGTATGACTTCAATCTTGGCCTCCAGACTAAATAATATATTACCTGACATTATTCATAAAGATCAAGTGGGTTTCATTCCTGGCAGACAGGCATCTGACAACATTAAGAAAGTTTTGGATCTTATAGATTATGCAAATTCCAAATCGATGCCATTACAAATTCTTTCTCTAGATATGCAGAAAGCATTTGATACAATAGATTGGGATTATATGTTTCTAGCTCTTGAACATAGGGGGTTTTCAGGTAATTGTATTAATATTTTATGAGCTATATATTCTAACCCTACGGCATTTCTTAAGTTGTGTAACGATTGGTCATGCAGATCGTGGTCGTGACTGGAACTAGACTGGCAGATCCACGATCTCTGCATGGCAATCGTTTTGGTTTAACAAACTGGAAGATCACAATAGAAATACTGATGTCTGCACAACAGAGTAGAATATAAATGTGTTTATTACAATAATGCAAGTGTACAAATGCAGATCACCATACACATACAATATACAATCAAACAACGCGTGGTGCACCACAAATACCAGAACCCTGACTATCTATCTATCTATACAAATATATACAGCAACCCACACAATATGAGAATATATACAATTATACAATATATACAGACACGTCTCAACACAATCAGCACACAGAAGAATCGTCAGACTAGCAAGGATCAAATACCAGGAAATCAGAATGGATCAGAAGTACAGAATCAGAAGACAAGAGATTAGTCGAACAAGCAGGAGTCAAAATACCAGGAGCTCAGGATACAGGACTGATGGCCAGAGTCACAACACTGCAGGAACGAGACACAATGACCTAGCAATGTGCTGCTAGGAAGTCCGGCCTTAAATATGCAGCACATTGCTCAGGTGACTGACCAGAGTCTTTCACAGTTCCATCTGCTGGTGAGCCGAGGAATTGCACTGCTCCCAGCAATATGAGCGCCACCTGCTGGTAGACAGCTGAAGTCCACCTCAAGTTCCTAGTGCTGCCACCAGCAGGATGACACAGATCATTACAGTACCCCCCTCTTTTAGGAGCGGACTCCGAACGCTCCACACGATCTCCAGAGTTAGCCACACCTGGGTCCCAATAGAAAAACCGAGGCTGGATGGGCAGGGAGGGAGAGAAATCAAAAAACATAAAATATGGATGGACCACCGAAGTCTTTAGAGGCTGGACAGCCTGGACATGATGTGACTGGCAAGAGTCACGCAGAAACACAAATTGGGAAACAGAGACATCAGCAGCGTGGAGATCATCAGGATCCAAAGGAGCAGGAACAGACTGAAACCCATCAGGGTCAAGAAGAGCCGGAGCAGACTTGAGATCCGCAGGAACACCGTACTTGGAAGCAACACCTGGAACTGCGTACTTGGAAGCAACACCTGGAACCGCGGACTTGGAAGCAACACCTGGAACTGCGGACTTGGAAGCAACACCTGGAACCGAGGACTTGGAAGCAACACCTGGAACCGAAGACTTGGAAGCAACACCTGGAACCGAAGACTTGGAAGCAACACCTGGAACCGAAGACTTGGAAGCAACAACTGGAACCGAAGACTTGGAAGCAACAACTGGAACCGAAGACTTGGAAGCAACAACTGGAACCGAAGACTTGGAAGCAACAACTGGAACCGAAGACTTGGAAGCAACAACTGGAACCGAAGACTTGGAAGCAACAACTGGAACCGAAGACTTGGAAGCAACAACTGGAACCACAGACTGGATACCCTCAGAAGCGGCAGCAGACTGGATACCCTCAGAAGCGGCAGCAGACTGGATACCCTCAGAAGCGGCAGCAGACTGGATACCCTCAGAAGCGGCAGCAGACTGGATACCCTCAGAAGCGGCAGCAGACTGGATATCCTCAGAAGCGGCAGCAGACTGGATATCCTCAGAAGCGGCAGCAGACTGGATATCTTCAGAAGCGGCAGCAGACTCACCAACCTTGGAAGCAGCAGCAGAGTCGCCAGACTTGGAAGCAACAGCAGAGTCGCCAGACTTGGAAGCAACAGCAGAGTCGCCAGACTTGGAAACAACAGCAGAGTCGCCAGACTTGGAAGCAACAGCAGAGTCGCCAGACTTGGAAGCAACAGCAGAGTCGCCAGACTTGGAAGCAACAGCAGAGTCGCCAGACTTGGAAGCAACAGCAGAGTCGCCAGACTTGGAAGCAACAGCAGAGTCGCCAGACTTGGAAGCAACAGCAGAGTCGCCAGACTTGGAAGCAACAGCAGAGTCGCCAGACTTGGAAGCAACAGCAGAGTCTCCAGACTTGGAAGCAACAGCAGAGTCGCCAGACTTGGAAGCAACAGCAGAGTCGCCAGACTTGGAAGCAACAGCAGAGTCGCCAGACTTGGAAGCAACAGCAGAGTCCTGTGACATTTGAGCAGTTAACTGGAAAGCTTCAGGTAGTGCTGCAGGCAGATTAGCAAAGGACTGAATAGTCTCGGGCAGGGCAGCAACAGGCTGGATGGTAAACTGGGTGCCCTCAAATAGTCCATCAGACCAGGCACCACCAGGTGAAGCAAGAACCGTAGCAGGCCAGGCACCATCAGGAACATCAGTCTGAGCACCATTAGGAGCAGGAACATCAACAGACTTGGCACCTACAGGAACAGCAGCAACAAAAGTCTGTGAAGGCTGGGCAGCAGCTTGCATAACCTCAGGCAAAACAGAAGACGGGATAACTTTAGGCAAGTTAACAGGTTGGAAAGCTTCCGACAGGACAGCAGGCTCAGTAGTTTCAGACAGGACAGCAGACTGTGTAACCTCATGGATCTGGACCTTTGGTTGAGCACTTGGCTGGGCCGTTGGCTGAGCGCTTGACTGGACCGTTGGCTGAGCGCTTGGCTGGACCGTTGGCTGAGATCCCAATACAGTCTGTGCGGACTGGCACTGAAACTGTGTGAATTGAGCCTGTGCGGACTGGGAGCAAAATTCCGCAGGCAGGGAGCAAAGTTCCGCAGGCAGGGAGCAACACTCTGCGGGCTGGATGCAACACTCTGCGGGCTGGATGCAACACTCTGCGGGCTGGATGCAACACTCTGCGGGCTGGATTGCAGGACTGGATACTGCAGGATAAACATTCTGGAGCTCTGCAGGCCTGGCAGGCTGACCCACTGTCAGCAAACCTAGTCCATGAAAGAGTCCACAAAGAAAGGCGAAGGACTGCTCAGGACAGACTGGAGATTGCTGAGGACACAAATCACCTGGAGTCTGCATGGACATGGTTGAAGTCTGCACGGATCGGGGTGAAGTCTGCACGGATCGGGGTGAAGTCTGCACGGATCGGGGTGAAGTCTGCATGGAGCTGGATGGAGTTTGTATGAAGCTGCAAGGAGTCTGCACACGACTGTAATCGGCTGGAGGCTGCACACAACTGGAATCGGCTGGAGGCTGCACACAACTGGAAGCGGCTGGAGGCTGCACACAACTGGAAGCGTCTCGAGGCTGCACACAACTGGAAGCGGCTGGAGGCTGCACACAACTGGAAGCGGCTGGAGGCTGCACATGCTGAATGGAGTTGGTAGGAAAGAATTTCTTTTTCCTTTTGGACGATGACTTATTTTCTAATGATTTTTTCCAGGACCAAGGTGTGGTTCTGACTGCAGTTTGCAATGGAGTTTGTACAGATAACTGACATGCAGGTTGTGAACTCTGGACATAAGGGTTATTAGAGAGAGGATGAGATTGAAATTTAGAGGAAAAAATTTCTTGCCAGATGGCAATCAAAGCAGAGGCAGACTCATTCTCACACAAGGCATTAACCATCAGAGATCTTACTCCACTGATACAATTCTTAATAAACTCCTCATCTTGTTGCAAATAGAATGACATAAACTCTTCCCTATCATTCTTCAAATAGCCATAATAAGCATTGATCTCTTCTGCAGTAAAATCAAAACTGACTCGATTGCTGCAATCTCTCCACTCATTTGACTCCTCAATCACATGCATGCATGGATCTGCATCAAATGACAAGATTTCCTCCCAAACTTGGATCAGGGCAGAGGCGGCTTTCTGCGGACACAATTTGTAACCACTCATCCTTTTCACAGCATGCACATATTTCAGCAGACAAGAGTTTTCCATTTTAGAATAGTGGTTTAAAAAACTTTTCCTATCCTTCTTTAAATGATCAGCTAGATAGTTAATATCTGCTGCACAAAAGACAGGTTCTAAACGAGATTGGTTCCTAACCGGCAGAGAATGTATTTGTCTATTAATAGAACTTGACTGAACTACATCATAAACAGAATCAAGACTGGACTGGATTGTAACAGACAAAGAACCAGTTTGTATTTTATTCTTTGCTGTCACAGAACAAGGTTTGCATTGGAAAATTAACACATCTTTCCAGGCAGACATTAATAATGAGGTTCTTTCAAATTTGCATACTCTTAAATCAATTAATGATTGAAGGGATTGAACACAAGCTTGCATAATATTGTTGTCTTTGTTGGAGTAGAACTTAAAGAAAGATTCCCTGTCATTTTTCAAAATTGAAATCAAAACAGTAATATCAGATGGGCTAAATGGAGGATCAAGAAAATTATCCTTGGATAATTTACTTTTCAGCAACCATTGAAGGACTTGCAGCAGGTCCTGCACCTCTTCTGCAGACAAGATTTTCTGATTAACATAGTTTTGCACTAACTCCAATAACTGCTGAAGCTGCTTTCTGGAGTAAGCTGCAAAATACATGAAGGAATAACTTTTGCTATCCTCAGCAAGCAAGACATAGTAGTACACATCATCAAAATTCCAACTCTTTGTACAGATAGATGAATCTGCAGTATTTCTGTGATCAATATATGGTTTGGCTAGGTCATTCTGTAACGATTGGTCATGCAGATCGTGGTCGTGACTGGAACTAGACTGGCAGATCCACGATCTCTGCATGGCAATCGTTTTGGTTTAACAAACTGGAAGATCACAATAGAAATACTGATGTCTGCACAACAGAGTAGAATATAAATGTGTTTATTACAATAATGCAAGTGTACAAATGCAGATCACCATACACATACAATATACAATCAAACAACGCGTGGTGCACCACAAATACCAGAACCCTGACTATCTATCTATCTATACAAATATATACAGCAACCCACACAATATGAGAATATATACAATTATACAATATATACAGACACGTCTCAACACAATCAGCACACAGAAGAATCGTCAGACTAGCAAGGATCAAATACCAGGAAATCAGAATGGATCAGAAGTACAGAATCAGAAGACAAGAGATTAGTCGAACAAGCAGGAGTCAAAATACCAGGAGCTCAGGATACAGGACTGATGGCCAGAGTCACAACACTGCAGGAACGAGACACAATGACCTAGCAATGTGCTGCTAGGAAGTCCGGCCTTAAATATGCAGCACATTGCTCAGGTGACTGACCAGAGTCTTTCACAGTTCCATCTGCTGGTGAGCCGAGGAATTGCACTGCTCCCAGCAATATGAGCGCCACCTGCTGGTAGACAGCTGAAGTCCACCTCAAGTTCCTAGTGCTGCCACCAGCAGGATGATACAGATCATTACAAGTTGCCATCTAATTCTCATGACAACATTTATATTGAAAGAGGAACCAGGCAGGGGTGTCCATTGTCTACAGCTATTTTTGCTGTTGTGATGGAACCCTTGGCCAAATATATATGACAGTCACAGAATATTAGAGGGATTTCTCTGGATGGATATGATTATAAATGTAATCTTTATGCAGATGACATTTTACTAACAATTACATCACCTCATACTTCTTTACCAAATCGATTGGATTTACTAAATACTTTTCAGAAACGTTCAGGCCTCACAGTCAATATAGAAAAATCTGACACAATTTTTTGTAACACCTCATCATCTACAAAATGTGCCTTATCGAAGCATTTTGGTTTCAATTCTTACACTCCTTACATCAAATATTTAGGAATTAATATTACTAATAATAGGGAATCTTTATACAAACATAATTATATACCTCTTTATCAAAAATGTAAAGAGGATTTCAAAAAATGAAAACATTTACATATTTCTTGGACGGGAAGAATCCACTCCTTTAAAATGATGCAATTACCTCAAATTCTTTATCTTTTCCGCTCTTTACCTATTCCAATTCAAACCTATGATATTCTAAAACTATAAAAAGAGCTTAGTAATTTTATATGGAATGGCAAGAAGCCAAGAATATCTTCTAAGATTATGTTATTATCAAAAAAGGATGGAGGTCTCTCTGTTCCTGATAATAAAAAATATTATTTGGCTGCCCAAACTGCTAAAATTCCATTAGTAGAAGGAGGTGATTCCTCCCCATTATGGGTAAAATTGGAGGAATCTATCATTTTCCCATTTATTTGGCCTGGAGTACTATGGTGTTATACTAGGAATTTGCCTAAAATGTGTTTACCTTCCACAATGCATACTCTTAGAATTTGGAGAAAACATAGATGTAAGTATGGATTTCAAAATAAAAATTTGGGTATGTTGGAAATTACAGGTTCACCTGATATGCCTAAACGTTTGCATGCATTATTCTTTACTTGGAATAGATTGAATAATTGTAATATCCAGAAACTAACACATCTTTGTAAATCTTATAAATTGACTTCTCTCTATCAAATTACTAGATCAAATCAATTACCAATTCAATCTATGAGGTATTTAGAACCGGTTTTTCTCTTTTAAATTTAAGGATAAAACAATAGATTGTATTACTCAATTTGAGAATATGTCTTAATAATCCTTTACGACGAGGAGTGGTGTCATTATCATTAACACTGAAGCGAAAAAAAAAATATGATATAGTGAATTGGTTGTGTACTATGAATAATTACTAGAAGATTAGCAGCAAAGAAAATATTCTCATACTTTTATTTTCAGATATATAGTGTTTTTTCTAACATTGCATCATTCTATAATATGTGCACATTACACAACACTCAGCATTCAAAAGCAGTCAGTGAAGTATTGACCTCTCCTCTGCCAGAGGAAAAGTAAATAGTCCAGGAACAGTTGAGATAATAAAAGTCAGATAACAGCCCTCTCCATGACTAACTTAGTCGGAGAGCTTAATGGCTTGTTTGCATAGAGATAACAACTGGAGTTTCTCAACTCTTCCTGTACTGGAAGCAATTACACTGATGTATCTGATCTTAATGTTTTATTTCTTAGCTGTGCTACACATACAAATCATAATATCATCATTTTTTTCGCTTCAGTGTCTCTTTAAGGGCCGGTTCACACGGCCGGCAGGCGGCGTTGGGGCGGCCAGGAAGTCGCATCGTCCTGTGACGTCCCGTTCGGTGGCGGCGGTACAGAGATCGTCGCGATCGGCGTTTCTCGTCCCCGCAGGGGGACATGAAGCCGCGCCGGCTAGCCGTCCCTGGACGTTGCATGCGGGTTTTAGGGACGGCCAAAACGATGCGTTAAATCGGGATCAGAACGCCGCGTTTATGCAATCGACGGTAATTGACGGTAACCGCGCAATGCTAAACGCTCCTATTCACTTGAATGGGAGAGTTTAGCCGATGGGTCCCGAACGCTTGACGGTAGATGCCGCCAAGCATCCGTGTGAACCGGCCCTTAATGGTATACCTCAAACTCATAAACATAAATATATGTTGGATTGGGAAAATGATCTTCATGTTACATTAGATAGTAAGGTTTGGTGTTCTCTAAATGATTCTATTTACAAAAAAAATATTTATTTTTCTACTCTAGAAACTGCACTTAAAGTGCTACATATATCTTATCTTACTCCGGTTAGATTACATGCTATTAATGAAGAGAACCTATCCTGCTCTTATAGGGGCTGTGGTGGTAGGGGAGATGCTTTACATATTTGGTGGTATTGCCCGCTTGTATCAACATTTTGGACCAAAGTAATTTGCACATTTGCAATGTGTATTTTGATAATTTATAGTATGCTTTGTTTGTATAATCTTTATTTTAATACTGTGCTTTGTAAGATTGTTTCTTCATTAGTCTATGTTATATCTGTAACTTCATTTAATATTGAATTATTTCAAATAAAATTATTATTGTAATTTGGAAATGTATTATTATTATTATAATTTGGTTTATATATATATATATATATATATATATATATATATATATATATACGGTAAATATTTTTTTATATGGTATGAAGAAATATAAAACACAGACATACAAAACACTCAAGATATACTGTACACATTAGAAATAGTGAACCATATGCAGAAATATCAAGAGAGAAGACAGCCTAACTCATACATGATTACAGTCTAAACAGACACCTGGTGTAAATGTGTAAATGTTGCCTAATTATCTGTATACATTTACACATTTGCATAATTAACATATGAATGAATATTATTTGACCTACTGAGTGACTCATCAGTCTTTTACAGCCACAGCTAATGTGTGGCTTAGTAAATAAGTTAAAGGGAAGCTGAGAGGATGGGATATACAAAAATTATACATACTAGAGCCCCCTCCAGCCCACTCTAGGCTGATCGCTCCGTCGCTATCCTGCTGCACTGCATGGTTCCCCTTCTATTTGACCTTAGTAAAGCCCTTTACTCTGGGACCTACTGTGCATGCATGACCCATCCATGCACCCCTATTGCGCTCCCATTGCCGGGTGACAGGGGTGCGATGGGGGAGCGCACAGCTGTGCTGTACATGCTCTGACTGGCCATGAATGAAGGCCAAATTGCGGAGGATCCAAGCGGTGCAGGAAAATGGCGGGGGAGCGATCAGCCTGGAGGGGGCTGGAGGGGGCCTTAGCACGTATAATTTTTTATATCCTCTCTTATCTCAGGTACACTTTATGATTTCCACATGGCAGGCATTCAGGGATAGTGCGCAGTAGAGCTGTGTTTTTATGTTGAAAAAACCCTCCTTGGGTAGTTATCAACAGAAAATCTATTGCATTATCGATTGGGAGCAGTTTGGAAGTCTAAACACAATGCAACTTCCTAACAGATCGATCTGCCGGAAAATGGCATTGTGTATACTAGGCTTCAGTATTTCAGTAAAGAAAAAAAAGCAGCGTGGTCTCTCCCCCTTGGTACTACATCCACCAGCATAAAAGTGTTGCTCTGAAATGGTGTTTGGAGGGGGGAGGGGGCATAACCTTAGTCTACCCTTCTATTTTCATAGCTCTATTTCCACCACCACTGGTGGGCATGGGGGCTCTTCAGGCGAAATCTCATAGGGTAATAGAGAAGAGGGTTTATGGTGCAATCTGAAAACTTATGCTGCAACCCCAATTCAAAACAGATATATATGATGAAACAGGTAATTTTGGCGCTCCTGCTTGGCCCCCATGCAGCACCAGATTTTGGTAGCACAATACAATCACTGTGATTCAGAAGCCAGAAATAGCCACACCCTGAATTATGTGGCGAGAAGGAGTAATGACCACAGTATGCAGAGATACTGACACTGAGACAACAAAATATTATGCAATAGTATTTATTGCAAACCAATATTGTGTATATTATTTCAATCCACTGTGTATTTTACATATAAGTCAATGTAAAGGGTTTAATTGGAGACAACCATACACATTAGTTGAAAGTGAGGTACTTGTTTGATCTTTCTAAATTTGGGGCAATCTGACTGAATCATAAAGCTTTTACATGGATTTGTCTCAAAAACCCCATGCCCACCATTGGCAGAAATAGAAGGAAATGGGGAGCTCTGTTTTGGAACCAAGACCATCTGATCATGGACATAGGACTATTTAAAGAGGAACTCCAATGAAAATAATGTAATAAAAAAGTGCTTCATTTTTACAATAATTATGTATAAATGATTTAGTCAGTGTTTGCCCATTGTAAAAGCTTTCCTCTCCCTGATATACATTCTGACATTTATCACATGGTGACATTTTTACTGCTGGCAGGCGATGTCACTAGAAGTAGCTGCTGCTTGCTTTTTTTGGCAGTTGGAAACAGCTGTAAACAGCTCTTTCCCACAATGCAACAAGTTTTACAGACAGGAAACTGCCAGGACTATGGTCCTTACAGTTTCCTGTGGGAGGGGTTTCACCACAATATCAGCCATACAGAGCTCCCTGATGATTCGTTTGTGAAAAGGAATAGATTTTTCATGTAAAAGGGGGTATCAGCTACTAATTGGGATGAAGTTCAATTCTTGGTTACAGTTTCTCTTTAAGTAAGGGCCATGCTCAGGTTTTTTTAGGGCAGTGGTTTTGCATCAACACCCGCTGTCTGCACAGTAATAGTTCTGTCGCTTCCATATTTTCTGTATAATGCAACTTTGTTCCTGTGGAATGAAATTATTTTCTATCTAACAGATCAATCACAAACTTTATACAGGGTAAATGAAATTATGCATTATTTTACAACTTTATTCTCTATCTAAGCTTCATAGCAGCACAGCGCCGGCAATAGTGTTTCTAAAAATAAGATATCAGCAAAATCAGTGAAGGGGCTGGATGCTGCTTCTATATAACAATATGCTAATCTGTGTTCTTGACACACAACACCCAATAACACCTAATAAACATACATGTGACACTTATGAGTATTGTGTACAATTCATTTACATTCAGCCAGCAGGAAATATTTTGGCTCTAGGTGATCATAGTATATTACAGTCAATGTATACTCAGCCCCCAAGACAACCTTTACAAACTGCTCATTTAAATAACGCTTAAGGCATTAAAGCAATAAGCATGACAAATAGGTTTGGGGAAAGTTTTACTTGGATTCTCTCTATAATGCTTCAGTTGTAATCTATTTATACCTCGAAATGAATTTATAAATAATTGAATGTCATTTCTGCTTGTTGAAGACCATGGCAAACACTTCTCAACAGCAACCTGAAGAAGACCAGCTTAGATATTGGCCCATTCACTAAGAATACAAATAAATCAGAGCATTTTGCATTGTTAGGGAATGTGAAGTATAAGGCTTTGTCTCCTGACTGCAATGCGGCTTTTAAATGTTTGCAATCTATTTCCACTGCCTACTGTTGGCTGGCTCCCTGCAGCCTAGAAACTACACTGGACAATGCTGGTCTAACGCCCCCAGATTTACAAAATAGAGAGTGTCCATGAAATTGAGCCCGGTGTGATATCTTCTAGACTTTATATCTTAGTGAGAATAACGTTAACCACTATAATGTGGTCATCCTCTGGATGCTATCCAGCAGTGGCTGAAAATTGTACTGGCTCTAACTCTGACACAGGAGACCTGGTTTCAAATCTCAGCTCTTCCTGTTCAGTAAGCCAGCACCTAATGAGTGAGGAGACTTTGGGCTACACTACCTAATACAGCTACTGCCTACTGTGTCTTAGTGGCTGCAGCTCTGGCACTTTGAGTCTACCAGGAGAAAAGTGCGATATAAATATTATTTGTCTTGCCTTGTCCTTCCTTCACTGGTACCTGGTTCTCAGGATTTGTGTGGGATGTGGAAGGGTTACAGCTCCTACTAGTGGGAGGAGGTATAATATGGGGAAACTCGGATGCCAGAGGAGCCCATAATGTGATAGATTGTGAAGTTGTGCTTTCCTTCATATAAAGACAAAAGAGATCATTTAATTGACTTTACAGTTACTTTGTTCAATAAAGTCAATAAATAATCTCATTTGTGTTTCAATGAAGTTAAGCACACCTTCACTATCCACAACATTTTGGCTGCTTCTGGCTTTCTTCCTTCCAGAATGTTTTTCTAACCTAGGGGTTCATTAATGAAGCAGCGGTAATATTGCTGAGCACAGCAATATTACCATTACTACCTCCGGTGGTATACTGGTATTTATGCTATTAGTAGGACCAATGGCACTCGAGTAACGCAAGCATTGATACGGTAATGCCGTTACTAGTAACCAGCATTACCATAGCAATGCTGATAGTACTTGAGTACTGGAGTCGTGTTGATAGCATAACTTGCGGTATACTACTGGCGGTAGGATTGCCATGTGCTGTCTGAAGAGAGCAATATTACTGCTGATTTGTTCATCAACCCCTAGGTTACAAGTTTAGTCTATGACTGTAAATGAATGTCCTGTGATCGGGCCTCTTGCTTTCTTGCCACTCCACCTCTACTACACTGCCTGCTTACCTTTCCTTTATCCCTGGACTTCTCCCACTCAGCTTCAATGTTGTATTAGCCCTGATTATAAATGTATATAGCATGAATACAATATCAGCCTTGGTTCTAAATGTATATTGCTTGGATAACATTTCTTATTTGCTTACTCTTTTTTGAGTGTATATGGGGTGTTAATACTTCTGGCCTGTATAGATGGCACTGTGATATGCTGCTGTTATACAATATGATTGCATGGGATCTATCTATGCCATTCTAGACTTGTTTATTCCTGTTCCTGCCTGTCAGTGTGTGTGTGCTGGATACAAAGCAAAGCATGGCTTAATGCACAGCTGCTATAACTTGTAAATAAACCTAGTTCCAGTTTATCCAGCATCAGTGATTACTGAACATAACATTATTTGGTTGAGGTTATAGATTGAGCAGATTGTTGTGCTAGAACAGAACAGAACACAGAACACATACATCGTGCTTTTCTCCTGGCGGACTAGAAGTGCCAGAGCTTCAGCCACTAGGGCGCGCTCAGTAGGCAATAGCAGAGTCTTGCCCAATGCCTCCTTACCAAATAGGTACTGGCTTACTAAACAGGTAGAGCCGAGATTTGAAACCCTGGTCTCCTGTGCCCCTTAACCGTTAACCATTACACTATCCAGCACCAGTACCGTTTTCAGTGTTTTATTTTACTTGCTTTGTATGGAGACTATTTCTTATAAACTTTTTACATGCTTATATTTGCAGACACACCCTGAGGTTTGCTGCTACATCTGGCTATATTTGTAGTGACAAGATTTCTGCAGTGTTAACCAGCGCATATATATTTTAAAACTCTGTACAAAGGCGAAGACACAATGCAATCACTTCAGTCCAGCTCCATGAGCTCAGGCCTGTTTGCATGAAAACAATGGACACAAGAAAGCTATCCACTGCAGGTGGGATTGATGTCAGTTCTTGGGCATCACACACCCTACCATGAAAGATGACATGGCAAGAGAGGAGGGCTGGTGATGCTCTGATTTAAAAAAAAACTGTCACTCGCATACCTGATGTTTAACTCTTTCAGAGAAAAAAAAAAGGCGCACAGCCTAGTTATTTGTGTGCCTGGCACTGTACATACACATGTTTATCTCATAATGTCACATGTCACCTTGGTATTCCTTTAAAGTGGGAGAAGCTAAAGTGAAGGTGTTTTCCATATTACTGTCATTATTATGATCATTAATAAGGCATGTGCCTACAGGCGCCTGATGATGGAAAGGCGGCTCATTCCCCTCCCCTAGTGCTTCCTTCCTTCCTTCCTCACACACACACACACACACACACAACAACACACACACACACACACACACGAACACACACACACACACACGAACACACACACACACACACACACGAACACACACACACACACACACACACACACACACACACACACACACACACACACACACACACACACACACACACACACACACACACACACACACTGCTCTCAGAAGTTGTATTCTGCCAGGAAAACTTTTATGGCTGTAATTAGCTTAACAGTGATGCGTACTATATTCCCGACAAGGTACTGACAAGACAGCAGCTGTCACTTCCATGCCTAAAAACTCATTCAGGCAGCAAAAGTAAAACAGCCAGGTTATTAATATGTTTTTGTCACATGTCTCATCGTCATGTGTCATCATGCCACATGTCACCTCGGGTACACTTTAAAGGAAACACGAGGTGAAAATAAACTGAGGAGATAAACAACTGTATCTATTCTCCTTCTCCTAAAAATGACTTTTTTTTTCGATATCAGACAGTTTTATTTTGTTTAAAATCTACTTTTTAAGCTTTTACAGTTTCACTGTTTTTGCTCAATGACACATTCACTGACGTATGCCAGAGCTAAAATCTATATACTATTGGCTCTTTTTTTAGCTCTTTCCTGCTCTCAGAACTATTTTCTGGCAGAAATATATTTAATGGCTGTAATTCCTTATCAGGGAGGGTTACTCAATAGTCCAACCCAGTCCTGATCCGGACAAAAAACTGTCATTTGCATACCCGATCTGTATCTCTTTCAGGCAGAGAAAGAAAAAAAGGAACACAGCATATTTATTTGTGTGCCTATTATTTATTTATTAGATCTATATTACTTAGCACTGTACATACACATGTCTATCTCATCATGTCATCTGTCATCTCGTACATCCTTTAGGTTTTTGCTGTTAGACAGAAGTATAAAGATAGGCTAGAGACCCTGGGAAAGCCATTACCAGGATGCCAGTTGAGCTATATATTGTACACACGTACACACACACGCACGCACGCACGCACACACACGCACGCACGCACGCACGCACACACACACACACACACACACACTTACCAGCCTCCTCTTATCCTTTTATGCATGAGAAGCATCACAGTTAAAGTGAGGCTTAAAGAGACTTATACGAATTATAAGATTTCTGCCTTGATGTACTGTGGATTTTAAGCAAATGTTCTTATTGTATTTATTATTTATTTATTTGTGGATGTCTGCTCAAATGACTTTCTTAAGTAAAGTAATGTTAATATTTTCCTTTTCATGCTGTCAAGCCCTAGCGAAATTGCGGACTCCAATCGCCACAGCTGAAACAAAAAGCGGCCATAATATTTTGATTAATTCGGGCAGAGTGAATAAACACAGCACTAATGCTGAAGATTATTCGCAATCAGTGGTACAAAAGAAAACCAGAAACTTGAAATGGGTCAGCTCAGAATTAGCCAGCTGGGTAATGTCCAGAGAGGAGACAGATGAGCTCCCTGCCTGGGCCACACTCATCCATTCTGCAGCAGTAAAACAGTTCACATTCACATTTATTCAGCATAGAGGGAAACATATAAATTAAATGCCTGATGTATTGGAAAATGATTTGCATCTCGCTCCTCACAAAGCCCGAGCTCCATTTCTCTGTGCCGATCCATAAAAACAAAAAACTCTTCAGGGACGATGTTCTTTTGTAGCGTCTCTCAACAGGCAAATTAGTACTTGCATAAACAGCCTCCAATGTCCCTCACTGGAAATAATATTCTGCATCGTAATGCAGCATTTAAAAATTATATAGCAACATGCAGATTAATCTCCCACCAGGACTGTTTCCCTTTCCAATGTTGGCGGCATCCACAGTGCGCCGGTGCTAACAGACTAATCACCTTCTTCTTTATATACTGAACAGACAGATAAAAGGTATAAAAAAATTCTAAAATTATATTAACACACAAGAAAAGGCAGCGCTGATATATGTAATTTAAACCCTGAGGTGAAAAGTTTATTGGGCCCACATGGATCCAATCCACAGCAAGAACCAATTAAAAAAACCTGCATGCGAACCCCCAGTAACTTGTGTGTTATTATTTTTTTTTTCACACAGGCGAAGAAATAATACAAAAGAAATCATAATTATAACGTGTTATTACTACGGGGCCTGAGGGGCTTCCTGGTAATATCTTCCTAGCTGCTGGTAGATCTGCCCCACTTCTTTAGTTTTCCTTTTTTATTTTTCCAACATACAATCCCAAGGCTGTTCACCTGCTCGTTTGTTTATTCTGATAAAGCCTGTTTGTAATATTCAAAAATTGAATGCACTCATAAAATAATTACGCTTGACCTGAAAACACAGCAACTAATCAGAGTCCATTTAGCCATTATTTAGGCTTTTGCTTTTAGCAAAGTCAAGTTCACTTTGAAACTTGTTTTTATTTTTTCCTTTCCTTTTTTTCCTCTTTATCTTATAATTCTCAGGGAAATTATGCTTTGTTTTGTTATACTTTCATATAAGTCTACTGTAGTTGAGCTAGGTTAATGTAAAATTAATATATTTCAAGAATGAATAAACGGCGAGTAGGTTGTTTTTATTATATTTGTTTAACTGCTGTATTGTGGCTGTAAAAAGGTTTTCATTATTGAGCTTATTAAAAAAAAAGCATTTCACCCCCCCCCCCCCCCATGTTTTTAAATAAAAATACGAAAGGTTAAAATCATTGACATATAAAAGCTAAAGGGCAATGGCCATGTAATTTTGGACATCTAGAAGTGATCGGCTTCAGCAGCTTATCACAGATAATGAAACGAGTTTATCAGAGGAGAGGGATAAATTGACCGGAGGGTTTTTAACGCTCAGAAGTTAAGCATTATGCTTAGCAGTTACATGTCCAGCTCACTACATCCGGTGGTATAGATTCCATCTGTTCGGATTCTTCTTTTTTTCCAGTCCAGTGGAGCAAATGCAATGGTAAAAGCACTTTTTGCCAGCAGCCGTTGGCCATGGAATAAAAAGTCCAATGCCAAGTCTTGCTCGAGCTTCAGATTTCCAAAGTTAAATGGCACGCTTTCAGTAAAACAGACAATACTGCTATTTTTTTTAAATGACTTTGTTGAAACAGCTAGAGCTACACATGAGTGTCAATATTTGCTGCTAATGTCCCTACTGATCCTTGACCCTCTTCCTGCTTCATGGGCTTTAAGCACATCCCCTGCTCCATTTTTTAGACACCCTTTGTAGGAAGTAACATATGGTGCTTATTGCAGCGTGTTCAATAGCCTGTGCAGAAAACACAGTTTCTGATAGCAATAATGAAAGGTCCTGGAGAGAGGAGGCATTGATACTTGTTTATGAAATGGAATAGTAGCCACAGATGATGTGATTAACGCATGTGATGCATCCAGTTCAGGCGTCACTTGGTACTGAATGACTAGCTGGAGGCTATTATCATCACTGCCTGACATGTTTCAAGAAGCTGGAAAATCTCTGCAATCATGTTAGGATTGTTTTCTTTATGGCCAAGAATATTTAGAGACTCGCTGATTGAGCATAGTCTAGCATCCGCTGTTGCCTGACAGGGTGGAAGACGTTGCAGAGGTCCAGTATTTGTAGTAAGTAGGATCATAACAGATACACCTGAAATGTTTTTAATTTATTAGTAATCAGAACATCCTGAAGCTTCATTTAAGTGGACCTGAACTCTTGCACAGGACACAAGGGAAACAGAGAGAAATGCACCTTGTATGCATTAAGAGCGTTTAGTCTGTCTAATTCCCCCTCATCTGTGACTAATCACCACTTTAATTTGATCTCTCAACTGTATCAGCTGGCTGCATCGACAGACCAGCTAATTTTTAAACACAGGATGTTAACTCTATGGGCTTGATTCACAAAGCCGTGATAACTCTTATCACGGTCGTGCTAGCGTTTTGCGCGCACTATAACGAGCGTGATGGTTTTTGTGCGCAATCGCGAATTTTCACGCACAAAACGGTAGCACGATTGTGATAAGAGTTATCACGACTTTGTGAATCAAGCCCAATGTCTGCTTCCACAAAAGGAGGAGGTAGACACACTACAGATTTATTGCAGGATTTGTATCAGCTGTAACAAAGAAATGTTTTTCTTTAAAGAGAATCTGTACTCTAAAATTCTTACAATAAAAAGCATACCATTCTATTCATTATGTTCTCTCTGTGCTGTTTCTGCCACTCCCTGCTGCAATCCTGGCTTGTAATTGCCAGTTTTAGGCAGTGTTTACAAACAATAGACATGGCTGCTAACCAGAGTGTGATAGACTGAGAGGGTGTGTAAAGCTTCTGCCTATCACAAGCAGTGCTGCATATTCCACACATTTCAGCCTGAGCCCGACAGAGCCGACAGAGGAAAGAAGATAAGATTCATTACAGAGACAGTGCAACTAGAAAAGGCTGCAGTATACCAGACCACATTAGAACAGGTATAGGAACTTATAGGATAGAAGAAATAAGGCTCAACATTTTGTTACAGAGTCTCTTTAAAGGTTATCATGCTGCTGCTTATCTTATAGAGCAGAGATTAAAGTGAACCTCCAGACTAAAAATCTACTCAGCAGAACTGAAAAGGCTTGGTGTTTCTTTAACAGTTTCACAGCATCAGAACTTTGTTTTTCTTAGCAAAGCATCATTTTTAGCTGCATTTTTAACTAAGCTCCACCCATCAAAGAAAAAAAAGCCCAGGCTTTTTTCCCCTGATGCTGTGCAGAGCATGATGGGATTTCCTATGTTGTTATTCACGTTGCCTAGCAACTGGGACAGGTGCTCAAGACACAGGACAGTTGGAACTGTGTCTCATGCTCCCTGTCACCTCCTTTCAACCAAAAAGATGGATGTCATCATGAAATCAAACATTTGCCTGTTCTTTTAAAACAGTGTGGGTAAGAGATTATATTACCTATCTATTTTAATTAACATAGCTAATGTAACTTAATAACAGTATGTTTGTTTAGGTTGGAGTTCCTCTTTAAGTTCTGAGTTCAGGTCTGCTTTAAAATCAGCAGTTAAAATGGGTATTTGTTGAACATCACTGTGTTCAAGAGCCACAGCAATTGTGCAGTGTAGAGGAGTGTATTTAGCTGTAGGAAACACTTTTTATCCCATGCACTCGTGATAGGATACAACTGTTGATAGGAGTGCTCAAGCTTCATCATTTCATGGTGCTGGACAACACCTCCTTTAGTCCAGAAGGCAATAAACAAATAAGCTGGCACTTCCAAATGTATGCATGTTTTGTTATTGCAGACACTAAGCTGATGTTTTGGGACACGCAGGTCCCTTCATCAGGGCATTACACTGTAAATCAATATCCAGGCATTCCTCAACCTCTCGCCAGCAAATGATGTGTACCCCTCAGTGGCTGCCTGAGACAAAATGTGTTTGTTGCCTAGTGTATTAAAGGGAACCCAATTTAAAGATACAAGATTTCAGAAATAAATATATATTCTAAATTATAATGATAAATAGCAGCCTTTTTTCAGCTGCATGATGCCAAATATAAAATATTTTACATTTATTGGAGGAACCCCTGCCTTCCTTTCATATTGCCGGGATTTTTCCCGCAAACTGGTGGAGATAAAAAGCAAAAACAAAACACAGGCTGCTACTGATGATGTCACAGGGGAGGTGATCTCAGCTTGTGTGAGATTTCACATAGACGATGCCCCTGTGAGGAAGGGTAGCTGATGACAAACACACCCATGATCTAAAACCTCCTACTAAGCTCAGAAGTAATGGCTGCCACCTGTATAACCCTAGTTATAAAAAGAGAAAGACAAGGGTGAAAAGCATGCACTGAAATGCTCATAGGCTTAAAGGAGTGTTTATATATCTTTGTATGTGTCAGAGTGGTGCAACTAAATATTTTGAATTAAAAAAATGTTTGGTTTGGGTCCGCTTTAAGCTCAAAGGTTCAGTTCACTCTTTGGCATTTGCAGGTGAGATGGGGGATCCATAGCTACACCTTTCCAATTACGCATTCCCCAATCCTCACCCACTGCCCACCCATTGCCAAGCCACTTAAATGCCTGTCAGCAGCCAGCAGAACATCACAGGAGCTGATTGTGCTACTAGAGCTACCACCCCTGTGAAAGAGGCCTAACGCTGACAAGGAATGTAACTACTTGGATATTGGACTTGAAATTAAAACTCTTAATGGGAACCTGAAGTGGACAGAATACACAGAGGCTGCCATTTTCATTCTCTAAGAACCAATAACAGTTTCCTGACTTCTGTGCTGATGCTCTGCCTCTAATACTATAAGTCTCTGGCCCAGAATGAGCATGCAGATCAGATGCTGTGACTCTAGCCTGACCCCACTGGCTGCATGCTTGTTGCAGGTGTATGACTCTAAAACAACTAATGCTTACAGCTCAGCATAACAGCCAGGTAACTGGCATTGCTTATAAGGGAATTAAGATGGGAGCCTCTATATTTCTCTTACTTCAAGTTCCCTCCCGAGGTAAGAAGGATATGAAGGCTGCCATATTTATTTCCTTCTAAACAATGCCACTTGCCTGGCAGCCCTGTTGATCTTCTGGCATAAGTAGTGTCCAGGCATTCCTCAACCTCTGGAACAAGCATATGGCTAATCCAGTAAAACATGAGTTAGCTGAGTCGGAGTACCTGATCTGCTGCATGCTTGTTCAGGGTCTATGGCTAAACGTATTGAGACACAGGATAAGGAAGACTGCCAGGCAACTGGTATTATTTAAAATGAAATAGATATGGCAGCCTCCGTATCCCTCTTACCTTGGGTTCCCTTTAAGTATAATAGTCATACTGAAAACATTTTGGTGGAGACAATCACATACATTTTTAACAAACATGTACAGCTTTCTTTAGTTCCCATGATGCTTTGTTCATTTTGATAAATTTGATGTGTTTGTGAACCAACCTACTGCTTTGGATCAATGGTTCCATTATAAATGATACGTATTACACCATGCCATATTTTCGGCACCTCGGTTTATCATTGCTATAGCTCTGGAAAATTGCAAGTATATTCTAGCACAAAATTATCAATATATCCCTGTATTATATTCACCTTCAGCTGCATCATTTTTTTTAAAGGGAGCCTGTCATGACTGAAATATGGGTGCTGCCATTGCTGACTTTTCTTAGAAGACGCTAGCTCTCTGGCTGTCAGGCTTATTTTATGGCTTTGCTTCTTAGTGAGTCACTGATCCTGACAGGTGTTGGCTGGGACTTTTGAAGTCACTGGCTGCATCCCTGCTTTTGCTTTTTGTAGGCCAGCCACTCAATTACTAGCTAAGGCGTGCAAAATCCCCAGACAAGCTGGGGAGAAAAAACAGATTTTGGTGGAAAAGTAACTAACAAAAACCTCCAAAAGCTCTCCAATTTCAAGTTGAATATCATGGTCCTGTTTTGTTTATTTAAAGCCTATATACACATTTTTTGATGTTGTCCCCTCCCTCTCACCACTCCTTAGTAAATTAAAGTCCCCCCCCCCCCCTTCCATATTTCTTGGGAGCTCCAGCTTCTAGAGGTGGGTGTGACAATATCAGTCAATGTGCAACCTTCTCATGTTTGTTCATACATTGCAACTTGCAGTAAAGTTCCGACTGGTCTAATGAAGTGTCTTTCAGCCAGGCCTAGACTACCTGGAAATTTTCCAGAGATTCCCCATTTTTTCTTTATTTGAATGGGTTGCAAAGCAACAGGTATGCACACAAGTCTCCCACCAGTCCCTTCCCACAGGCTCACATGGCATCTTGCAGAGATACAAGTATTAAGACTAGTATACCTAAGAATGTTCCAGAAATGCCCCATTGTCTGTAGTTGAGTGAATATGCCAGTAACACAGCTGACCCACCCAGCCCCTCCTATTCTGCTCCTACAGGCTTCCCCTCCCTAAGCAAGTCAAACATGAGGACTGAAGGTCTTGAGAGATGAAGAGAGAGATAAGGAAGTGAGACAACCAGAAGGCAACCCTGATTCGTTGGTGGACATTGTATGGAAGAAGTAAGCTTTGGTGCCCATCAGAACACACTGTGGAGAGAGAGTGAAGTGACTTGAATGGGAGGAGAATTGCTGCTGGATGTTGAAGGAAGCAGTGAGCTTTGATTCTATTTCCACCACACTGGAAAGCAGGAGAGAACCAGCAGACGGCTGTTATATAATGATTCATTGGACTGACTTGATTCAGGTTGGATGGGAATTTCTAGTCCTGGAGGACACTGCACAGAACAACTTTAAAATTACAGCTTCAGCTAACAAGTCTCCCTGATTTGCTGGCTCTCAAGTAGGGATAGTGGAAATGCCCATTTACAATTCTGCAGAAAATATGATTTCCGCTAGCACCAATTTCTGAATTCTGTTTTCCCGATTTCCACTATTCCGAATTCCAATTTTCCAATTTCCTAGGAGTATTTTATTTGTAATTATTTTGCATTAGGGAAAGCAAAAATGACAAAAAAAATCATAAATTGGAAAATCAGAAAAACTGAATCTTGTGGGTGGTCTAAAATTACCGCGCTTATTTTTGCAGAAAACAATTTGTGGGAAGATTCAGCATTCTGTGATTGGTCCAATAGTTGTGAGTTCTGCGATTGGGCTAAAATTACAGTTTCCACTGTAAATCAGGTTTCCGTAGAATTCTGATTTCCGTTCGGAAATGTGGAAATTGTAATTCTGCAGAATCCGCTTGACCATTCCTACTCTCAAGTTACCTAGAAGACTCTGAATATTTGGACTATCACTGCTGTGAGCAGAAGTACACATCATTTTCTGGCTGTTGATGTACTTTTGTAATATTTGGACTTTGTGAACTGCATAACTGTCACCATTTCCTATTCAGTGAGTGTTATCTGGATGCTGATTTTTCCCTGCCTCCTCATAAAAATTTACACCTGAAGCTTAATAGTGGCTGGATAGTGTAATGGTGAAGGGCTCTGCCCAGGAGACCAGGGTTCAAATATAAGCTCTTCCTGTTCAGTAGGCCAGCACCTGTTCAGTGGGAGACCTTGGGCAAGACTCCTCAACACTGCAACTGCCTATAGAGCGCGCCCTAGTGGTGGCTGCAGCTCTGGAGCTTTGAGTCTGCCAGGAGAAAAGCAAGATATAAATGTTTTGACTTAATAATAATCTTAAGGGCCCTTTCACATACAGTATAATGCGTTATGTCTCAGTGCGGTATGCTCTCCTATCGCAAGGTCAAAGAAATTCTATGGAGATTTTAATACTTACACCATAACTTGTGCTACACTGGAGGTGGTCACATCGCCACAATCGTGTTGCAAAGTTATGCATGTGTTACCGCATGAGCCGTGCCTACCGCACAGATTATGCAGTAATGCAAGTCTATAAAGACGAGTAAGCATAAACAGCAGATGAAGTAAAAGTAAACTCTGCTGTAGGGTCATATGAAGTGTGGTTTCATGCGATGATCCCATGGCAGGCTCCCCAGCTGTGGATTCATTGTACCACATGTGAATAAAAGCAACCTCAAGCAAGTCCTTCCTATGTGTGCTGAGTGTTAAAGCAGACCTGAACTGTCTGAACTCCTCTCTGCTCTAAAAGATACACAACTGCACAATAACCTTTAAACAAAAAACATTTCTTTGTTACAGCCGATACAAATCCTAAAATAAATCTGCACTGTTTCTACTTCCCAATTCATGGAAGCAGACATATTGTTAACAGCCTGTGCTTTTAAATAGGCTTATCTGCCATAGGCAGTCATATGACACAGGGGATGATGAAATTACAACTTGTGATTAGAAACAAATGGGGGGAATTAGACAGGCTAAACTCTCTAAACACAATCAAGGTGCATTTCTCTCTGTTTTCCTTCTGTCCTGTGCAAGAGTTCAGGTCCACTTTTCCCAATCATGCTGTGACAGTGGGATGCACCTTTGCTAAAAACAAGCTGTAGCAGCTGAAGACTGAAGTTAAAATATGTTTCATTTCATTCAGTTTCAACATGCCTTGGCTGGGCTCGATTCACAAAGCGGTGATAACCCAGTTAGAGACTTCAGGCGTGATAACCATTGCACCACGCTGGTGAAAAGCCAGTTTAGGTGTGATAAGTTTAGGCATGATAAGTTTAGGTGTGATAAGTTTAGGCATGATAAGTTGAGATAAGTTTAGATCGCACGCAAAGTCCCGCACGCAAAGCAGCGCCATTAAACTTTATACGAAGTGCACCAGACTTTGCTAGCGTAAAACTTTTGATCAGCTGTGCACTGCGGTGCTAACGCAGTTGGCGCTTAAACTTATCATGCCTAAACTTATCACACCTAAACTTATCATGACTAAACTTATCACACCTAAACTTATCATGCCTAAACTGAGCTTAGGCATGATAAAGGGCTTTTCACCAGGGTGCTAACTGTTAGCACCGCTTTTTGAATCAGGCCCCTTGTGTATTAAACACATATATTACACTGATTTTAGTAGTTAAGTGGGGTATTTCTTTAAATAAGAACTTAAAACCTTGCTTATGTTTTCTTTTTCAAGGAAAAGAAAGACTCTCTGAATTCAGTGCTGCAGTATACCAGCTCACATGGGGGACAAGGAGTTAAAGTAAGGTGGGGAGGGGTTAGGCACATTTTCTTTTAAAATACTCATACCGTATAAAAGAATGAAGCCTTTCTCCATCTCAAGGCTTTTTAAACCCCATGTGGGCATGTATAGCCAGAATAGCTGAGCCAGCCAGAGTATTTCTCTCTCTACTGGTCTGCACAGTACCAGCAAGCATGGTACATGGCATGGATGGAACCTAGCTGGAAAATGGCAGAAAATTGTCTTTCTCCATGTCAGGCAGACAGGGTTTATTCCCACCTCCAGTGCCTAGGAGAAGGTGAGGATAACTTGTGTGATCACTGATAAATATGGTAGAATCTGAGAGCCCACTTTAATAAAGGGACCAACATGGGAGAGGAACAAGAAGCATCCACCATTGTTTGGTGTGGGTAAACACTTTCAGCAGTTCATAGAGGCAATTGGGTGGCTGGACAATCAACTTAATCTTCATACATACTCTACAGATGTAATACATGTTTAAGGACCACTATCAACAACATTTTAAAATTTAAGACACATGTGTACTGTATGTATGCCAGGCTTGGATTTTCATCACAGGAGCCTATAGGCACAGATGTCTTGGCACCCTTCATGGCATGACTTCGCCCTCCATGAACCTACAAACCCCCGCCAAACTGCACCACAAGTGTGCTGGCTGGCCCATGTGCCACTTCTCCCTTACTTCCTTTGCCCGTCATAGGTAGCTACAGGTGCTCCAGTGTTCTCCCCAGGGCTCTTTAAGTGGGCGGGCCGCCCGGCTGGTTTGAGATCCCGCCCGCCTACCTTGTTACAGCTGATGTCACGCTGGCAGAGCGGTCCATTGCCTGCTATAATCAGTGCTCAGCTCTCGCTATACATTCATTGTAGTGCAGGAGCGCTCATCTGCCTGTGTGACCTCCTGCTTGTATAGTGATTGGCTGGGCGGGTTGTAAGGGGCAGGGCTGGGTAACTGTCTATCACCGCCATAACTGAATGCCTCTCCTATGCCCCGCTTTGCTGGTTGCCTGTGTCTGGTAGCTTGCAGGCAGCTCAGCTAGCAGAGGCAGCCGCCAGTTACAACTACAGAGTGCAGGGAAACTATTCCTGTCATAGTTACTTGAGGGCGGCTGGGAGAGAACCTGAAGCTGCACTCTCTCCCTCCTCCACCTAGCGATCGTATCTACACAGAGTCTCTCCTGTGCCCTGGCAGCATGAATCTTCTTCAGCTCTAGATACTGTACACGGCAAGGAGTTCTGACGCCCCGCCCCCTGTTTCCTGGCTGCTTCTCTACAACACGAGATCCTCTGAAGCATGCCACACTGATGCCGGGAAAAGTTCAAAGCACTGCACATGAGTGGATAATCATCCTTCCTCTGGTGTGAGTGAGACATCTTCTAATCTTCACTTCTTATCTGATATTGTGCATAGTCTGCTTAGTACACGGAGCTTTCAAGATAGGGGACCTGTGAAAACGAACAATGGCTGCAATGTGGATTAGCTGACTTGCTGGGGATGGAGCCGGAGGCTGCTGCTGAATGCTGTCTGTCTCATCTGCCTGCTTGGTTGCCCATAAGATGTGATACATTACTTGATTTTTAGCAACTGGCCGATCCAATCACAGTGATTTAATCTGCCAGAGATCAGTTGTGAAAAGTTTCCTAGGGCAGTAAAAATTACAAATCCGGCCCTGGCTGTACTAGCTGGACAAAGTATGTTAAAAGCTGCTGCTGCTGCAAAAATAGTAAAAATGGAACATAGATCCAGTGTTGAGGGTATGTGCAAGTGCCTTGAAAAGACAGTGTGTGGGGGTGATTCTTGCAGCGTTCACATGCATGTTATTTCATATGGATGTTATTTGCTGCTGGGGTAGAGGGGTATTGCAGATAATTTACTATGATACTGACTCCTGTTTACTATCTGCAATACCGCTTGACCCGAGCAGCAAATCACAACCATATGATAAACAAAAATCACCCCCTCTATGAAATGCAACACCCCTGTATGAAACGTGAAATTATCCCCCCCCCCCATATTTAATGTAATAATCACCCCAGTATGAATAGCAACTATAACACCCATATTCAGGGTTCTCGCCAGGCTCTTTTAGACGGGTGCATCATCTAACTAGTTTTGGTGAGCAACCGGCTGTCATCAGCTCGCCTCCTCATCCTCTTCTTAGGCCTAGTTCAGACTATACGCGATGCCGTCCGCATTTTGGCAGCGCGTATAGTGTGCGACACGCAAGAACGGTAGAAGGGCATAGACAGCCCTTCTACCGTTCCCATCATATGCGCTGCGTGGCAGCGCGATTGCGCTATCGCATCATATGCGCTGCGTGGCAGCGCGATTGCGCTATCGCGTGCTGCACGCATTTTTGGGAATCGCAGCGCAGATCCCATTCATTGTAATGAATGGGATCTGCAGCGCAGCGCATAGGAGCGCAGATGGCGTGCGATCGGACGTGTTGCGTTCCAATCGCACAGCCATCTGCGCTAAATGATGTGAACGAGGCCTTATGCTGTAGGTAGAGTTGCACTGGTCCAGCATTCCCACCTCGCACCCCACCCGGCTACTTTTTCATGCCACCCGGCTGGAAAAAAATCCTGGGGAGAACACTGTGCTCCTTAGTATTAGGTAGCTAGAGATGTCCTTGACTAAAGAGAGATCTCGTCAGTAGAATACTGAGAGTCAGCTGAGTAACCTCTCATTTACACTTTGCTCAGGACACTACATAGGGAAGGAGGGAGGGAGGCACTATGGGAGGGGAGTGAGCCACCTTTCTATCATCAGGCGCCTATAGGCACGTGCCTACAGTGCCTTATGGTAAATCTGTCCCTGATCTATGCACATTTTAAGTAAACTTGTTCTAGATTAAAATCAACTATGAATTACTTTTTTACTGTGTTGCAGACTCTCCTAATAGGTGGTAAAAATATGACAGACATGAGAGGTTTTGGACTAATCCATCTCCTCTTGGTGGATTCCAGGGCTGTGGAGTTGGAGTCAAAAAGTCAGAGCAATTTTGGGTACCCGGAGTCAGAGTTGGAGTCAGCGGTTTCATAAACTGAGGAGTTGGGAGTCGGAATCGGATGATTTTTGTACCAAATCCACAGCCCTTGTACGTATTAGACTAACTAAGGAGTCGGAGACGAGGAGTCTGAGCCATTTTGGGTACCTGGAGCCAGAGTTGGAGTCGGAGACAGTAGTTTCATAAACTGAGGAGTCGGAGTTAGATGATTTTTGTACCGACTCCACAGCCCTGGTGGATTCCCATAATCTATATATATAATAGGCTAAGTGCCTCAACCTTCAAGCAAGAAGAAGAAGAAGTAGCGGCCTGCCCCCAGGGCCGGTCTAAGCAAGAAGAAGGGGCTGGTCCAAGCAAGAAGAATATGTAGTGCCATATCAAACCAAGGGTGAAGAGGGATAATTTGAATATCCAGTAGCAGTGCATTGTGGGTAACCACAAATGTTCACTTATACAGTAGCTGAATTATTGCAAATTTGCTTCTGTTTTAAGAAGGAAAATTACACCAAGCTTTGCTTTTGTTAGTAGAAGGGCTTTTTGGTCTCTTTTACTCTGCTATACATTCTTAGAAGTTTGGGTCACCCTGAGCTGCTTGGTTACTCTGTTGTACTGGTCCAAGCCAAATCTCATACAGCCTTATTGATTCCTGCTATGTATTGATGAGGACCAAATGTCTGAAATAGGCTGTCACATGTGGGTTTGATACGGCTGTGTAAAACTTAAAGCTATAGGCGTGCTTGACTTACCAAGGGTGAAAAGGAATAATTTGCATATTTAGTAGTGGTGCATTGTGGGTAACCACAAATGTTCACTTATAACTGAATTATTGCAGATTTGCTTCTGTTTTAGGAAGGCAAATTACACCAAGCTTTGCTTTTTTCTAGTAGGAGGTCTTTTTGGTCCCTTTTATCCACCCAAACATTCCGAGTGGTTTCAGTCACCCTGAGCTGCTTGGTTACTTTGTTGTACTGGTCCAAGCCCTGTCTTATACAGCCATATCAGTCCTTGCCATGTACTGATGAGGACCAAAAGTCTGAAATAGGCTGTCACATGGATGTGGGTTTGATATGGTTGTGTAAAATTTAAAGCTATATGCTTGCTTGACTTACCAAGGGTGAAAAGGAATAATTTGCATGTTTAGTAGCGGTGCATTGTTGGTAATCACAAATGTTCACTTATAGCCGAATTATTGCAGATTTTCTTCTGTTTTAAGAAGGCAAATTACACCAAGCTTTGATTTTTTTAGTAGGAAGTCTTTTTGGTCCCTTTTATCCCCCTATACATTCCGAGTGGTTTGGGTCACCCTGAGCTGCTTGGTTGCTCTGTTGTACTGGTCCAAGCCCTATCTCATACAGCCTAATAAATCCCTGCCATGTACTGATGAGGACCAAAAGTCTGAAACAGGCTGTCACATGTGGGTTTGATATGGCTGTGTAAAATGTAAAGCTTATAGGCTTGCTTGGCTTACTAAGGGTGAAAAGGAATTATTTGCATATTCAGTAGCAGTGCATTGTGGGTAACCACACATGTTCACTTCTAGCTGAATTATTGCAGATTTCCTTCTGTTTTAGGAAAGCAAATTACACCAAGCTTTGCTTTTTTTAGTAGGAGGTCTTTTTGGTCCCTTTTATCCCCCTATACATTCTGAGTGGTTTGGGTCACCCTGCTGCTTGGTTACTCTTGTACTGGTCCAAGCCCTATCTCATACAGTTGTATCAATCTCTGCCATGTACTGATGAGGACCAAAAGTCAGAAACAGGCTGTCTACATGTGGGTTTGATATGACTGTGTAAAATTTAAAGCTATATGCTTGCTATACACCAGCGGCTGTGGATGCTTGCTTGGCTTACCAAAGGGGAAAAGGGGTCATTTGCATATTTAGTAGCAGTGCATTGTGGGTAACCACAAATGTTCACTTATAGCTGAATTATTGCAGATTTCCTTCTGTTTTAAAAAGGCAAATTACACCAATACAGTGTGCGGCATCGCAGGAAGTGACGACAGTGGAACGCATGATGTAACACGGAAGAGGTGAGTCATCCCCGCCCGCTGCCTCTTACTAATAGTGGCGGCTGTTACTGTGCTTAAGCAGGAGGGAGTAGAGGGGGGGGAGGGGTTCCTGCTGAGCTTAAGCTGCAGGGGGAGCACACATGGGGACCCAGGTGAGGGGGTTCCTGCTGAGCTTAAGATGGAGGTACAGCACACATGGGGGACCCAGTTGAGGGGGGTCCAACCCCCCTCCCCGCCGCTGTGCCCAATACCCCCTTCCTGCCCTCTACCCTCTTATGCGGCGTATGGTACGCCGCGGGTCGGCTAGTTTCTTTTAATTCTCTAAAAAAGCAATCCATCGAAAGGACTTGTACAAATATACTAGCAAGCCTGTCTCCTCACTTGCACATTCAACTGGCAGTTACTTTATAAAAGTGCTTTTGTAAATAAGGGAAAACCCGAGAATCCCTCATCAGGAAATAGACTAGAATTTTAATTACTACTATAAATAAAAGCAGCATGGAAAAAAAAGTAATTTAGAGATTATTTTACTCTGGGACAAATGTACTTATATATATAAATACAAATTTATTTTGACAAATGTTCAGCTTATATGTATAAATACACATGCAATTTAAGGCTAGTTTCACACATGAGCATGAGAGCACATCGCAGGACAATCGCACTGCACCATTTCTTATATAATACGACCTACGGCAGACTGCGCCGACAGTGCTCTCCATAGCTCCACCCTCTGCTCAGTGATGTGCTCCCTGCTGGACAGGAAGTATGTCTCTGATTTTTGATATTCAGATGTCAGCGCATGCGCGCCACTACTGCAACAATCTATAATTTATTGTTGTGGTACAATTGAATCTAATGCAAACATACGCTGAGTAGTGATGTTCATACTGCTAGGCAATGCACTGCAGAATCTGTATTGCCTCTGCATCATTCAATGCACTTCTGTCACATTGCTTTACACTGCGGATTCTGTGCCTGGAGACTAAAGGCCACTGCAATAAGTTACGGTGTGGGAGCATACAGCAATGTAAAAAAAACATTAAAGAGAATCTGTACTCTAATATTCTTACACTAAAAAGCATACCATTCTATTCCTTATTTTCTCCTGTGCCCCTCTGTGCTGTTTCTGCCACTCTCTGCTGCAATCCTGGCTTGTAATTAACAGTTTTAGACAATGTTTACAAACAAACTAACCAGCTTCTAATAGGCTCAGCTAAGCATAGTGTGTGAGTATGCAGGGGGCCTGCAGAGGGTGTGTATCGCTTCTACCAATCACAAGCAGCCCTGCACATTCCACACAATCAAAGCCTTAGCCCGACAAACAGGACAGAGGAAAGATACATTGATTTATTACAGAGACAGTGTAATTAGAAAGAGAGCTGCAGTAAGCCCCAGCACATTAGAAAAGACATAGGAACTCATAGGATAGAAGAACTAAGGCTGAAAAAATTGTTACAGAGTCTCTTTAAGTGTGAAAGGGGCCTAAATGTTACAATTTTCCATGATAGTGGTCCTCTATAAAATAAAAATGCAGTGAATAATGCTATTACAGGCTTGTTGAAACCGTTTGACTGCCATGACAATGTTGTTTCCATCACTGGTTATCAGCTATCCGTGATGATAAAGCAATGTCCATGTCTATGGCAATCAAAATGCAACATATCATAGTATGGGTGGTGGTGAATAAGAACATGAATAATACTTATCCCAATCCGGTTCCATCATGAGCATAACACACTTAAAACCCACCTCACTCCTCACTTTGCCAATCCACCTCTCTTCCTACTAATTGTCCATCAAACAAAGGCTACAGTTCAAGCTTTTAACACTTACCAAAGCTCTGTCCAATCTGGCTCCTCCATACATACTACACTTGTTTCTTATTACAATCCAGGTCACTAAAACTGCAGTGATAAATCCTTGCTGTCAATAATTTTGCTTATGGATTTGTAGGATATTACAATTTGAATTCCGTAAAATTCCGCAGAAATCCGTTTTGTTCCATGGAATTCCCAAAACGGCTATAGCAATTCCGTTACGTCGCTTCGGAACCGGAATCACCAAATTCCGTCCAGAATCGCGGAATTTAAAATTCCGCGGAATGCAGCGACCATCCCTAAAAAAGACATACGTCTATCAAGTTCAACCAGAAAAGCTAAGGTTGTTTACTTCTAAAACTTTGTTTTCTGGTTTTGGATAAAGTGGGGAAGGTTTATAACCAGTGTTGATTATTTCTGTTTAATTCTACAACGGGGACATGTTTGCTGATGTACCCCTTCTTGTTATAACTGGGAGATAAACAGGGAGTGTAGTGAAATGTTCCCAACATGGTCACATACAGTGAAAGGTATCTGACACAGATTTTACAAACACTTTCACTAGAAATAATAAAAACAAATACTGCTCTTTTTTTTTTTTATTAAAACCCAAACTCAAATCCAGATAAAAAAAAAAGCCCAAAATCAGTATTTTAGCTTACAGTGTACCTGAGATGGGGCCACAACAATAAAATATACATACCTGGGGTTTCCTCTAGCCCCTCCGGCCTGATCACTCCCACGCTGTCGTCTTCTGACTGCCCATTCGCCTGCAATTGGCCCAGAAAATTCTCCGGTCCGGTGCCAGTCCAGTGCCAGTCAGCGCAGGTACAGTCCGGCCAGGCACGCTCCCCTGTCTCGCTCCCGTCCCCAGGAGCTTCCTGCGCCTGAGCAGTAATACTGCGCAGGAGCAGAACGCTCCTGGCGACATGAATGCAGCAGAAATGCGTGCACGGCTGGGCCACGCATGTGCTGTTGGCCCCAGACCGGAGGACTTTTTGGGGCCAATTGTAGGTGAACAGGCAGTCAGAAGAGGACGGCGTGGAGGCGATCAGGCTGATGGGGCCTGGAGGAAACCCCAGGTATGTAGATTTCATCTAGATTTAATCTCAGGCTCTCTATAAGCTAATTCAGGAAGTGGTTGCAATTAAATAGATAAAGCAATTAAATAAATAAATAATTTTCTTATTAAAGCCCTGAAATTCCATAGAAGTCCTTGGTGCAGAGAATGAAGTAAATTCTTTTCAATGGATATAATCAGTGAAAAAAAAAGGAAAGAAAGACAAAAGAGGAACAACAGTTACAAACCATCTACAACTAAAATAGTAACACTAAGCTTAACAAGGACCTGAACTGAACTCTTGCACAGCATGCAATGAAAAGTCTTTATTCTACATATAGTTGCTTTTAAAAAAAAATGACTGTTGTGTGTTCTGTATATGTTTAGGCAGACCAAAACCTGCAATTAGATCTTATCAGCAGCTGTGAATAAGAGCTGTGAACTGTGCAGTGGATCTCTGCTCATACAGTAAGTAAACACTGAGGCTTAACCCTTCCCAGGAAGGTGAAACCAAGTTTGTTAGGATTTCTATAAATCGTAACAAAATATTTTTTTTTCTGAGGGTTATTGTTTTAGAGCAGAGAGGAAGTTCTGAGTTTGGCTCCACTTTAAAGTTCTATTTTATTGTAATATTTCTTATTAATACCAGTGTTTCTTTTACACTGTTGCTGGTGTGTGTGTGTATGTGTGTGTGTGTGCGGTAGTTAGCATACTACTGTGCTTGTTCACATGGGAAGGGGGTGGGTGGATATAGGGGTAGATTCACTAATCTGCAGTAATCAGAATAACGTAAAGAAGTCTCTATGTATGTTATTGTATCCATGATGAGTAAAGCATAATGCAATACATTATATTCAATGCATTAATACTCTACTCATTGTGTGTAAGACTTTACCACAGTTAGTGAATATACTCCATTTAGTCTACTACTTAGTACTATTCCTTCTAGATTTCCCTATAAGACCCCTATCCCTTTTATGAGCATTCAGTTGGGGAGAAGGGAAGAGACCCTAGTCCCCAAACATTTATACAATACTGTGCAAGAGGGTCCTCACTCCTTGCTCCTCCACAGCAACAGACTGTGTTACATTGTGGTAGTGACAGGTTTGCACAGAACTTGGCCCCAGAACCCGAGGGATCAAGTCCTGATCCCTGTGGGTGGCAATCATGGTTTATGTATACATACTCTTTGACACAACCTAATTAACACACGGTACAGGTATACATAAATCCAAGTGCAAAACTTTGCAACTGAGTTGTTATCTCCAAGTCTGTGCAAAACACAAGAAGGCACAAACTACATATGGAGAAAAGGAATGTGTTTAGAAGGGGCTCTTTACAGTCAGGATGAATCATATAGATTTGGATGTTTGTCTTATATCTTACCTTCCTCTGGATTAGGGTACAATAAAGATCAAGACATGGATCCTGCTGAGCAAATCGTTTTTTTTTTCTTCAACCTAGATAAGTATGATAACTGAGCAAACTTATTTCCTGATAGCACTGGGAAACCCCATCTGGACCTCTCTGAATGCTGCTAATGTTACTTGTTCTGCATGGCTCCGACACAGTAGTCATTTGTACTGTCTTTAATTACACCACATGAAACAGTCCCCATGCCGACACAACCTCCATAGATTAATTGTGGGTGGAAGGGGAGTGACCAACTACCGTATATACTGTGTTATATCTCAGAAGTCATTAAATCATTAATTGTGTGTGCGTGCGTGCATGTGTGTGTGTGTGTGTGTGTGTGCGTGCGTGTGCGTGTGTGTGTGTGCGCGCAAGTTCCACCCATAACACTGATCCCCTCCCACTGATATAGTTGAAGGGGTACTTGTGGCAGCAATAGCCACAGCTGCTCTCCCCTTAACCTCCTTGCCGGTTTTCCCGACCTGAGCTCGGGGTAAAAAAAAATAAGCTGTTAGCGGTGATCTTCAGCTCAGGTCGGGGTAGGCAGTGCAGCGCTTTACCTATCAGTTTTGGAGTCCCGCGCGCGATCGCGCTGTGCAGCGGGACTCCTGCCTCTCTCCCCGGCAGTGTGGGGTCTTTTCCTGGCCGCCGGGATCCCCATGTCTCCGCTATTCTTCCGGGGACCCGGCGGCCAATCGGAGCAGCGGAGCGACGGTGGCGGTGTCATCAGGGGCGGGGCTAATATTTAAAACGAACTTCTCTATATTAGAAAAATATAGAGAAGTTGGTTTATATGTATATTAGTGCCATCTTGTGGTCAAAATGATAACTGCAGCGCTGGAGCCCAGGAAGGTAATTTTTTTATTCTGCTGCAGATCTCCCTGCCAGAATGATTTTTTTTAGGTTTTAGGGTCTGAATGAGTGGAAAAAATTGCACCTCTTTTAGACCCTAAAATCTGGAAAGAATCAGACCGGCAAGGAGGTTAAATAAGCAGCGCAAGAGGTTCTCCACAATAGGGGCAGCTAGTCTCTTGCAAGCCCCACATCCCAGGCCAGAGAAGTGTTACCCATCTCAATGATATGAATGAATGGGATTTACAGTTTTGACTTGGCCACTCCTTTTCTTAAAAAAATCTACTTTAAAATAAATAATTATTGCACCTAATAGTCAAAGAAAATTCACAGATCCCATGATGGAGCGGGATTTTTGTTTTCAGCTCTGTCTCAGCTGTTCTCTCAATGATCACGATGTAACACATGACTAGTCAAAGCAGCTATGTTTGTAAGGGTGTCAGAGACTACATTTGTATGTTAGGCACACCAAAAAGTAATCGAAAGAGTTATAAAATGTGCTAAAGATTTTTTTGTATCAGCTCCTCAATTAAAACAAATGTATGGGTTTTTTAGACTTCTGCTCGTTTTTAAACAAGGATTCAAATCTTGTCTCAAGTTCTGATTTTACTTTGTGCCATTTCAAGTATTTTTCAGGTAACCTTTTGAACTAATAAGAGCTTAAGAATTTCTGAAGAGACATCGAAAGTCATCAAGGGTCCAGATAAAATGTAAGTCCTGTATAATAATAGAGAGTCCTTGCACTGTTTCTGTGTTTGAAGGAGGTAAAGTTATTTCCATGGTAACAGCCACATTCCATTCAATCAGCAAACACTACATATGCAGCATGCACAGCAGGGAAAATGAATCTTCTAAAGAATAACAAACATGAATAATAAAAGGATATTAATGTATTTTATATGTCTTTTCATTATGGGAACGTGCTTCCTTCACTTCTTTATACTTCATGCAAGGTAACATCTTTGAGATGTCATGGTTGAAAAATACATTGCAGAACAGTGCTGATCAGAGTATTTACCATAACACTTGTTTCGTATTCAATGGCTAGAGAATGGAGTTAATATACTAAAGGTTAGAGAGCAGTGCAAACATAATCTACTACTAGGTGGCAAAAAATCTGGAGCTTTTTCTTGGGACAGAAAATATAGCAAGAACCACTGAAAGATTAATGAGCTACAGTTGAATAATAATTTCATAAATTCAGGAAAACCTTGATTTAAAACGAAGATTCTCATTTTTGATGCTGCTTGTGACTGCAGTCACATTTCCATTACTTTACTAACCTCTCAGCAACCCACTATATGATCTGATATGTTCCAGATGAGAACGCTAAAAACTTTTACTACTTGGAGGACCACTATCGGGAAAAATGAAAAATGTGTAATACAATTTAAACATACAAGTCAAACATTTCTCCCAGAGTACGGAACACTATAATTTTCTTTTTTGTATTTGCCACTATTACGTACAGTAGGTAGTAAAAATCTAACAACTCTCACTGGTTTTGGACCATCTCCTTGAGGAGGGAGTGGAGTAGTCCAACACTTGTAATATTTTTGAGATTTTTACTGCATACTGTAAGTGAAAGTGACCGAAGGGGGAAAAATATAGTGTAGTTTACTGTACTGTACTTGGGTGAAACTTAGGAAGAATTGCAGAGCTTTTGTTAGGAGTTTGGTAGTTACCTCCGCAGAAGGGATCGGTGAGGTTGCCGCTTCCGCATCTGACGCGACCGTGGATCTCGCCGCGTCTTCTCAGTCATTTCCGTCAGGCAGGACAGGTCTCTCCATGATACATCTCAGTAGAGCAGCGCACGCGCGCGCTAGGAGACAGGACCTTTATGCTTTGAGGAGGCGGGTCAGCTGACCGGCTGGTCAGCTGACATGGCAGGACCGATCACCGCTCCTGATTGGCTGAAGTGCGCTGGGCAGAACTGCGGGGTTACCTGTCTGTATTTAAGACCCGAGCTGTCAGTAGCTCGTTGTCTGCTGTTGCTGATACTTTGCAGTTAAGCTCTCAGACCTTAGTCAGTTCCTAGTGTGCTTGATCCGGCAGGAACCCGAGGATTCACACATAGCTCAGGAATTTGATAGCTATAAAAGAAATTATCATTATTATTGTATTGATTATCTGTGTATGACTCTTGCCTGAACCCTTGATTCTGCTCTCTGCCTCTCAATTCTGTACTCTGCCTATCTGATTGTTGCCGACCCCAGCCCGACCCCGACTCTGATATTGCCTCCTGATTCTGTACCTTCGCTTATCTGATCTGTTACCGACCTTTGCCTGTTTTATCACTACACTTTTGCCTGACGCCTTTGTACTGCCTCCTGACCTCTCTGTTACCGATATTGCCTGTACGACCACTCTACCTAGTGATAGTTCCTACAGCCAAGGGCTATCACATAGGAGTACTCCTGTGTTACTGTGCACTAAAAACATGTGTGATCACACTCTGAATAAAGTACTGACTATCGTGCTGTTAAGAGCTGTTACCGATCATTACAGCTTTTTCATGGATGTCGAACAAGAAAGTGCCAAAGCTGCTCTACTGCTTAATATCAAGAAAACAAAAGTTATGCCATCTGCTCCAAGGAACCATCTACAAATAGATGGTAAAAAAGTAGACATTGTAACATATTTAATTTTCCTGAGATTGTAGATCTCTGCAGATGGTGACTGCTGCCATGTGATTAAGAGACCCTTATTACTTGGGACACTATGGCAAGGTAATGTTGATCAGGATAGTTATCTTCTCAGTAGTAACAAATGGCTGTGAAAGTTGGACTATAAATAGGGCCATGTGTAGAAAAATTGATGCTTTTGAATTGAGAGGGTGGATAAGACTACTAAGAGTTTCCTGGACTGCTAGAAGATCTAAATAGTCAATACTTAAAGAAATAAGACCAGAGTGTTCACTATAAGTGCTGATACTACTATTGAAACTTAAATACTTTGGCCACATATGAGAAGACCAGATTCTTTGGAAAAATCCTTAATGCTTGAAAAAATGTAGGACATAAGAAGAAGTGGACGGCAGACGCTAAAATGGATAAACAACTTATGTGAAGCTATGAACATGCCTTTGCAACATCTGAGCAGTGACTGACAGACATGTCTGATGTGCAAAAGTACATATGGTCACAAAGAGTCGGAGTTGACAAAACAAATGAGGAGACAGAGACATCTTATACAATATGTATGTATTTTAACTGGTTCCGGACCAACACAGTTTGAATCTACGTCCAGCAGGTGGTGTTGTCAGTCTGACTGGATGTAGATTCGACGTCCTGATGAACGACGCATCCCTGCCGTTACTGCCACAATTCGCTCACTCTGCTGTCTATAAGACGGCAGAGCTCTGTAAGCAAGTCAGGAGTCGCTTTCATTGGCTCCTGACCGCGTGATCACGAAGAGCCAATCACATTGGCTCCCATTGATAGACAGCGTCAAGAGCCAATGAAAGTGGCTCCTGACCGGTTGTCAGCACTCTGCCGTCATAGAGATGGCAGAGAGGGGAGCCTATGGCAATGGGGCAGTGTCGCTACCGGCGAGAGTGGCAGATATGTGTGGCGAATCGTCGGGAGGCGGGGTTTTACTGTACCAGCAGTCTCTGGTCCTTAAGGAAGCAGAGACTGCTTGTACTGAAGTGGTTAAATATTGCACTTTAGTGATTCTTCAATAGCAGACAAGTTTTAAAAGCTCTTCACTGGCTACCAATTAACCAGAGGATTTAATTCAAACTCTTAACCCTAACCTACAAAGCTCTCCACAATCTCTCTCCCCTGTACATTTCCTCACTAGTCTCCAAATACCAACCCAACCGCAATCTCAGATCTGCACATGAGCTTCTTTTATCCTCTTCTGCAATTACCTCCTCACATTCATGTATACAAGACTTCTCACGTGCCTCACCCCTCCTCTGGAGTGACCTTCCACAGCACATCCACCACTCTCTCACGTTTGAAATCTTTAAACGCTCCCTCAAAACCCACCTTTTCCGACAAGCATATTCTCTAGCTTAGGCCATGCACCCACTAAATAACCTAACTACGCACTGCCTGTACATATACTGTATACTTCCCCATCTCTTGTTTCCACCCCATTCCTTTAGATTGTAAGCTCGCAAGGGCAGGGCTCTCACCCTTTTGTGTCATGGAATGTTATTAATTTAATTGCTTGCACTCTGTTAGACATTTATACATTTTAGTCATCATGTTATGTTTGATATTGTAATCAATAGTTCTGTATTTTGTATCAGTGTTCATATTTGATGTATATCATTGTCTGTATCATTATGTATCCCTTGTCTGTTTTCTTACATTGTACAGCGCCACAGAATATGTTGGCACTTTATAAATAAACTATATATATATATATATATATATATATATATATATATATATATATATATATATATATATATATATATATATATATATATATATATATATATATATATATATATATATATATATATATATATATATGACCAGCATTATTAATTTCATTTTCATTATTTTTATATTTTTGCATTTTTATATCTAAAATTAATATTATAATATTGTTAATATAAATAGTTTGTTGGCTATCATGGCAAAATTTGCATTACAAAAGCACGCCAGTTTACATAGAAGAATGGGTTTTGCTTAGTTTTTTTTTTTCTTTTTTAGTTTTATTTGATGGTAATGGTAATTTAGGTAATTTCATTTTGCAACACTGGACATTTATTAGTGACCTCAGTGTAAGAATTAATTTGCGAAATAATCAGCCCCTTCGGGTTTAATCAAATAGCAGAATCAGCCTCACAGAGAAAGAACACCTAGCATATTGGGACAGATAATGATGATACTTTCGCTATTAAATGGCAAGACAACAACATTTTGGCTACTGGGATAATCTCTTAGCTTGTTTCTAATAGTAATGCTAGGTACACACCATACAATGTTCTGGCAGATTTACCTGCCAGATCGATTATTTCCAACATGTCCAATCCTAATTGCGATCGATTTTGCAATTTTCTGATGTTATCCTTTTTTATAATAGTTTTTTTTTTATAGTTTTTTCAATTTTCATTAAGTTTTATGAAAATCGATCAAAAAAAGATTATGAAAATGAGCGGAAAATCAAGAAGTCGATATGAAATCGGTACACACCTAGCATAAGAGAAACAGATATTAGGTAGTTTATCTGGTTACAAATTCCAGATGGATAGAATAATTTAAAGCACCTCTTAAAGATCCTGGCTTCATCAGAAAGTGACCTCCTCCTTTGTTTAGCTGTGCTATTTCTATCCTCTCCGTGTGTGAGATAAAGATAAAAGTCTGGAATGTAGGCAGGCTCCTCAGCAGCAAGTAGTATGGATATCTGAGGTAAATAAACAGGAAGCTGCTTGTTTACTTACCGCAGATATCTGTACTTGCTGTTGACTAGTGTTGGGCGAACACCTGGATGTTCGGGTTCGGGAACGTTCGCCGAACATGGCCGCGATGTTCGGCATGTTCGGGCCGAACCCCGAACTCCCCGAAAATCCCGCTTTTGGGGGCCCTATGGGGTCGCAGGCATAAGGGGGGAGCATGCCCCGATCGCGGGGGGGGTTGGAAATTCCCCCCACCCCCTCCGCTAGCGCTCCCCCTCTGCCCGCTTCCCCATACAAAAGTTTGACGAAAGTAAAATAGTACCGGTGGTGGTGGCTGGCTGCTGCAGTGGCTGGCTGGCACTATGAAGTGACTGAGGAGGAGGAGTCGGAGTAGGACGCGTTGAGGGAGGCCGGGCAGCGGGCGGTTCAGCGGTAGTACCCTTGTGGTACTTCCGCCCTTTATCTGACCTCACGTCCTCTGCGTGATGACGCATACGAGGGTACGCGTGACGCGTACCCTCGTATGCAGAGGACGTGAGGTCAGAGAAAGGGCGGAAGTACCACAAGGGTACTACCGCTGAACCGCCCGCTGCCCGGCCTCCCTCAACGCGTCCTACTCCTCCTCCTCCTCCTCAGTCACTTCATAGTGCCAGCCAGCCACTGCAGCAGCCAGCCACCACCACCGGTACTATTTTACTTTCGTCAAACTTTTGTATGGGGAAGCGGGCAGAGGGGGGAGCGGTAGCGGAGGGGGTGGGGGGAATTTCCGACCCCCCCCCGCGATCGGGGCATGCTCCCCCCTTATGCCTGCGACCCCATAGGGGGCCGTATTCGGCCGAACAGGGCCCTGTTCGGCCGAACAGAGGCCCTGTTCGGCCGGGCATTCAGCAGTTCGGGCGAACCCGAACAGTTTGGCCGAACACCACCAGGTGTTCGACCGAACTCGAACATCACCCGAACAGGGTGATGTTCTGCAGAACCCGAACAGTGGCGAACACTGTTCGCCCAACACTACTGTTGACGAGTTTATCTCGCACAGAGAGGACAAAAATTAGCTGTTAAGATAGCCATACATCTAGCGATATATGGGCAGATTCGACCAAGAGACAATTTTTTTTCTTATCGAATCTGATAAGATAGAGATCTGTCAGCTGCCTATACACCATAGGCTGATTCCTGATCAATTTCATGCTGAAATAGATCCGGAATTGGCCTTGTGCGCCGCATCCACCGTCTCACCGCTCCAACGCTGTGCCTCCCTCATGGAGATTTAAGAATGCCCCCTCTGTGCCTAGTGCAAAGTATACATTACCTGTCCATGCTTGTCCCACACTGCCTCTGTGATTCCTCCTGCATACTTGCATGCCCCACATGGTTAGTAAGGGCCCGCGTATCTAATGTCACACATGCACCCTTACTAGGAAACCACGTGGGACATTTGTGTATGGAGAGGGGAATGTGCCCGGAGCCTGAGGAGGGACAAGCGCAGGCCGTGGACAGGTAATGTATACTCTACATGGGGAACCGGGGGGACATTCTTCATGAGGGGGGAGAGCGCTGGGGTTTCAGCGATCAATGCAAAATGGCATGCCGTTCTCGTCGCACACCCAATCAAGCAAGTTGGCCCTACATCTTTCATTCTTCTACGGACACCAGGGTCTGTAAGAGGTGCTATAAATTATCCTATCCAGCCAACATTTGTAACCAGATACACTACCTAATATGTGTTTCTCTTACTATTAGAAACATACTAAGAGGTTATCCTAGTAGCCAACATTTTGCTGTACTGCCCCTTTAATGGCGCAACAATGCAAATTATCAAGTGCAAAGTAGAGATTCATACTTTAACCTTTAGGGGTTGCTTTGATGACAGTCCAGTCAGCCTTGCCCTGCATAGAGGTTTTCCAAGTCTTTGGCAACAGTCTTGATCTAGCAGGTTAATCTGAACTGAACCCAGTAACTGTGGTTGCATATTTAACTGTATAAGCAATGTGTGTATCATTCACTCACTGGCATGCTGTCATGTCCCAGGGTTTACAACCCAGGTAGCATTTCAGACAGTTTTCATTCATTTCAAATTGAGATAATGCTGTTCTTATGATGGTGATGGAGAAAGGTGACTTGGTTTAGCTCTAAAAAAAGAGCATGATGGGGGTCTATAAAAGATAAGATTGGAGGATTATTGAAAATGATCTTGGTGGTGATTTCTATACTCCCTGGGTTGCTGCGATCTTCATATAGAACTATGAATGGTCGCACCATATATATTTTGAAATCAATAATCTTGGTTTGTTCCAGGCTCTGCAGATTAACCAAGTAGCTCGGGGTGACCCAAACCACTAGGAATGTATAGGGGGATAAAAGAGACCGAAAAAGCCCTCCTACTAATAAGCAATGCTTGGTGAAATTTGCCTTCTTAGAAGGAAATTCGCAATAATTCAGCTATACATGAACAATTTGTGCAGGGGCGGACTGACAACTCATGGGGCCCCCGGGCAATAGGAGATTTTGGGGCTCCCTACCAGTGTTGGCCATCTTTCACATTATTTTTTACAGACTAAGATATAATAATTTACTGACAACAGATATTTTATACTGATAAAAACCGTAACGTGGCACGCTGATAAATGGGTGTGGTCACGCAACAGAATGTGGGTATGGTCATGGGTGGGGCAAAATATACATGACTTTAGCAGTGGCGTAAAAGGTCTGCTGGGGAAGTTTGAACTCTGCCAGTGCCATGGTGTTTCCCCCCAAAATACATGTAATCTGACAGCATTTCACCAAAAATAAATGTAATTTGGCAGCGGTTTCTCCAAAATACAGATAATATGGCAGTCGTTCCCCCAAAATAGACGTAATCTGGCAGCAACGGTTCCCCCAACATACACATAATTTGGCAGCGATTCCCCAAAATATGTGAAATCTGGCAGCGGATCACCCAAAATACATGTAATCTGGCAGCAGTGGTTCCCCCAAAATACACAATTTGGCAGCGATTCCCCAAAAATACACATAATCTGGCCGCTGTTCCCCAAAATACACTTAATCTGGCAGAAGCGGTTCCCCAAAAATAGTTAATCAGGCAGCAGTTCCCCTAAGGTATAGGTAACCAGGTCTAAAGGTATCCCCAGTGGAAGTAACCAGGTCTATAGGTGTTCCCAGTACAGGTATCCAGGTCTATAGGTGTCCCCAGTACAAGTAGCCAGGTCTATAGGTGTCCCCATAATAGATAACCAGGTCTATAGGTGTCCCCAGTTTAGATAGCCAGGTCTATAGGTGTCCCCAGAATAGGTAGCCAGGTCTATGGGTGTCCCCAGTATAGATAGCCAAGTTTACAGATGTCTCCAGATTAATAGGTAGCCAGGTCTATAGGTGTCCCTAATACAGATAGCAAGGTCTATAGGTGTCTCCAGTATAGATAGCCAGGTGTATAGGTGCCCCCAGTATATGTAGCCAGGTGTATAGGTGTCTCCAGTAAAGTCAGGTCTATAGGTGTCCCCAGTATATATAGCCAGGTCTATAGTCGTCCCCAGTATATGTAGCCAGGTATATAGGTGTACCCAGTATATGTATCCAGGTGTATAGGTGTTCCCAGTATATGTAGCCAGGTCTATAGGTGTCCCCATTATATGTAGCCAGGTCTATAGGTGTCCCCAATATATGTAGCCAGGTGTATAGGTGTTCCCAGTATATGTAGCCAGGTCTATAGGTGTCCCCATTATATGTAGCCAGGTCTATAGGTGTCCCCAGGAGGGAAGGCAGCCAGTGAAAGGAAGCTGTGTGCACAGCGGCATGGAAGGGGGGACGTCTCCCCCTCTTCCTTCACCTTGGGGCCCCCCTTCCTGGCTCTCCCCTCCAGAATTTTTAAGTGTCGGCGGCTGACTGAATTTATAAGTGTCGGCGGCTGACAGCGGGCGGGGACTTGGGCCCTTTTCCACTAGCAATCGCAATCACAAATCACAAGCGCCAGCGATTGCGATTTTTCATTAATTCTGTTATGCGATTGTGATTTTCATTTGCATTGCATTATCATTGTAATTAAAATCACTCCAGAAAGCGATTGCGATTTGCAATGTTCAAATCTAATCACTGTAGTGGAAAATACTTCTTGTAATTACTATGATAAAGTAACAACCCTAGCTATTTAAAAATCACTAGCGATTTGCGATTTGCGATTCAGCAATCGCTCTAGTGGAAAAGGGCCCTTACTGCTGTTCTTCCAGCCGCAAGGGAGCTCTGCTCTGTGCGCCACTAGTCTGGTCTACACATTGGCCTCAATTCACTAAGATCATGCTGGAGATAATAAGGCAAGAGATAACTTGCCATGACACAGTGAGCGAGTTATCTTATCTCTCCATTCCATAAGTTACCTCCTCTGTAGTTAAGTTACCTCCTCTGTAGTTATTTTCACACACAGTTAATTAAGAGCCTGTCTTTAACTGTAGAATTCTGGAGTTATTTTAAGGATTGAAGAGTTGAAATGTTTCCTGAATACTACATGCCTTATCACAATGGTGATTACTCTAGACACGTTATTAAAGACAGGAAATAAGTTTAGTGAATTGAGGCCATTATGTGTTTTAATGGAGGATTCAGACTTGGTTATTTCAGATCTCACTATCATCACCAGTTCTTCTGCTCATATTTAGTACATTTATCATAATATTATACAGCTTTTGGAAGTAATAAATCAAGTATAAAACTTTTCAGATTTAAACATTAGTGTCAGATTGGTTTGCACAATGGATGTGTACAGATAGTTTCAAATATGATATAAGCACACATTTTGCATAATCGTAATTTTGAATCATAATTTGCCATTACAATGCAACATTGTAATAGGAAATATAGGGAAAATTCTTAATTTTATTTGTAACCATAATCATGAACCATCATTTTCCAGTTACGCATCATTGGTACCGACTTAAGCGGTTAATAGAAATTCACCACACATGCTATAGTCCCAAAAATTGCTATGTATGTTAAGAAGAATAGTGCAAACAACTCAAATAGACCTTGAAGATTTTGAGACAATACATTTTAAAAATGCAAAGGAATTTTTTTTTTATTAAACTCAGTAAAATGACATTTTGCACAGCAACTTAATCATTATCCGTCAGATAGCAGTTTTGGTGACAATATCATGTATGTGGGCTTTGATATTAACAGCTAAATTCGGCACAAAATTAGGCTAAATTACACAGAATTACAAATGGATTATGCAAAATCAATTGAATTTGCAAATCATAATTACGTGTGGCCATAATTGCGAAATGTAATGCAAAATTTGTGTAATCATAATTAGCATATGACAATCACTGCTAATATGAATATCTGCTCCCCTTTCTCTGCAGAAGGTAATAGTGTACATCAGAGAAATAGCTAAATATTCAAAGATGCCAGATAACCAGAGAGGCAAATTGATTGATTTCACACAAATACTGTATATTATTCTGTGCAAGCAGTTTTCCGCAATTTTGTTTTTACAGATCTGATTATTTGGTGCTGACTCTGTCTATGGCCTGAAACCAATTCCTCTAAGTACTTGAAATATAGTCATATAGAGGCTGGATAGTGTCCTTGTGTAAAACTCCCTAACACTGCAAGGTGCCCTACTAAGCGCACCCTTAGTGGTGGCTGCTGCACTCAAGCACTTTGATTCTGACAGGTGAAAAATGTTATACAAATATAAGCATTGTTATTATTATACTTTCCAAAGAGCACTTGGTAAACACTACAGGGGTTACACTATTCTAACAAAGTTAAGATACCCTGAACTCTGCAAAGCGACAAGTGATACTTATGTTCTTCAAAATGTAAAAATGACATTGTGTACTACAAGTAAATAATGTGCAATTGAAAGAAGTATGGTCTGTAAATGATAAAAAAGTGAGTGGGAGCATAAAGTCTAATAACAGATTATGCGAGCAATACCTGAAACTACATAATGAACTTAAAAAATTAAAAATAAAAATGTACGTTACTTTTCTTCAACAATAACATCATAAGCCACGTTGATTCCCAGGGGTACAGTTAATCCATTAAAGGTGAGTTCATACAAAGCCTCGTTAAGAAAGCTTGTGGCATGATGAGAACATCATAAAAACATTATCTGGTAATTAGCCCTTTGTCCAAGCTCACAACTCAAGGCAAAAACATTGTCCTGAACAAGCCATATTAAGAGAGCTATGCAGCCATTTTTTTTACTTGATGCTACAACAAATGTGTCACTGTAAATGCTTATGAGTAATACCATGCCTTTTGTTTCCTCTCTTTTTTTTAATGGAAGAAAAAAAACTGTTTCCAGAACCTATTAAGAGTAGGGATGATCAATGATATGCAAATCCTTCTGAATGTATGCAGATTTATGCAAATATATGCAGCTTGATAATGGACCAATCAAGTCCAACCCAGGCTTAAATTGATTGGTCTATTTTCAAGCTGCATATATTTGCATAAACATTGACATACATTTGCATACACTCGGAAATATTTGAATATCATTGAACATCCTTGATTAAGAGAATACTACACTATTCCTCATAGTATGGAAACATATATGTAATAATTAACAACCTACTAAAACCTGCTCATTTCAATGATGATGGTCTACATAGAAGGTATAATGATACAAACACAAGGAGCCATTCTACGGGTACCCATACATGACTCAATTTTTGGCACTGATGTCTTGTGGATTTGATCATAATGATCAATGTCTTAAATGAATTAAAAAAAAAGTCCCCGGACACTGTAGAAGGCCAGGAATTCTGCTCATGTGACAGGTGAACACTTACCACGGGCTGGGGTGCCCGGCAGGCAGAGGCACTAGGATAATTTCATGCTGAAATCGATTAGGAATCTGTCTGCTATGTGTGGACAGGCAATAGACCACTCTCTGGTCACATTTAGTCAGAGCAGGATCTGTCTGATGGTCAGTCTGTTGGCATATTGAGAGATGTATTCATATCAGTTGAATATTCACAACCGGACAAAGAGCACCTCTCAGAGACTATTTAGGGAGATATCCAATCTTAAAAACTGCTAGGTTAAAAAGGGGGGGGGTCATAGATTAAATCTGTAGCCAAGCCTATAAATAATCATTGAACATTGGAATTGCAAAATAATAAAAAAAAAACATTGTAAACATAGTGTAAAAAAAAAACTATGCCTCTTTACAGATTCACAATTGTAAATGCAGAAATCCGTTGTAAACTCCACTATGCATCTCACAGGGTCACACACATTCATTAGGTATATACATATAGTGCCAGCCCTCAGTGGCACAAATGCTTTTTGATTATCTTATCATTTTTATATGTGTTCAGCATTAAAGGACACATTCGAGGTAAATAAAAAATCAAGATCTACTTTCCCGGAGCTTCCTCCATCTCCTGGCAGCCAATTATGTCCCTTGCTGCAGCTCTTGTGTCATGGAGTCCTCTCTGTTGCAGATGCCGACCTCGCCAGGTCAGACTCCTCTGCATCTGTGCAAGTGCGTGGCCGCGCTGCTTGCTGTTGCGATCCAGTGGCTGGGAGCGTTCTGCAGAAGCACAGTAGTTCTGCGCTCCAGGCCACGTGAGCACGAATGTGAGCGCATCTCGCTCAGACGCAGAAGATACTGACCTGGAGAGGTCAGCATCTGCAACGGAGGGGCCCTTGGGAAACCAGAGCTGCGGTGAGGGACATATCGGCTGCCAGGGGCTGGAGGAAGCCCTGAGTAAGTAGACCTTTATTTTTGTTTTCATCGGACCTTCACTTTAAAGTTATTATAATCATTTACAAAAACCTTTGTAATGCTCTAATCCTTGTTCTGAATCAATAAGAAAACAAAGTCTCACATGAACTTAATATAGATCACTTACATGCTGCACATCATAGCCATTTGCATATCACTATTCAATGGCCCAATAAATAGTCCTACTTTATATATTGTTAATATATTGAAGTGCATTTTGCATGGTTTAAACAATATAGAATCAAAGCAAAGCAAACAAAAAATAATCTGAGCAGACTGACAGATGCTAGAAAAAAAATAAGGAAAACCATTATCTGAAAAACTCCCTAGATGCCCTCTTTAACAACTTCAACCATACAGATCAACCATAATAGACTATACACGTAACATAGCTTGAAACTAGTGTTTTGTTTCCTTTTTGCACAAGACAATATTCACTTTCATTGGCTTAATGGGCAACAATAACATTACTCCAAAGGCATTCAATGAAGAAAATGTAGTTGTTAGTAATGCTCAGGTATATTTACTAAACACCCAAAAAAACAAAAAAAAAAAACAATACATGTGCAAACAGAAAACATACAGTTTAATAGGCTTTATGTAAATTATGCAACACAGTGCATAATTTGTGCAACTCTGTTATATGTGCAATGTCTACATTGCCTGTTACACAAGCAATGTAGGTGTTGCATATACAATCTGAGTTATGCCAATTATATAAAGCATTGCATGATTTTAGTAAAGCCCAGTAAACTTAAAGAGGAATTTAATCCCCCCCCACAAAAAAATGAAGAGGGGGGGAGTTTTGAATAAATCAAGACATTGCAAAGTGAGCCGTTACAAAATATAAGAAAGATCAAGTAATATTCACCATGTAATTTGTTTATGTTGTGTGTTCCACAATGAACCTGCAGGTAATCATCTTTACTACTGGCAGACAAGTAAAAAACTAGACAGCACAAACTGCCATTATCTATAACCACACCCACTAACAATGTGATAAGCTACAATGTTGTTTTAAATAGATATACATATGCACAGAGGAAGATTCTGATTGCTTGGCAGTTGTAAACAGCCATTATTTCCCACAATGCAACGAGGTTCACAGAAAGGAAACAGTCAGGACCATGGTTATGACATCACACTGTGGGAGAGGTTTTACCACAATATCAGCCACACAGATCCCCCTTATGAAATATTTGAGAAAAGGTAAACATTTCTCGGGGGGAACGGTAGTATCAGCTACTGACTGGAATGATGTTCAATCCTTGGTTAAAGTTCCTCTATAATTTGTGCTGCTTGCACATGTAAGGTTTACAGGGGTTTAGTAAATATACCCCATTGTAACAAACATTATCCTTGGACGATATCCTTGGCATATGTTAGGTGAAAACACTAGATTATTCTGAACATTTTTCTCTTGTGAATGTGACATTTTATGCTAAATACTTCAATTATCCATAAGGCTACATTAAGTTTTTATGTTGTTTTTTGTTTGTTTGTATTTTTTGTTCCTTTGTTCGCAAATTATTTCTATTGGGAATTGTATTGCATGGCTTATGCCTGAAAACTACAACAGAAACACCATAACAATCTTTGTCTTACCTTAATTTGAATTTGGTCTGTGTAATATTTTTAGACAGGAATACAAAATAGGTTAGAATATCCCCTTTTCTTATATTCCTGGATAAGGAGCGGATAGCCAAATTACCATCAATTTGAATTTCAATAAAAGCGTGGCCGCTGAGGGTTTGATAAAGGTAAACACTTCCAATTCTCTGTAATGGTGGACCGGTGTCATCATTATAATTGCGTGATGACCGACTTGAACTTTTCTTGATGTCGTCTTTCATGCAGTCTCCTTTCTCATCGGTTGGTTGAAGAGCATAGTATAATTCCACAGGGCTACCATCAGATGGTTCTAACATCCTTTTACGGCCAGCAACAACCGTGGGTGGGTCAAACCAGCTTGCTAGCATCTCCAATTCAACAACGCACAATCCTAGATCACCCGTTAACTTACAAATGCCCTTCACTTCTCTTGTTTCTCGAAAGGCAAATACCTTAACACACGGAAGTCTCTCTGTAGTGCTATAGTCATCCCAATCTCTCCCAACAATATAAAATAGTATCTGAACCTTAGGTTTAGTCCGGAAAAGTTTATCCTTGAGGATGTATGCTTTGATTTTCCAGTTAAAGGTGAATTTATCTGTAAATCCAAAATGATTAGACATTAGCAATAGATCTTCTGGCACTTCTTGCTCAATGAAAAATGGTCCACATGTGGCATTCATGACAGGCTGCTTTTTAGCTTTATAAATAAGAAAAGATTCAGTTCGAGACTGCAGGCTGGAGTTTCTCATGATGTCCTGGTTGGCTTCCTTCAAGAAAAAGGACATGTCGCTCTGGTGGATAGTGTAAGTCACTGGTAGGTAGGTTGGCAGTAAGGAAAACCTCTGAATGTTTTCTGATACTCCGTGGCTTTCTGTCACTGCTGAAAAGGTATAAATAATTTGTTGTAAAATTCAATTCAAGAAAATGAACCTATACAACTAAAGCAAAGGGTGTAAAACAATTCAGGAAAAAAATCAAGATGATGATGAAGTTTATGCTAGCAATATTCTAAAAAGTAAACTCCTACTCTGGCATAATGGATTTATCAGAAACTATCACAACCGCTAAATTAAAGGAAGTTACTGAGCTGTAACACTGAGGCAGATTCACTGCAGGTAGCACACATTACTTAACATTTTACAGTCAAATCAGTCAACAATTATTCAAGTCAGTCAACAATATCTATTATACTGTAGATGTTGAAAGTCAGCAGGAAACAGATACTGTATATACTTGCTTATAAACCTAATTTTTCAGCATAAAAATGTGCTGAAAAGTTACCCCCTCAGCTTATATGTGAGTCAGTAGAGCAAAACAGATGGTGGAACAGGTTTTGTTAATGGCAGAGAAGCGTAAAGATTGTGCACTAGTGATCCTACTCTTACCAGCTTGTGCCCTGCTTTGTCCGTGCCCTCCATCCCCTGGACCTGTGTCCCCTGGCTTGTGGAGTGGAGGGTGCAAGAAACGTGTCACTGGTGCAATGATCTGGGATTCTTACTGTGTGGCAATTGCTGTGTCTCATATCTATGACGCCATCTAGTGGCCTCTTGAGACACAGCTGTATGATCCTCGGGCACATCTGGCTATGTGGAGGGGGCTGACTTGTACTGGGGGAACATTTGGCTACTGTGGAGGGGGCTATATTGGGGAGGGGATTATACATGAGTCAATCTCCTTTTCCTGGTTTCTTAGGGAAAAGTGAGTACCTCGACTTATACACGGGTCGGCTTATATGCGAGTATATACGGTTTGTTTTCTCAATAAAGCAGAAGCTAGGAATTTGTATTTGTACCATTTTGCTGTGCTACAAACCATGGTGCATGGCAGTGCATGCTGAACATTACAGGTGAGTACTGTTCACAGAGATATGGAATCCCAACTAGATTTCACTGCAACAACATATTTAACCTATTTTGGGTCCTGGACGTAGAAACTACGTCCAGGGACCATGCGCGCTACCGCGCGCTCCCGCGGCCGACCGCGCGCGTGCACGCGCACTCCCGGCCGCGGATTCGGTAGCCACGGAATCAATGTATCGGGCTATGGTGCCCGATCGCTGATTCCTCTCCCCCGCTGAAAAAGCGACAGCTTCTCTCGGAAGCTGTGCTTTTTCTGGCCGTTGCCTCCCCACTGCATCACTCTAAGCGTGTGTTACGCTTAGAGTGACGTCATGTAAACAAACTCATGGCCGCCATCTTGTGGCCAAAAAGTAAAACTACAACTAAAAGTAAAAAAAATTGAAAACAACACACAATTACATTATAAAACTATAGTTTACATCCCACCCTCCCAAAAATACCCAAATAAAATGTTTTAATATAAAAAAAAACATTACAATAAAAAAAACATGTAAATATTTACCTAAGGGTCTAAACTTTTTAAATATCAATGTAAAGATGAAATATTTCTATATTTTTTTTATTTTAAACTTGTAAATAGTGATAGATGCAAAACGGAAAAAATGCACCTTTATTTCCAAATAAAATATTGTCGCCATACATTGTGATAGGGACATAATTTTAACGGTGTAATAACCGGGACATATGAGCAAATACAATACATGAGTTTTAATTATGGAGGCATGTATTATTTTAATACTATAATGGCTGAAAACTGAGAAATAATGATTTTTTCCGTTTTTTTATTATTCTTCCTGTTAAAATGCATTTGCAGTAAAGTGGCTCTTAGCAAAATGTACCCCCCAAAGAAAGCCTAATTGGTGGCGGAAAAAACAAGATATAGATCAGTTCATTGTAATAAGTAGTGATAAAGTTATAGGCTAATGAATGGGAGGTGAACATTTCTCAAGTGAAAACGACGGAACGCGAATGGGTTAAAGAGGAACTGTTGCAAAAATCTTAACATTTAAAACACAAACAAATAAGAAGTACATTTATCCCAGAGTAAAATGAGCCATAAATTACTTTTCTCATATGTTGCTGTCACTTACAATAGGTAGTAGAAATCTGACAGAAGCCACAGGTTTTGGACTAGCCCATCTTCTCATAGGGGGGTTCTCAGGGTTTTCTTTATTTTTAAAAGCACTTAGTGAATGGCAGTTGCTCTGTCCAACTGCCAAAATAGTGTGCAGCGAGCAGGGAGGCTGTGCAGCATTTTTGTACTAATCATTATCAGAGAATGTCTTTATAAAGAATAAATGCCATGCTGAGAATCCCCCATGAAGAGATGGACTAGCCCAAACCCTGTCGGTAATGTCAGATTTCTACTACCTACTGTAAGTGACAGCAACATAGGAGAAAAGGGATTTATGGATCATTTTACTTTGGTAGAAATGTAGTTCTTATTTGTATGTGTAATTTTAAGATTTTTGCGACAGTTCCTTTTTAAGAAAACAGACTTTTATTGCTTGAGGCCCCTTTCACACTGCAAACTAGCATTAGCATTGTGGTGCGGCGCGCCCAATGCACCACAACTCCAAAAACAGGCCTTCAGGGAATACCGCGTTAGTACACGCTATTGCCTCTCTGACATCTGGCCATACAGGAAGTGACGCTCACTTCCTGCTGACCAAGCGATGACGTGCGCAGATAACTGCAGCAGATTTTTTAAATGTCCGCATATTACCATGGACTTACATGACTAGATCACCGGAGCGCAGACAGTGATAGCAAAAATGCCAATATTCTTTTTGCATTCATCTTCATGAAAATAATGTTAAATTTGAAAACAAGTTTTGTTATTTCCTGTGCTTTTCGCACCTTTTGCCAAATGTTCGCAGTAATTGTTTTTTTTTTTGGGGGGGGTACATTTTTTTGCAGTAAAAATGTCATTTTCCTGCCTTTTTGTAGTAAAATAACAATTTTCCACGGAAAATGCAAAAACACAAAAATACAAGCATTTTCACAAAAATGTTCTCGAAATCAAAAATAACATTTTCGATGCAAAATTAAGTGGTGAAAATTTGCAAGCAACACTGCTGACAGAGCTACTAGCCATCTAGTACTTGTTTTTTTTTTCATATAATTTATTAAAGAAGTAAGAATATTTCCAACTCTTATATCAATTCCATATTCTCTTCCTCAATTTTCAAATTTACAAATACACAATAAACAAAAACTCATAAAGAAAAAGAAAAACCACCCTCTACACCCCCCCCCCCATCCTCAGATCCGTATCTCACAAAAATTCCACATTATATGAATTCTCTCTTAAAGATCCCCTCCCTCCATTACCCTCCAAAGTACTACAAAAAAAAATAAACATTTCTTTCTTTTTTAAATTACAGAAAGCTCCTTACCCTACATCTCCACCATATCTTCATATTTCTTAGTATCTTGAATTCATTCCATTTTCCCCATTTAACATTAAATGCTTCCAATCTGTCCTGCTGCAAAGCAATCTGATTCTCCATACTCTTCACCATATTAACCCTCTCAACCCATTCTTCAAAGGTTGGAGAAGCCTGGCATCTCCACTTAACTGGGATTAAACTTTTAGCCGCAATCATGAGCTGAGGAACAAAAGGTCTCTTATATTTACCAATAGACATAGATGTTCCATGCAGTAATACCTTTACTGGGTCCCAATCTCCACAATCTCCCCATAGTTTCTTAATACAATCCAACACACCCTTCCAAAAACCCAATAATTCTGGGCAATCCTATACTAAATGCAATAAAGACCCCTTTTCTCCACACCGCCTCCAGCATCTATCACTCACCCCCTGGAACATTGTAGTCAGCCTATCTGGTGTTCTATACCATCTAGTCAATAATTTAGAATTAATTTCCTTAATTCTAGAACTAATTGATGTAGCATGAGTCAAAATACATATTTTCCTTTTCAACCCATCATCTAAAGCACGTGTCAAACTCCAGGCCTGGGGGGCCAGATCGATGCCAGTGTTTAGGATGGACTGAGAAAGAAAAGAATGTGTTCTACCTGTTGGACCACACCTTTCCTGATTCAGACCCATCAATTCATTTGAGCTGTATCAAAAATGTGTGAGGATCTAGGCCCTCGTAGGACCGGTTTGACATACCTGATCTAAAGAGATGCCAGTGTCCTCCTCCCATCTACTCAAATGTTTAGGAAATTCTCCCTCCCTCAATTTATTCAACTCTATGTACAAAAATGATACCAGATGCATGGGAGGAGCCTCCTTCACAAATAATTCCTCAAATTCTGATAATTCAATACAAATGGAAAGATTTCTCCTCTTCTCCGCCAAAAAATGTTTTTAATTGAGTATGTCTCCAAAAATCTAAAGAAAATTGACCATAATCTTCACGCAGCCGGACTAAAGTTTTAATTTCTCCTTTATTCACAATATCTCTCAGGATTACATCCCCTCTCTCACCCCATGATCCAAAAAACCCTCTTTCTTTCCCTGGCAGAAAAAAAGGAGAATCCCCCCAAAGGAGTCATCAAGGAAATTCCCTCAGACCAACCCCCCCCCCCCCTTTATTAACTACATCCCAAACTTTAAAAACATTTTTTACCCACGAGGATGTCCATCTTGGTAAATCTCTAAATTTTCCGGGGAGCCAAAAAACGTTTGCCAAATCCAATCCCACCAATTCCTTTTCAATATCTACCCACCTCTTAACTCCACCTCTATACGTCCAAACAAAAAGTCTTACCAAGACACATGCTCTATAGTAAAGCTTCAAATCCGGAAGCCCCAACCCCCCTTTTTCTTTAGGACGCACCAAAATCTCATGAGCTAATCTTGACGGCTTCTTCTGCCAAACAAACCTAATAAGGATTGATTTTAGGGATCTGAAAAAAGCTGCAGGCACACAAATTGGAATCATGGACATACAAAACACCAACCTAGGCAAAATATTCATTTTAAAAATACCTATATGCCCAAAACATGAAAAACCTTTTCCACTCCATCCCTCCAAGTCTTTTTTAATAAAACCTGATAATTCAGAGACTATAACTTTGTTAAATCACTAGGTAACATTATTCCTAAATATTTAATTGCCTCTTTTCTAAATGAAATGAAAAGTTGCTTTCTACCAAATTCAAAACCCCTGGTGTCAATGACACATTCAGTGCTTCAGATTTATTCATGTTAATCTTAAAATTTGAAAAATGACCATATCTCTCAATTTCCTTGACCAAATTTGTTAAAGACACCATAGGCTCCGAAATATAAAATAGAATATCATCTGCAAACGCCGATAACTTATGCTTCTCACCCCAACTCTAACCCCATGAATATTCCCGCACCTTCTAACAGTGCACGAAAAAACCTCCAAGGTCAAAATAAAAATGATCAGCAACAAGGAGCAACCCTCTCTCATTCCATTTGACAAGGAGAAGGCATCCGACAGGGCACCATTCGCTCTAACTCTCGCAGTTGGATTAGAATAAAGGGCACCTACCCATTTTAACATATTTTCTCCCAATCCCACAAATCTCAAAGTAGCCATAATAAAATCCCTATTCACCCTGTCAAATGCCTTCTCCGCATCCGTCGACAATACCATCATAGGAACCCCTTTCACCGAAGACCACTTAAATAATGCCATCGCCCCTTGCCACATTATCCCTCCCATCTCTCCCTGGCGCAAAACCAACTTGATCTCCTTTAAAGCGGAATATAACCCTACATTTCAACTTTGCTCTAAAACATTATTTACAGCATATTATATGCAACCAGCATTTTTTTTACTAGACCAGCATTGGAAGGGTTACACACAGAGCTTTAAAGTTCCTGGAGAGAACTGCAGACGCATCCGAAGCTTAGATAGATACATTTAAGCAAAAAAAAATGTAACAAGTGAGGAATGTTACACACTCTTTGGCAGTCCTCCAACTCCTGCACAGTCAGAGAGAGTGAGTCACATTACACAGTTGTTACATTTTGTTTTGCTTAAATGTATCTATCTAAACTTCGGCTGCGGGAGCAGTTCTCTCCAGGAACTTTAAAGCTGTGTGTAACCCTTCCAATGCTGGTCTAGTAAAAAAAAAATGCTGGTTGCATATAATATGCTGTAAATAATGTTTTAGAGCAAAGTTGAAATGCAGGGTTATATTCCGTTTTAACTACTAATCTTAACCATGGCTTAATTCTCTCAACTAAAATGTTTGCAAAAACCAAATTCAATAATAATATAGGCCTATAACTTTGACATAAAGCCGGATCTTTTCCACTCTTGTGGATAATTGTTATATGGGCCTCTAACACATCTTTAGGCATTACTCTACACTCCTTAAGGGAATTAAAGAATCTACACATAGGTGGCACTAACACCTCACTGAAATTAGAAAAGTATTGCTTTGTAAAACCATCAGGACCAGGTGACTTACCCACCTTAATGGCTTTTATCATAGCTAACACCTCCTCCTCACTAATCTCTTTTTCAATTACATCTCTGTTTCCCTGTGATATTTTAACCATTCCTGATTCCTCTAAATATTTCCACATCCCTTTATCAAAATCACTAGATCCATTTTTTGGAAGGCCATACAGTGAAGAGTAATACTCCCTAAAAACATCTAGTACTTATTATGTCCTTTTGCATGACCTGCATAAACACTAGTGACGTAAAGAGAAGTGGTAAGTTAATCATTCATATTTCATTCATCTTTCTTCCCGCTCTTCTTCTGCTGCGCCTCTGTCAAGCTCTTCATTGGCTACCAATTAATTAGAGGATCCAATTCAAACTCTTAGCCCTAACCTACAAAGCTTTCCACAATCTCTCTCCTGTGTACATCTCTTCAATTGTTTCCAGATACCAACCCACTCATAATCTCAGATCTGCACATGGCCTTCTTATTTCCTCCTCTAGAATCACCTCTCATTGCAATCAGGTATACAAGATTTTGCACGTGCTTCACCCCTCTTCTGGAATGCCCTATCACAACACATCCACCTCTCTCCAACCCTTGATATCTTTAAATGCTCCCTCAAAACTGAGTTTTTCGACACGCATACACTCTATCTTAGACCATTCCCCTGTGTCCTAAGGCCAAGTTGCACTCCTACTAGATTTCCTAAAACACACTGCTTCTAGGTATGATTATTGTATACTACCTCACCTCTTGTTTTTCCCCTATTACTGTAGATTGTAATCTTGCAAGGGCAGGGCTGTCCTATCTTTTGCGTCTTGGATGTTATACATTGTATTCATCATGTTGGTTTTTTTTTTTTGTTTGTTTGTTTGTCACTGTAATTACCAAGTCTGTATTATGTATTGATTCTGTATTTTTTTTTTTACCAACTCTGTATTTTGTATATTGGTGTACACCATTGTCTGTATGTACCCCATGTATTTTTCTTACTTACCATGGAATATGTTGGGGCTTTATTAATTATTATTAATGATACTAATAATAATAATACTAATCAGTAGGTGACTATATGAGTGAAACTAAATCACACTGACTGTAGCATGGGCCCTATAATGTAGCACAGTTAAAGGGTCTAGCATACCCGTATAAGCTTGTGTTTATAAAGCTGAAAATCTGTCTTTGAATGGTAGCTTTTCACATGTTGAAGTGTGCAGCAGAAAATTCCAACATCCAGACATCCAGCCCATGTTATGAGGTACACTGCAGACCTTTGCTGTGTTCCCATAGAGGTACAACTATTAAACTACATAACAATATGCATTATGGAGAGCAAAAAAGCACTTAATATAAAAATAGTTTTGTGTGAAATTCCAGATAATCCCTGCCTCTCAGTATTGTTCTTTTTATAAGAACATATTTATCTGTAAAAGAAATGTATAAATACTAATTGTTTTAAGAATCATCGTTTTGTATTCTTAAAAGCAAAACGTTTTAGGACATAACCATTCTGATTAGCTATATGCTTCTGATTCTCAACCCTACACAATACTGTACATGGCTAAAAAACAATCTATCACTGGAGCACTAATCTCTGTTTCTCTGTTCCTCTGTCAGATGTGTTACTATAACATTTTTCTTTTCAGATTTAGTCCAATACAGTCTTCCTTAGGAAAGCAAAGGCACACAATGATAGCTTTGAGATCATGGGACAGAGTTAGAGCTTTCTAGTTAGCTTCCCTAACTATGGTCATTATCGTACTGTTTTCCAGTATGCCAGGCGTATTCCACACTCCCCTAGACAAATTATTATATTTCTTTTCCTATAGGTCTACTTAACCTATACCCTCATTTTGCACTCCTGAACTTTTCATGGTCTGCTAATTAAAGCATTAATTAAGAAGTGAAGCAACAATCCTTCATGACTCTTAGAAACATGAAACTTACAGAACTGTGATACAATAAATAAAAATAATATTTCTGCTTTGCTGATCTACAAGTCCTAGTTTTGTAGTACTGATCTGAACTTTACTTTTTACTTAAATTTTTATTGAACCATTTTAGATTTATAACAATGTACATATTATAAAGGGAATAGTACATAAACCTAGAAAGAAAAAGTACAATGCAGCATATCAGTCCTCACGGCAACAAAAATATTGCAAAGGGCATAATATAAGAACAATATAATATCATTAATTAAAGCATAGCCAAATCAGGAGAGTAGTGATGAGTCATGCATACAACAACAAAAAAAAGAAAAAAAAAAGAAAACGATATACCGCAACTAGACAGTAGAAGGCTGGCCTAGAGGGAAACGCATGATCCATAGGGCCCAAATCTGACTGAAGAAATGAAGAGTGGACTTCAGTGTGTGGGTGATTTGTTTCATATGGTAGATCCACCATACTCTGTGCTTAAACCACCAGGAGTGGGGCAATGGACCCATCCAATAATGAGTTACCAGGCATCTATTCACTGTGCAGAATATAGTGTCCAACTTATTCTGGTATTTGTTCAGACTGGGTCAATTCTAATTGAACAGAACTACAAACATATTTTATGTAAGGGAATGTCCAATGTCAGAGATAAGAAATGTTCGTCCCATGAGTTTTATAATGACAGATATTGCCACTAGCAATGATACATGTCTGCCGAGAGTGCTGTAAAATTAAATACTTTCAGGTGGAGAGGGCTTTGAATTTAAATAGTTTGCTAGGGGTGAGATACCACCCAAAGGGTTTCGTATATGCTTTTTCCCTCATGATTACATTAGAAGAGACTTTAGGCATATTAATAAATATCTAGTACAGTTTAGTTCCTGATCTGTATCAGGCATGAAGTGCACTACCCATTTTTCCATGGGTGGTATGGAAAGGGGGAGAGAGTCATACCACATAATGTGATATAGGCAAAATATCAGGCCAGGGCTGTCAGATCCTGATATAAATTTGCACTCAATGGGGGACAGTTTCCAAGCAGAATTTTTCTAATGATAGAGCTAAAAATGTTCCTAAGTTGGAGATAACAGAAAAAAAATACCCCCAGGTAGAAGTGGATTTAAGAGCCTCCCAAGAGATTAGCTTGTGATTAACTATCAGCTGGCTAAGCTTGTAAATGTTAGCATATTTCCAAATGTCCAATCCCATCCCAACAGTTGCAAAGGGAAGTACAGCATTACAAAATATGGGTTGTAACAAAGCGTGAGGAAAGCAATATTTTGTTTTTTAGTCTAATTTTTCCACAAGTTAATAGCATTATCAATGAAAGGAGAAACAACGGTTTTGACTAAGATTTTGTCCTGAGGAGGAAGCCATAAAAGATCAGTGGTGCAAAAGAGTTGCACAATTCTCAAGCCATATTCTGCACCAATCTAGCAGCCTTGTAATAGGAAACAGGGTTGGGAAACCCAGCGCCACCCTGTACCTTGGATCTTGCTAAGAGCTCTTGTTTTAGAGTTGGGAAGGGGTAAAAATTTGTCAGGTGTTTATTTTTTGTCTTGCTTTTTGCTGGAAACAGATCACCTCCTTCCTATCTCTATCACCTGGCCCAGGACCCAAAGGTGATATGAACAGAAAAATGTATAATTGTCTTATCTACATGGGTTACAATAAATGTGTGTGTATGTGTATGTGTGTGTGTGTGTGTGTGTGTGTGTGTGTGTCGGGGGGGGGGGGGGGGGATTTTGATTAGGGAAGCTCATTCAGATTTGAAGAGATTGAAAGATTGAAATTTCTGCATTTCTGATCGTAGGTCCATATTTCCATACAGATTCCGATCTGAAATTAGATTTCAGCGGATACCATATTAGCACAACTAAGTAATTTCAGACCAATCACAGAACTCGGCAGCATTGGACCAATCAGAGAATGCAGAGTCAACTCGGAAGTATTTGGCCAGTCAGAGAATGCTAAAATAACCCCCCCCCCCCCAAAAAAAAAAGGTTACTCTGAGGTCGTAAATCAATCGGAGATCGGAAATTGGCATTGGCAGAAATCGGATTTTCAGCGGAATCGAAATCAGAATTTCCAACCATCTCTAATTTTGATAAAATCGGTCCAAAATATTGAGCTTTTATGGCAAATTTCTTACTTCATGGATTGTCTCTGTAGAACAGGATGTAAGATGAAATAAAATGAGATTAGAACCAAGGCTAAAACTAGACCTGCTGGGCCGAGGCAGAGGTGAGAGAGGCTCCAGCCTCAGGGTGCAGTGTAGGAGGGAGCGCACAACCCACCCAGCTATCATTCCCCTATTGTGTTTGAAGCAGAGAAAAATAAGAAAAGGGTATACATGGCAGTGACTAGAAGCCAGATAACTAGAGATTAAGGTGTTGGGGGTTTGGGGGCCCGGGGGCGCCTCTTGTCTAATAGCAATCAGTGTGTGACGGCCGGGGTAGGAGGGATGGAGGGGCACAGTCTGGTGTTTCAGCCTTGGGTGCTGAAGGACCTTGTCCCGGCTCTGCCTCCACTATGAGCATAGTTTAATGGTTGTCAGTCAAAAACCCAGGCAGTAGGGTCTGTATAGGAACAAATGTTATTCTCCATCATCAGTTTCTAAAAAGACTCCACCCTTGGACTCTCCATAGTCTCACATGTGCTTATATTCTACACTCCTGCAGGTTTGATATGGTATGGAGTAAGTTGCATTATAGATTCCTGCCATCATCAAGCCAGGAATAGTTTTAATGGGAATAGCATTATCAAGGGTAGTATTATACAGTATTCAGTATATAACTGGAAACCCATTGTTGCATTGTTTTCATGGGAAAATTAATTGTGTAGTACACTCATCTGTACAACACTGCCAAACAATCATACTCCAGAGTCTGATATATAAACTTTGCACCCACAGGGTATAAATGGTAATTTTGATATAATCTATTTTAATATAGAAGATTGATGCATACATCTATTTAATTTTGAAGAACCATGAATAGTCTATTATTTCTTTACTTATGTATTCATGAATGTATAGGTTAATTTATTTATCTATGGAATTACTATAAGGAGTATATACCGTAGCAGAGGTGGCCTGCTGTTAGATGGGGTTAAGATGTCCATTTGGTATGAATAGTGTTAACCAATGCCATAATGGAGAAGGGAGTTTGCATGTGCAGAGCCACATCAACCCAACATGCAGACAGACTGTTTTGGACTTTTGGTGCATGACAGGGATTGATATGACTCTATGGCATAGGGCAAAAGCTACTCATGGTGATCCAGAACCACTGGGTCACCTTGTGCTGCTTCAGTATTCTGTCTGGCGCAGATTGTAAAATATCATTGGAGGCAGAGTTTGGGCATGATCCAATTCACTTTTTCTTCTAAGTTTTCTCCTAGGAGATAATTATCATCTTCTGATTAAAATAACTTTTTAACATTCTGCAACTGAAAAAGTACCAAAAAGTAGATGAAAAACTACTGCCAAAATTATTCTGAGTATTTTCTTGCTTGCTGGTGGCTTAAAAGACATTTTATTGATCACGTACGAGAAAATGTAGAAGGAAAACTGAATTTGATCAGGCCCTTTGACTTTTATGAAAATACTGAAATAATGTGCTGCAACCTGGTGGAACATACAGGTAAATTAAGTGACTTTATTGACTCATACTTTGCTTGATTGCAAGCATTAGCCCTAGTTGCATTCCAGGAAATTGTGTAAGATTGAATAACTGTGAAGGTTGATGGAGCACTGGAACAATATCGGACCATTTGAGTGATCATCAGAACAAGCTTCCAGTGAACCCAGGCATTCTAGTTCCTCTTGGTCTGCTTATTTAATAGTGTAGATATGTTAATTCTATGTTGGGAAGTGCATGAGGAAATCTATCATTAAGGATTTCTGAATAAGTGTTGCAAATCTGAAAATACCAATTCCCCCATGCTTTGAAAGGGCAAACTGTGGAAAATGTCAAGCTAGTGTTTGATCTGCAAGTTTACAAGGTACGCATCTTAAAATAATTAAAATACAGGCATTGGAATTGGAAATAACATGTTTTATCAACATCACTGTAACACTACATTCTTTGGCACAAGCAGTGCATTGATTGCACTGCAGAAGCATGCATCGCTTGTTGCCTACTGCTTTACCATTACTCTATCTATACATTGGTTATATTTATTGCTGTTACAACATAATTACTTAACATTTTTAATAAAAAAAAAAAATCAGTGTGGGTTGGGGCATAATACAAATGATGCACCCCTCTGCAAAAATGTCATGCGCCCCAGAGTCTAATGCCCCCTTTCATGTGTGGCTAACCCCCCTCTTTCAATACACACAGCCACTATTCTGCTCTCCACATGTCAACTACACGCTGCCAGATTATTCACTCCCTCATAACATGTGTGGCCAACATGCTACCCTTCCGCTCCCTCCCAAAAAATGTGGGCGCCACTAACTATTCCTTCCCCCTCTAACTTCACCTCCCCTTAACTAATGTGGATAATATAGCAGCTTTCACTCCACCCTCTTCACACACTTGGCAGAGTAAAATTGGCAGAGTACCACAGTGGAGCTTTACCTGGTCCAGTGCTGTGTTAGACCACTCTAACACCACTCTGTTCAGTACAGCCACTCCATTTATCAACACAGCTCCACTTCACACAGCTCCACTTCATGTGGCTCCCAATGTATGTTGGGGGTGCTCAGAGCAGAGTTATGCTGTACAGAGCAGTTGAAAACAGCAAAATGGACTGACCCAGTGCTTATGTAGAAAAAAGCTCTGCTGCACTACTCTGCCAATGAGGGGAGGAAGTATGGGAGAGGAGTGAGTAGACAGAGGTGCCCCCAGAATAAGGTAGCCAGAGGTGCCCCTTGGTATTAGGAAACCAGAGATGCCCCCTGGTTAGTATTAGTGAGCCAGAGGTACCCCCATGGTCACAGGGTGGAGGGGGATGTTATAGGGACCATTGTAAGGCCACTGAGTGTGGACCTCTCCCACATTTTTTTTTAACGATTGTCCTTTATGCAAGTTAAAATTGCCAGAATGGCTAAGTAAAAAAATACTAAATCACATGGTCCTTCCCATGGGGGTGCTCTGCAAGAGGGGGGTAGGGAAGTATACTTCCTCCCCTTTGCAAAGACCCATTGTACAGGTCAAGAATAAGGGGCTTATTGTCCACCCTGCTGCCTAAGAAAGGTAGGAGTAGCAACCCTCACATTTATAGCAATATAATGCCAAGGAAGACCTGTGGTGGAATTCGCAACCTCTTTATTAAAGGGGCTTCAAGATTTGTGCCTCCTCCAAGTACCTTGGTAATCTTTATCAATTCGAGCAAAGAATTAAGTGCAGCAAAACAATGACTGTTAAAATATCCCTCCATGTGCCTCCAGTGTCCCCCTCTGTGTCACCTCTTATTCCATGTGCCTTCAGTGTCCCCCTCTGTCCTCCCACTGTATCATCTCTGTCCCCCTGTGCCCTCAGTGTACTGCAGCAAAATGGTTACTGGTTAAAAAAACATTTCTCTAGTTTAATTTTTTAAAAGATTTTCTCAAAAACTACAAGGTCTTTTTGAATTTTTTACCACTTGTTTTCACAGAATCAAATTTCATATTTCCAGTCCACTCATATTGGCGGGTCGTTTGTAAGTCGGGCGTTTGTGAGTCGGGGACTACCTATATATGAAAACCCTAATTATAGTATTTGTATTGTTATAGCATAATAAAACCCAAGCTATGAAACAATATCATTTTTTGTCATACATTATCAATACTAAATGTTTCAGGCAAAAAAAGTCATATTGTACAGTAACGTATTGTATACCACGAATACAGGTTGGTAGCCACACCACAAAGACCAATAATATTTGGTAAATAAAAGCCAAACTTGTTTCAGAGTTTTATTCTTTTATTCTGTCTTTCTAGTGACCCAGAAGTAAGGAGGATATAGAGGCCGCCGTATTTATTTCCTTTTACACAATGACTATTCTATTTTCATGTGTTTCTAAAACATTAAGTAATTGACCCAAAATGAGTGTGCAGATAAGGGAACCTGACTAAAGTCACTATCTGCATAGACGTTCAAGTGTATCATTTAGACACTACTGAAAAGATCAGCACAGCAGGATGCCCAAGCAATGCTTAAAAAGATAAACATATGGCAAATTCTATATTGCTCTCATTACATTTGAAAATATTTTGTATCAAGTTTGGATTTTGATGACAGCATTTTAGTAGAGTTTTATGCAGTAGTACAATTACAGTATTATACCTTGAAAGCCATCTGTTAAAGCAGGACGTTTTGAATTAGGATGATACCATTTATTGGCTATATACTGTATATTGGGTTGGAATCTTTCCCTTTGAATCTTTTAAAGTTAGCCAATAAATTGTATCATCCCAATTCAAAACTTTCTATTAGCATTTTATGAAACAGTTACCAAACACACACTGTATTCAGGGTTTATAAAAAGTTACCATACTACTGATCTGTATAGCAACATGACAGGCTATACGCTATATTAAATTGTACCTTCTGTCACGACCTGGTGACAGCTGTCACACTGGCACACTCGTGTGGAGATGTCAAGAAAGTCTGAAATGCTACAGTGCCTCAAGAATTCAGTGATCTTGTAAGCATTAATCTTGCCTTACTATATGTAGTCACAGCATAACAATACTAGAGCATATAATATGGGAGAAATAATGTCTTATCCTGTCTGAGATGTCTGAGAACAAGGGTGCGTGACAAAGCTAGGTCAGGAGCTGGATAAAATTCTATAGGTCAGTATATATTCTTGCCTAAAGAGGTCTGTTTTAAGAATTGGCATTTGACTGATCAAGTTCCAAGCTGCATATATTTGCATAAAATTTGCATAATGTTTGCATCAACTCTGAAATATTATCATCTCATTTGATCACTCCTACTTGTTTGCAGCCATTGTCACAAAATATTGTGCAGAAAAAGTATTGGGATAAGAGTCCCAACATCTTTGCCCATGCCATTTTTATTTGTGTTTTTTTTACTTTAAATATTGAGGGACAACAAAACTCCAAGCAAAATTGTCTGAAAATATGGAATAAATAGACAGAGTATCAGTTAAATATGTTAGCTCCAAGTTATTTTAAAGACAATAGTGACTTCTATTTTTTAATGAGGGGTTATCAATAAGAATGAGCGAGCACAGGTTTGCAAGTGTCCGAGAAGGGGGCACCACAAAAAGAGTTAATTTACCTGGATGATGTCCAATTGCCTTGGTGCTCCATGCTGGACTCCATCCTCCTGACACTTCCTGTTTCACAAAGAAAGTTACAGCTGCCAAGCAGGAAGTGTTGGGAGGATGGAGTGAAGTACAGTGTGGAGTGCTGCAGCAAGAGGACATCATCCGGGTAATTTAGCCCTCTCTGCGATGGACACCATTGGGTACAGCTTTGCTTCTTGGGAAACTGTGCTCACTTATCCCTTGCTATCCATAGGTTTGACTCCATCTTTACCTGATCCATTGTTGCCTGATCAAATTTTTCATGCATCCTCTGAATGCTACTAGTGTAAGGAGTGCTCCTCTAGCTTTACCAGATGTGTTTTCTCAGTATGTATACCCAACTTCTTTGTGAAGAAGACTAAGCTTGAGTTGCCTTCACTTCTGCTGACCAGCCTAGGAATGCCCTATGGGTTCTTTTACACTTGTGCAGTGCAATTCTCCCCCGCCACAGCAGAATCACATTGCATCAAAGCCCCTTTGACATTACCCTGTAGCAGACAAAGCTGACACGGTAATATGCATAGGCCAGCCCCCCTCTCATTGAACTACTCCTTGTTGGATAGGAAGTATGTCGCTGGGATTCCCATCAGTCTTTGCATGCATGCTGTGCCGCACTCCTTCATAAACATTTAAATGTAGTGGCATGTCATAGACTTGTGTTGCTGCATAATCTGTGCTGTAGGCACGGATCTTGCAACAACACCCTACTGACTTTTCACGAGCATTGTGGCGATATGACTACTTCTATCTCACTGCATCGCATTAAGTGTGTAAGTCTACATAGACTTACATTGACTTTGTGGTAAAATAGCTTACTGCAATGTCACAGTGTGAAAGGGGCCTCTAGGTGTATTCACACTGCAGCACTTGCAGGTGCCAAAGCACATTCAGGAAAATCCCCTATTACAGTTCAAACTCCATTCTGAAACACCTGTCACGGATCACACAAGTCTTATTTTGGACATGAAGGAAATCTAGACTGTATTCTGTTTTGCAAACATGCATTATTTACTAAATGCAGGATGTGGGTGGCAGAAGAGTAATTACTTTCACAATCGGTATTTATACTTGAAGTGATTCATACAAGGTTTGCATAGTGTATCAATATCCTGTATAGCAGTTATAATAACTGTGCATTGCTATGTACTGTATAAATAAATCACAGAGAATCATACATAAGTGTCTTTCATTGTAATCTAATATTTGACGTCAGCATATATAGCTAAGGCACTCTATAACCCTTGAAAGCCTCCTTATAGGTGGCATTCTTCAGGCTGTGTAAAGAAATGTTGTCTTATAGTAACAACTTAGTGCTTATTTTACCTGCAATGACTTGAATGTCATTGCCAGCGCACAATGAGATATCTTACTGCAGACATTTTGGTAACTGATACTTAATAACTAGCAAGATGTCTTTAGAGGATACAACTACCTCCCTGTATAGCAACAAAGATGTCACAATAGAACTGATAGCTGAAACAGTAAAAAGGTGCCAAAAAACGTTCCTGTTTCAAGTTATCATCACTTAGCCAAACCGAAAGAATGTGTATTTCCCTCTTATTCAAAAATGAACCAGATGTAAAAAGTGGCTCATTTTCATGACAAAAATTTTACAAAAATGTAAGCATTGCTCTTTTCCATGTTGAAGGTAGTGAAGGAGATATGGATGGGAAATACCTTATAGCTGCATAGTTTATAGTGTGTATGTATGTACAGTACAATTCTGGTTATTTGGAACTCAACTAACCAGCAGTCTCAACCAACCAGCGCAAATCATCGGCAGTGCTAACAGCGGTGAAGGTCAGCTTGGCTCCCCCAAGGTTAATATACTTTCAATGACTACATTTAAACATTTAACACACAGTTCATGGTACGTATACAGAGTGGGATATAGTACTGTATTTGCTAGGCCTATTTTTAACATTGAGTCCCAAGCAACCAGAGAGTACACTTATCCGACACCTCTACTGTGTGTGTGTGTGTGTGTGTGTGTGTGTGTGTGTGTGTGTGTGTGTGTGTGTGTGTGTGTGTGTGTGTGTGTGTGTGTGTGTGTGTGTGTGTGTGTGTGTGTGTGTGTGTGTGTGTGTGTGTGTGTGTGTGTGTGTATATATATATATATATATATATATATATATATATATATATATATATATATATATATAGATAGAAAGATAGGACGGCATGGTGGTGTAGTGGTTAGCGCTCTTGCCTTGCAGCTCTGGGTCCCCGGTTTGAATCCCAGCCAAGGCACTATCTGCAAGCAGTTTGTATGTTCTCCCCGTGTCTGTGCGGGTTTCCTCCAGGCACTCTGGCTTCCGCCCACATCCCAAACACATACAGATTATTTTATTGGCTCCCCCTAAAATTGGCCCTAGAATACACTACATGACATAGACATATGACAATGGTAGGGATTAGATTGTGAGCTCCTTTGAGGGACAGTTAGTGAAAAGACAATATATATATGTATATATATATATATATATATATATATATATATATATATATATATACTGTACAGCGCATCGTAAGATGTCGGCGCTATATAAATACTAAATAATAATAATAATAATATATATTACAAACTGTTTTAAACAGAAGTTATAAATATTATCTATTAATATTGTATTATTAATGTTTTCTATGTATATAGTGCTAGCATCTTCTGTAGCGTTGTACAGAGTATATAGTCTTGTCATTAACTGTCCGTCAGAGGGGCTCAGTATCTAATCCCTATCATAGTCATACGATATGTTTAGGTATGTATCATGTAGTGCATGTATCGTAGTCTTTTTTTTTCACGGGGAAGACAATTAACTTAACTGTGTTTTTGGGGTGTGGAAGAAAACCCATGAAGACATGGGGAGAGCATACAAACTCCATGCAGGTAGTACCCTTGCTGGGATTTAAACCAGGGACCCTGCACTGCAAGGCGATCTTTTATTCTTCTTTACTTTCCTCTCAGACATAACTAATGCAGCCTGATTGGCTGAAGCCTCTTTCCCTCACGTTTTCCCCTCCCACACCTCTGTTCCTCTCTTATTCGCCAATATTTCTCATGCTGTGAAGCAGGAGAGTCACACAATGACAGTGCACTTTCTAATGCAGAGCTGGGTGGGAGTGTCTGAAGACTGGGAGGAGGGCAGGCAAGGCATACACAGACAGAGTAAGGGAGGAAATGATGTCAGGATTGGCTTCGAAATAGAGAGAGTCAAAATGGAAAATCCTAAAAAGGATTTTTTTTTTTTTGCTGTAGAAAAATCATTAAACTCAAAATGTAAACAGTGCAATACATATTGGCCTTGATTCACTAACCGTCACTAAGCCGGTTAGTGTGCCTTATCACTTAGTGGGCACAAACTACAGCGCTAACCTTATCTGATCACATACCCATGCTGGGTGGGAGAAATATCTCTGTAAATGACAATTGTTTGATTTTTTTTACACACAATTGTCCATTTACAGAGATATTTCTCCCACTCAGCATGGGTATGTGTAAAAATACACCCCAAAACACATTTTACTACTTCTCCTGAGTACGGCGATACCACATGTGTGGCACTTTTTTGCACCCTAACTGCACTAAGGGGCCCAAAGTCCAATGAGTACCTTTAGGATTTCACAGGTCATTTTTGTTTCAAGACTACTCCTCACGGTGTAGGGCCCCTAAAATACCAGGGCAGTATAGGAACCCCACTAATTACCCCATTTTAGAAAGAAGACACCCAAAGGTATTCCATTAGGAGTATGGTGAGTTCATAGAAGATTTTATTTTTTGTCACAAGTTAGCGGAAATTGATTTTAATTGTTTTTTTTTCACAAAGTGTCATTTTCCGCTAACTTGTGACAAAAAATAAAATCTTCTATGAATTCACCATACTCCTAACATAATACCTTTGGGTGTCTTCTTTATAGAATGCGGTCATTTGTGGGGTTACTATACTGCCCTGGCATTTTAGGGACCCTAAGCCGTGAGGCGTAGTCTTGAAACCAAATGTCGCAAAATGACCTGTGAAATCCTAAAGGTACTCATTGGACTTTGGGCCCCTTAGCATACTTAGGGTGTAAAAAAAGTGCCACACATGTGGTTCCGCCATACTCAGGAGAAGTAGTATAATGTGTTTTGGGGTGTATTTTTACACATACCCATGCTGAGTGGGAGAAATATCTCTGTAAATGACAATTGTTTGATTTTTTTTGACACACAATTGTCCATTTACAGAGAGATTTCTCCCACCCAGCATGGGTATGTGTAAAAATACACCCCAAAACACATTATACTACTTTTCCTGAGTACGGCGGTACCACATGTGTGACACTTTTTTGCAGCCTAGGTGCGCTAAGGGGCCCAACGTCCTATTCACAGGTCATTTTGAGGCATTTGTTTTCTAGACTACTCCTCACGGTTTAGGGCCCCTAAAATGCCAAGGCAGTATAGGAACCCCACATGTGACCCCATTTTAGAAAGAAGACACCCCAAGGTATTCCGTTAGGTGTATGGCGAGTTCATAGAAGATTTTATTTTTTGTCACAAGTTAGTGAAAAATGACACTTTGTGAAAAAAAACAATAAAAATCAATTTCCGCTAACTTTTGACAAAAAATAAAATCTTCTATGAACTCGTCATACACCTAACAGAATACCTTGGGGTGTCTTTTTTTCTAAAATGGGGTCACTTGTGGGGTTCCTATACCGCCCTGTCATTTTACGGGCCCAAAACCGTGAGTAGTCTGGAAACCAAATGTCTCAAAATGACTGTTCAGGGGTATAAGCATCTGCAAATTTTGATGACAGGTGGTCTATGAGGGGGCGAATTTTGTGGAACCGGTCATAAGCAGGGGAGCCTTTTAGATGACAGGTTGTATTGGGCCTGATCTGATGGATAGGAGTGCTAGGGGGGTGACAGGAGGTGATTGATGGGTGTCTCAGGGGGTGGTTAGAGGGGAAAATAGATGCAATCAATGCACTGGGGAGGTGATCGGAAGGGGGTCTGAGGGGGATCTGAGGGTTTGGCCGAGTGATCAGGAGCCCACACGAGGCAAATTAGGGCCTGATCTGATGGGTAGGTGTGCTAGGGGGTGACAGGAGGTGATTGATGGGTGCCTCAAGGTGTGATTAGAGGGGGGAATAGATGCATGCAATGCACTGGCGAGGTGATCAGGGCTGGGGTCTGAGGGCGTTCTGAGGGTGTGGGTGGGTGATTGAGTGCCCTAGGGGCAGATAGGGGTCTAATCTGATGGGTAACAGTGACAGGGGGTGATTGATGGGTAATTAGTGGGTGTTTAGGGTAGAGAACAGATGTAAACAATGCACTTGGAAGGTGATCTGACATCGGATCTGCGGGCGATCTATTGGTGTGGGTGGGTGATCAGATTGCCCGCAAGGGGCAGGTTAGAGGCTGATTGATGGGTGGCAGTAACAGGGGGTGATTGATGGGTGGCAGTGACAGGGGGTGATTGATGTGTGATTGACAGGTGATCAGTGGGTTATTACAGGGAAGAACAGATGTAAATATTGCACTGGAGAATTGATAAGGGGGGGGGGGGGGGGGTCTGAGGGCAATCTGAGCAAGTAGGCGGGTGATTAGGTGCCCGCAAGGGGCAGATTAGGGTCTGATCTGATGGGTAACAGTGACAGGTGGTGATAGGGGGTGATTGATGGGTAATTAGTGGGTGTTTAGGGTAGAGAACAGATGTAAACACTGCACTTAGGAGGTGATCTGACGTCGGATCTGCGGGCGATCTATTGGTGTGGGTGGGTGATCAGATTGCCCGCAAGGGGCAGGTTAGGGGCTGATTGATGGGTGGCAGTGACATTGGGTGATTGATGGGTGATTGACAGGTGATTGACAGGTGATCAGTGGGTTATTACAGGGAAGAACAGATGTAAATATTGCACTGCCGAATTGATAAGGGGGGGGGGTCTGAGGGCAATCTGAGCGTGTAGGCGGGTGATTGGGTGCCCGCAAGGGGTAGATCTGACAGGTGGTGATAGGGGGTGATTGATGGGTGATTGATGGGTAATTAGTGGGTGTTTAGGGTAGAGAACAGATGTAAACACTGCACTTGGGAGGTGATCTGACGTCGGATCTGGGGGCGATCTATTGGTGTGGGTGGATGATCAGATTGCCCGCAAGGGGCAGGTTAGGGGCTGATTGATGGGTGGCAGTGACAGGGGGTGATTGATGGGTGATTGATGGGTGATTGACAGGTGATTGACAGGTGATCAGGGGGATAGATGCATACAGTACACAGGGTGGGGGGAGGGGGTCTGGGGGGGGTCTGGGGAGAATCTGAGGGGTGGGGGTTGATGAGGAGGGAGCAGGGGTCAGTTTAGGGCATAAAAAAAAATAGCGTTGACAGATAGTGACAGGGAGTGATTGATGGGTGATTAGGGGGGTGATTGGGTGCAAACAGTGGTCTGGTGGGTGGGCGGGGGGGGGGGTCTGAGGGGTGCTGTGGGCGATCAGGGGGCGGGGGGGGGAAATCAGTGTGCTTGGGTGCAGACTAGGGTGGCTGCAGCCTGCCCTGGTGGTCCCTCGGACACTGGGACCACCAGGGCAGGAGGCAGCCTGTATAATACACTTTGTATACATTACAAAGTGTATTATACACTTTGTATGCAGCGATCCGAGTGCTAGTAACCCGCCGGCGCTTCCGAACGGCCGGCGGGTTACAGCGCGAGGGGGCGGAGCCAGTCCCCGGTGGAGGATCGCGTCACGAATGACGCGATCGCTCCGCCTATGCCCGTACAAGGACCGCCACCATTTGTACATGCGGCGGTCCTTGCGGGGTCCACTTCCCGGCCGCCAATCGTACATACGGCGGTCGGGAAGTGGTTAAGTAGCTTTGTGCACACTAAAAGATGCACAAAGCTACATCGCGCACTGCACCGTTGCATCGCGTTGCACTGTGCGGAAAGATCGGCGCATTACGCAGTGCAGTGCGCGATGTAGCTTTGTGCATCTTTTAGTGTGCACAAAGCTACTTAAGGGGCACTAACCTCAGATAAGGCACACTAACTCAGATAAGGCACACTAACCTCAGATAAGGCACACTGACCTCAGATAAGGCACACTAACTGCCTTAGCGCCGGAAAACTCTTTTTTACTCCGTCGCTAACACTTAGCGCCGGTTAGTGAATCAAGCCCATTGTATGTTATGTAAGTAGAGCAAGTATTTATCTACTTATATATGTGTTGTTTTTCCTGAAATAGTTTGGCTGACAGCTCCTCTTTAACATTTTGATGTCAACAATAAAAGGTTTCTCTACATGAGTATTGTACTTTTCACTTATATAGTTCATACTGTGTGGAGATGTGTCACCCAAGTGTTTCTATGATGGAATTAGAATGGTGCTCTTGTGGATGAATTTCTAATTTATTTCTTTGGGCCCAACAAGGTAAGAAAAGGGAATGCGGTCACCCTGCAGCACTGCCCAAATTTTAGAATAGGAAGCTTTTTCGCTCTATGATGTACATTGTGACACATTCCATAATAACTATTAATTAGGGCCTAATTTACACACAGAATTCATTGTTGTTACAACTGTAACTATACCACTGTTGATCAGTGGATAATGTAGCTGCAATTGACAGAACCATTGTGATAATGAGTAAGGACAATAGGCAACATTCATTGAAGATTATTGTTTTTCGCGTTTCTCCTCTGGTCTTTTGTTGCTAGTGCTTTGTTTCTTTTCCAGTGTTTATTCAAGAAATTACCGCTTTCTGTGATTAACAAAAAATGCTATTTTCTAAGTCTAGCTTCATATTTGATTTCATTTAGAAGGCTGGCATGGCTGCACTTGTTCACAGTGAATTCACTTTTTTCAACTACCATTTTTATTCAAGGTTTTCAATAGAAAATAACATACAGATAGTAAACACTTAGTTAGAACATATAAAGAACATCAGTAGATGAGTATCCAACAATAGACATGTAGCATTTAGTAACCATTCTTTATTTGCATTCAAAACTATCAAGGTTATTAGTGATTATTATCATGTTGAGTAGTTAGTTCCATGAACAGTCAATACATTCTATACATAATTATTATTATTATTATTTTTTATTTATATAGCGCCAACATCTTCTGTAGCGCTGTACATTGTACAAAAAAATAATGGGGAACAAATATACATAAGAAATACAAGACACTATACAGTCATCACGACATTGAATAGAATAAATACAAATACATACAAAGTTGATGTGTAGTTGGTACATGTGCATATGTTAAAATTACAGCAGTATGAGAAACACTAGGAGGAGGTCCCTGCCCTTGCAAGCTTACAATCTAGAGGGTAGTGGGGAGAATACAACAGGGAAGGAAACACAGGGGTTAGTGAGTGAGCCAGTGTGCCTTCAGTGCTGCCTATAGCAAATTATAGTCTTGTCTGAACAGGTGTGTTTTCATAGTACATTTGAAGGTTTCCAGACTCGTGGCATGACGAACCAGCTGAGGGAGAGGGTTCCAAAAGTAAGGAATAGCCCATGAGAAGTCTTGGAAGCGTGAGTGAGAGGAGGTGACTAGGCTGGAGGACAAAAGGGTCTCCTGTGAGGAACGGAGGGTCCGAGCAGGGAGGTATCTGGAGAATTAAAGAGGAAATGTATGGAGGCGATAGCTTGTGTAGAGCTTTTTATGCAAGCGTGAGAAGTTTAAACTGGATCCTTTGGGCAACTGGTAACCAATGGAGGGATTGGCAGAGAGGGGCTGGCTCAGAGGATCTAGAAGAGAGGTGGATGAGACGGGCAGCGGAGTTTAGTAGGGATTGGAGAGGTGCCAGTCTGCTTTTTGGTAGACCACAGAGTAGGGTGTTACAATAGTCAAGACGGGAGCTGATTAGGGCATGCACAAGCATTTTAGTTGCTTCTCGTGAGAGGAAGGGACGGATTCTGGAAATGTTTTTGAGATGGAAGTAGCAGGAGGTAGTTAATGTGTTGATATGTGGTATAAAGGAGAGCTCAGAGTCCAGAGTTACCCCCAGGCAACGAGCTTTGGTGGTTGATGCTATTGGTGTGTTATCTACATTGATTGTGACAATGGGAGGTGGAACAGAGAGCGAAGGTGGAAATATCACAATCTCTGTTTTGCTCATATTGAGTTTAAAGGGACACTGTAGGGGGTCGGGGGAAAATGAGTTAAAGTTACCCGGGGCTTCTAATGGTCCGCCACAGACATCCTGTGCACGCGCAGCCACTCCCCAATGCTCCGGTCCGCCTCTGGTTCACTTCTGGAATTTCAGACTTTAAAGTCTGACAACCACTGCGCCTGCATTGCCGTGTCCTCGCTCCCACTGATGTCACCAGGAGCATACTGCGCAGGCCCAGTATGGTCTGTGCCTGCGCCGGGCACTCCTGGTGACATCAGGGGAAGCGAGGATACGGTAACGCAGGCACAGTGGTTTTCAGACTTTAAAGTCTGAAATTCCAGAAGTGAACTGGAGGCCGGGCCGGAGCATCTGTGAGTGGCTACACGGGCACAGGATATCTGTGGGGGACCATTAGAAGCCCTGAGTAACTTCAACTCATTTTCCTCCGACCCCCCTACAGTATCCCTTTAAGGAGGCGGGATGACATAAATGTAGATACAGCGGATAGACATTCGGGGACATTTGATAGTAGTGTGGAGAGGTCTGGGACACAACAATAAATGTGGGTGTCATCAGCATAGAGGTAATATTGAAACCCAAAAGAGCTTATTATTTGTCCCAGGCCGTGGGTGTAAATGGAAAAGAGCAGGGGTCCAAGGACGGAGCCTTGTGGTACTCTCACAGACAGTGGGCACGAAGAGGAGTTGGTATTGGCATAGGAGACCATGAAGGAACGTCCAGACAGGTAAGAGTTGATCCAGGAGGGTGCTAGGCCCTTGATTCCTAGTGTTGAGAGGGTCTGGAGAAGTAGGGTATGATCAACAGTGTCGAACGCGGAGGACAGATCTAGGAGTATGAGTACTGAAAATCTGCCTTTGGCTTTACCAACTAGGAGGTCATTGGCAACCTTAGTGAGAGCAGTTTCAGTAGAGTGTTGAGGGCGGAAGCCGGACTGGAAGGGGTCCAACAGGCAATTAGCAGAGAGAAAGTTAGACAACTCTGAGTAAATGTGGCGTTCCAACAGTTTGGAGGAAAAGGGAAGGAGAGAGACTGGGCGGTAATTAGAAAGGGCAGTAGGGTCTAAGGAGGGTTTTTTGATTAGGGGTTTTATGATAGCTTGTTTAAATGAAGAAGGAAAAATGCCAGTAGAGATGGAAAGGTTAAACAGTGTTGTTAAAGCAGGAATAAGGGTGGAGGAGAGCTGGGGCAAAAGAATAAGATGAGAGGGAATAGGTTCTAAGGTGCATGTAGTAAGATGAGCTTTAGAGATAAGTGAAGAGATACGCTGTTCAGTTAAGGCAGAGACAATATTGTAGTATGTATATCCCATATGGAAACAAAATGTCTAGGAATAAAAAAATGCCTCTATGGATGAATAGAAAGGTTAGGGATAAAATGAAGAGGAAAATGAATGCCTATAAGGTCCTAAAACAGGAGGGGACCGAGGCTTCACTAAGCAATTATAAGAAGTGCAATAAAAATTGTAAAAAAAGAAATTAGGCTGGCAAAGATCGAAGCTGAAAATTAAATCGCTAGGGATATCAAATCTAACCCAAAAAAGTTATCAAATCTAACCCAAAAAAGTTTTACAAGTACATCAACTCTAAAAAAAGAAAGGTTGACTGTATAGGACTCCTAAAGGATGAGGGTGGGAACTCAATGGTAGATGACCAAGGTAAGGCAGAGTTATTAAATGCTTTCTTTGCTTCTGTCTTCACAAAGGGAACAGTACTGTTGCAAATTACAGAGTCAGAAGAGTCTAAATCTTCTAACTGTAATATTAAATACTTAACGCAGGAAGAAGTGAAGGCAAGACTAAATAAATTAAAAATAGACAAGGCACCTGGCCCGGATGGCATGCATCCTCGGGTCCTAAGGGAATTAAATTCAGTTATAGCTAAACCCCTTTATCTTATCTTTTGTGACTCTCTTGCAACTGGCAGAGTCCCAGTGGATTGGCGTACAGCCCACGTTTTCCCATTATTTAAGAAGGGCAAAAAATCAGATCCAGGAAATTATAGACCTGTAAGCTTAACATCAGTTGTATGCAAACTATTTGAGGGGTTACTAAGAGATACTATACATGACTTCATAGTAGAAAATAATCTTATTTCTCAGCATCAACATGGGTTTACTAAAGACAGGTCCTGTTTGACTAACATGCTCAGCTTTTATGAGGTAGTGAATGCTAATATGGATATTGGGAATGCTGTAGATGTGATATACTTGAACCTTGCAAAGGCCTTCGACACTGTTCCCCACAGAAGTCTGGTGCAAAAGTTGAGGATGCAAGGACTAGGGAAGAGTCTGTGTGCATGGATAGGGAACTGGCTAATGGACAGAAAACAAAGAGTTGTGGTCAATGGATTGTACTCAAAATGGGAGATTGTTAGCAGTGGGGTTTCACAGGGGTCTGTACTGGGTCCAGTGGTCTTCAATTTATTTATTAATGACCTAGTAGATGCAGTAGTGAGCAATGTTGCTATTTTTGCAGATGATACAAAATTGTGCAGAATCATCAACTCCCAGGAAGATAGTGTCTTATTGCAACATGATCTGGATAGGATGGCTATATGGGCACATACATGGCAGATGAAATTCAATGTTGACAAATGTAAAGTCATGCATTTTGGTCGTACCAATGGTCTAGCACCATACAAAATAAATGGGATACAGTTGGAGACATCAAACTTGGAGAAGGACTTAGGAGTACTCATTGCCAACAAGTTAAATAATCGTACTCAATGCCAAGCCGCTGCAGCTAAAGCGAAAACATTTTTGGGATGCATTAAAAGGGAAATAAAAACCCGAGATGCTAGCATAATATGGCCCCTGTTTAACTCTCTAGTAAGGCCACATCTGGAATATTTAATTCAGTTCTTGGCACCACATTACAAAAAGATATTGCAGTTTTAGAGCAGGTGCAGAGATGAGCTACAAAATTGATACGTGGGATGGAAGGTCTCGCTTACCAAGAAAGGTTAGATAAACTGGGTTTATTTAGTCTAGAGAAAAGACGCCTTAGAGGAGATCTAATTAACATGTATAAATACGTCAGAGGGCAATATAATAGCTTGGCGGATGAGCTTTTTGTCCCTAGGCCTTCTCAAAGGACTAGAGGACATGATCTGCGCATGGAGGAAAAACGTTTTAGCCATTTATTTAGGAAAGGGTTCTTTACAGTAAGAGTGATTAAGATGTGGAATGCATTGCCACAGGAAGCCGTTATGGCAAACTCTATACCTGCATTTAAAGGGGGCTTAGATGCTTTCCTTGCGTTGAAAGACATCCATGGCTACAATTACTAGGTTACGCCAAATGATGTTGATCCAGGGATTTTATCTGATTGCCATCTGGAGTCGGGAAGACATTTTTCCCTTTTGGGGCTAATTGGACCATGCCTTGTGGGGGTTTTTTCGCCTTCCTCTGGATCAACAGGGATATGTGAGGGAGCAGGCTGGAGTTGTACTTTGTACTGGTTGAACTCGATGGACATATGTCTTTTTTCAACCAAAATAACTATGTAACTATGTAACTATTGTGACAAAGTCGATACCCAGGAGGTAATCGATTTGTCCCAGGTTGTGTTGGATGGGAGGTACATTCCACCTGGGATCAGACGCTACATCCAGTAGCAGCTCCGGAATAAAAAGGTTTTGGCTGTCTGTCACATGGACAGAGGTTAAAAACCTTACTTGGGTCCGGAGCTGACCAGATGCAGAGTGGGCGGGCGCATCTGGTCGCCAGATCCTGGGTGGATCGATTGCTCTGTGGATGTGGGTTTCTGCTGGAGTCAGGCTCACACAGGGTTAACAGAGCAGCTTTGAAAGGCTGGAGTAGGAGGAGAGAGAGTGGGTGTGACCAGCAAGGTCTGACAGTCTGCTGGGAAAGACTTCACCTTTGATTTCAGGAAGCTGGTTTTTGCTCTGGAGAGAAAGTGCAGGCTGCACGTGGAGTTTGGTGTGTTCCTGATACTGAAAGCTGAATGTAAGCTACTGGCCTGGACTGGCGGCCTTCTGTTTTTCATTTGAACTGTACTTTACAAACTGCCAAAAGACTGCTGTTTAAGAAGCCTGCTGTCAAATAAACTTGTTTGTTTTGGAAACTACACCTGTCTGTGCTGCTATCTCCCGCTGAGTACTCACCATTTGCAGCTGATCCCTCACACTATGTAAGGTTGTTAGCAGGAAGGAGGTTTGAGTGAGTGTGTGGTTATGTAGAGAGGGATAGTTGATAGCTGGGGAGCTGCCAGGCAGAGAAGAAAAAGGAAGAGGTGATTGGACCGGTGAAGAGGGTTGCTTTTGAAAGCTGTTCTATAATGTTTACATTTTGTTCACAAAGTATACTGCAAAGTCTTCTGCAGACAAGCATGTGGTTGTAGGGGGAGGCGGGGGGTGGAGTAGAGAGCTGAAGGTGTTAAAAAGTTGTTTAGGGTTATGGGATTGTGAAGAAATAAGTGTAGCGAAGTATGACTGCTTTGCAAGTGAGAGAGCACCCCTGAGCTGGAACAGCGTGTTTTTATGGGGGACGAAGTCAACTACATTGGAGTTTTTCCTCCACTGCCGTTCTGCTGCCCTGGACTGTCTTTTCAGTTGTTTGATGGGTTCAGTCAGCCAGGGCTGTCTGTTGTTGCTGCGGAGGCGGAAGTTGGTGAGAGGGGCTGCGTTGTGTTCGTGACAGCAGTGACTGTGATGGAGTAGTAGATGGATGCTGTGTCGGGGTCAGTGTAGGACGACAGGGAGCCCAGGGGTTTCAGACAATCAGCTAGGGAGCAGAGGTCGAGGTTGCGATAATTCCTGCATAAGCGTGATAGCTGCACAGCCGGGTAAAAACTAGGTCCAAAGTGTGGCCATCTTTGTGGGTGGAGGTTGAGTATCAAACATAACATGTTTGATGTTCAGGAAGTGAGCCTATAAATAACCAGGACACCAGGACTCAACTAAGAAGTGCAGAAGGGGAAAATAATGTAGTAACTTCAAGCAACGAGTGTCAGCCACACTATACCAGGGGGAAAAAACACACATATGTAGCACATTTTGAGTCCAGTGAATTTTATATGGTAAATAAAGAGAATACTGTTCCAGGCATTTTTCATCTTTACTGCCTCTGACTGAAGCACTCCTGATGTAATGCTCCACAGCATAGATCATATTTCAGCAGCTTCTGCAGTGGGGTTAGTTGTATTTTCCTTCTCATCCTCGTGTCTCACTAAACTGCCCTCAGCCAATCAGTGAGGATCAGGAATGTGGAAGGGTAGATAACAAGCTTCCCTTTCCCCGCCAATGTACCAGGAAGGAGCCAGGCTGACTGAGATAAGGTTCATCACAGCAGACACAATATGTTAATAAACACAGAGCAGTGGGTAATTGGAATTTGATTTTATGACTGTCGATACCTCTTTAAACTAAACTGCAGTATTTTAGCTCAAACTCACTAGCATTACGTGAGAAGGTTAAAGGTTAACTCAACATTGTGATAGTATACACAGGAAAAAGGAATGTTCCTGTTTAAAGGTCATTACGGTTGTAGTGTTCTAGGTTCATCAGTTGAGCTCTTGTCAGAACTAGTTCTGACCTCTAATTGCTGGTATACTACCCTAGCAGGTAAGAGAAGGAAGATGACTTCTCACAGTAGACTGTAAAAGAGTTAATTGTGTGGTTAACAGAAATGTGCAAAAGGATAATAGATTGGAGATTAATACCAAGTTCTAAAAAGGTACAATCTCTGGGCATTTCCAGATAATTTGTAACAGATTGCTCATACTTCTTTTTTTACTTTTGCAACATAATTTGATGTTTCTTAGTAATTAGTGGGAGAGAAGTTCCACCAGAGAAGGATTTTTGGCGAGGTTAGACAATAGCAATATTTTACCAGTTGAGAATAAACTTGAAAGATTTGTTTTGAAGTCATACCTCTAGTATGAGAAGCATTTATGCAAGTTGTTTTGACGGGATGAGAGTAGTGAGTCATAAAATAAGGCTCTCTTTTAGAAAATGAAACTGTTTAAAAAATGAATATACAGTATACAGGATCTTCTCAAAAAGTTAGCAAATTGTGATAAAGTTCATTATTTTCTGTAATGTATTGATAAACATTAGACTTTCATATATTTTATATTCAAATACACACAACTGAAGTAGTTCAAGCCTTTTATTGGTTTAATATTGATGATTTTGGCATACAGCTCATGAAAACCCAAATTTCCTATCTCAAAAAATTAGCATATTTCATCCGACCAATAAAAGAAAAGTGTTTTTAAAACAAAAAAAAAATCAACCTTCAAAAAATGATGTTCAGTTATGCACTCAATACTTGGTCGGGAATCCTTTTGCAGAAATGACTGCTTCAATGCGGCGCGGCATGGAGGCAATCAGCCTGTGGCACTGCTCAGGTGTTATGGAGGCCCAGGATGCTTCGATAACGGCCTTAAGCTCATCCAGAGTGTTGGGTCTTGCGTCTCTCAACTTTCTCTTCACAATATCCCACAGATTCTCTATGGGGTTCAGGTCAGGAGAGTTGGCAGGCCAATTGAGCACAGTAATACCATGGTCAGTAAACTATTTACCAGTGGTTTTGGCACTGTGAGCAGGTGCCAGGTCGTGCTGAAAAATGAAATCTTCATCTCCATAAAGCTTTTCAGCAGATGGAAGCATGAAGTGCTCCAAAATCTCCTGATAGCTAGCTGCATTGACCCTGCCCTTGATAAAACACAGTGGACCAACACCAGCAGCTGACATGGCACCCCAGACCATCACTGACTGTGGGTACTTGACACTGGACTTCAGGCATTTTGGCATTTCCCTCTCCCCAGTCTTCCTCCAGACTCTGGCACCTTGATTTCCGAATGACATGTAAAAGTTGCTTTCATCCGAAAAAAAGTACTTTGGACCACTGAGCAACAGTCCAGTGCTGCTTCTCTGTAGCCCAGGTCAGGCGCTTCTGCCGCTGTTTCTGGTTCAAAAGTGGGTTCATGCTTCCATCTGCTGAAAAACTTTATGGAGATGAAGATTTCATTTTTCAGCACGACCTGGCACCAGTGCCAAAACCACTGGTAAATGGTTTACTGACCATGGTATTACTGTGCTCAATTGGCCTGCCAACTCTCCTGACCTGAACCCCATAGAGAATCTGTGGGATATTGTGAAGAGAAAGTTGAGAGACGCAAGACCCAACACTCTGGGTGAGCTTAAGGCCGCTATCGAAGCATCCTGGGCCTCCATAACACCTGAGCAGTGCCACATGCTGATTGCCTCCATGCCACGCCGCATTGAAGCAGTCCTTTCTGCAAAAGGATTCCCGACCAAGTATTGAGTGCATAACTGAACATAATTTTTTGAAGGTTGACTTTTTTTTGTTTTGAAAACACTTTTCTTTTATTGGTCGGATGAAATATGCTAATTTTTTGAGATAGGAAATTTGGGTTTTCATGAGCTGTATGCCAAAATCATCAATATTAAAACAATAAAAGGCTTGAACTACCTTAGTTGTTTGTATTTGAATCTAAAATATATGAAAGTCTAATGTTTATAAGTACATTACAGAAAATAATGAAATTTATCACAATATGCTAATTTTTTGAGAAGATCCTGTATGTCCCTTAGAAAGTTTGTAAGAACATTTCATTGCGCAAACTTTCGCGAACCGTAATAGACTTCAATGGGGAGGTGAACTTTGAAAACTTGAAACACTTATACTGGCCACAGAAGTGATGGAAAAGATGTTTCAAGGGGAGGGGTCTAACATCTGAGTTTTTGCATGGCGGAGTGGGATAGACGCCAAATGTCCTGGGGAAAAAATCTGGATTTGATGCAAAGCAGCATTTTAAGGGCCGAAATCACATTGCATGCTAAATTGCAGGCCTAAAGTGCTTTAAAACATCTTGCATGTGTATACATCAATCAGGGAGTGTAATTAGAGTACTGCTTCACACTGACACACCAAACTCACTGTGTAACGCACCACAAACAGCTGTGTGTGTAGTGACGGTCATGCTGGACTGGTGCGCACCATGGCCAGAGTGCAGGCCATGGCTGTTTTCAAGCCCATATGGTCGCCGGGCTGAAGTAGCTGAATGACAGAACAGTGTCTGTCCAGCTGATCAAATTTGGTCTGTCCACAATGAAGCAACAAACTTATTATCTTGGGTGTGCCCCCATCCCCCCAAGACACTCATATAGCCAGCGGTCATTACTTCATTGTGATACGCAAGCCCCTTCACCGCGGCAAGGTAATGATCACGAATGGGAATTGGCACATGTACATGCCTTTTGTTTTTTTGTTGCAGCCGCAGTGCAGCCAGAAAAATTAGGCAGGCATGTACATGGACCAGAAAAATTATTATAGCGGCCGCTGCTAGCAGCGGCCTTAAAAATTCAGGAATCCGCCTGGAGTCCTGGACCCTGTTGGTGGTGGCGGAGAAGGCAGTCAAGTGGCCTGCAAGCAGAGATGCTGTGTGGGGGGCGACTTAGTTTTGGAGCAGGCAGTCACATGGCAGGCAGAGATGCTGTGTGTGGCGACTGACTTAGTCTTCGGGCAGGCCTGATTGTGCTTTGCAGACTACGTGGTCAGATGGTCCCTTGACCCAACGCTGTGTGCCAGAGATGACACCACTTGCCTTTCAACATCACGGTACAGTTTGGGTTTCTCCTTTTTTGAGAAATAATTGCATATCTTCCACTGTGGTGTGTGGATTTGCTTTTGTGTGCTTCTCACCCTCAGGTGGTCATTCCATTGCAGTTTGTGCTTTGTAATCATGTGCCTTCGTAAGGGAGTTGTCCCTACGCGGGTCTTGGTCCTTCCATGGTTTTATTTTCAGTGGCAGAGAGTGTTAAGTGGGGTGCCAGAATCAGAGCAAGAGGAGGAAGATAGGTCTCGCTTCCGTGCGGAAGCTGAGAAAGATGCGGTGTTCTGTGTTAAATAGTCAACTACGTCCTGACAATATTGGGGGTTGATGGCACGTGCTGTCTTCTGAACACTGTACTTTGGTCGAGGGCCGCACGAAATCACGACAGCGCGACCTCGAACAGACCTGCCCAGGTGGCCTGCCTCTGCCTTTTGTTTTGTCCATATTGGGGGGGATGAAGTGAAAGGTATGCACTGACTTGACTAATACAATGTGCAGTCACACAGGTGCAGTTAACAGGTATGCACGGAGTGGTATATCACACTGCGTGCACTCACATAGGTAGGTGGGTGCACTGTGAACAACAGGTAGGTATATGCAGTGACGGGTATTATAATGTGCACCTGTCACACACAGACAGGTACCGGACAGGCCCAGTGACACTGCGTGTGCTTACGTAGGTAGGTGGGTGCACTGTGAACAACAGGTAGGTATATGCAGTGATGGGTATTACAATGTGCACCTGTCACACAGACAGGTAGTCACTGAATGTGCTGGGCCTGGCAGTGGCACACACAGTAGGAATTACCAAGGCTGTCTATGCAACACAAGTGTCTGTGGGACACACACACACACACACACACAAAAAAGATCACAAGAACAAGATTAGCTCTCAAAAGAGCTGTTGAGGAGTGTTTTTTTAGCAATAAGAATCAGCAAGGAGCAAGCTAAGAAGCCTACAAGAGCCTAACTAAGCTTTCCCTATAGGTCTCTGCAGCTCTAGCAGCTCTCCCTTCTCTAATTACTGCAGGCACACGAGTGAGTCCAATGCTAGGTGAAACGCTACAGAAAAATAAGAAAAAGCGTTTCAAAATGTGCTAGCATTTTGCGGATCTGCTAGCGGGTTTTGGTGTGCACCGGGCCTCAGTTACCGTATTTTGCGCCGTATAAGACGCTGCGGAATATAATACGCACCCAGGTTTAGAGGGCAAAATCCAGGGAAAAAAATATAGCGTCTTATAGAGGTTCTCACCCAATGATTGTGTCCCCCATGTATCCCTTCTGATCATATTGTGTCACCCCCAGTGTCTATCACTCCCCTGTGTATGCTGCACTGCCCAACATGTTCCTCTTGCCCCTCCATGTATGCTGTGCTGCCCCCACCTTGTAAGCTATGCTGCCCCCTCCATGTATACTGCTGCTGCCCCCTCCATGTATACTGCTGCTGCTCCCTCCATGTATACTGCTTCTGTCCCCTGCATGTATACTGCTGCTGTCCCCTGCATGTATACTGCTGCTGTCCCCTGCATGTATACTGCTGCTGTCCCCTGCATGTATACTGCTGCTGTCCCCTCCATGTATACTGCTTCTGTCCCCTGCATGTATACTGCTGCTGCTCCCTCCATGTATACTGCTGCTGTCCCCTGCATGTATACTGCTGCTGTCCCCTGCATGTATACTGCTGCTGTCCCCTGCATGTATACTGCTGCTGTCCCCTGCATGTATACTGCTGCTGTCCCCTGCATGTATACTGCTGCTGTCCCCTGCATGTATACTGCTGCTGTCCCCTGCCTTTATACTGCTGCTGTCCCCTGCATGTATACTGCTGCTGTCCCCTGCATGTAAACTGCTGCTGTCCCCTGCATGTATACTGCTGCTGTCCCCTCCATGTATACTGCTGCTGCTCCCTCCATGTATACTGCTGCTGTCCCCTGCATGTATACTGCTGCTGTCCCCTGTATGTATACTGCTGCTGTCCCCTGCATGTATACTGCTGCTGTCCCCTGTATGTATACTGCTGCTGTCCCCTGCATGTGTACTGCTGCTGTCCCCTGCATGTGTACTGCTGCTGTCCCCTCCATGTGTACTGTGCTGCCCCCTCCCCGCGTGTATGCTGCGCTGCCCCGTATGCCCACATGTTTCTCTGCCCCCTCCCATAAGGATAAAGTATCAGCACTCGGCAGTAGCCCCATCAATAACGTATTCGGCGTTGTCCCCTCCCCGCGTGAATGCTGCGCTGCCCCCCCCATGTATAAGGATAAAGTATGGGCAGAAGCGGCTTACCTCCTTCAATGTTCCCGCAGTGACAGCTGACCTCTTCTGTCCTGCGTGGCTCCCCATAGTGAAAGTTTCTGCTGTTCGCGTCATCAGCAGAAACTTTCACTACGGGGAGCCACGCAGGACAGAAGAGGTCAGCTGTCACTGCGGGAACATTGAAGGAGGTGAGCCGCTTCTGCCCATACTTTATCCTTATACAGGGGGGAGGGGCAGCGCAGCCTTCACGCGGGGAGGGGGCAGCGTCGAATACGTTATTGATGGGGCTACTGCCGAGTGCCGATACTTTATCCTTATGGGAGGGGGCAGCGGCGAATACATTATTGATGGGGCTACTGCTGAGTGCCCATACTTTATTTTTAAGGAAGAGGGCAGAGAAACATGTGGGCATACGGGGCAGCGCAGCATACACGCGGGGAGGGGGCAGCGCCGAATACATGGAGGAACATACGGGCAGGCATCCCGGGGGGCAGCACAGCATACACAGGATCAAAGCAGGGAATCCCCGATGTTCCGACGGGTCGGCGGTTCTATCGGCGGGCGTTCGTTAGTCGGGATTCCCTGCCTTTGCCGTATAAGACGCAGGGACTTTTTCTCCCCATTTTTTGGGGAGAAAAAGTGCGTCTTATATGACGGAAAATACAGTACTAGTGAGGTCTCACTCAGGTGAGCCTTGGGAGTCAGTAACCCCAGCAAGGGCAGAGTTATGCATTATAGTAAACTATAGACTGTATAAGGCACTTGAAATTGATAAAGTAATTAAAAGCAATAACACAGACTCTAAATGAAATGAATGCTGCAAAGGGTTTTATAGAATTTAGAGTATATTTATAATTGTGTTCAGAATGAAATCTTACAGGGACTTTTTAAAGAACCAAATGCAACTAAAATGACATCAATTGTTTTTGTAATACAGTATTAAATGGGGTTTTTTGTGTGATTTCTTCATTGACACAATTATTCAACCCCTTAAAGACTACCACTCTTAAGAACAGAGATTCATTCAAGTGTTTTCAATCAGGTATTGAAAACACCTGTGGATGTTAACGAGCAGCAATCAAGCATAATAAGCACCAATTAGGCAGATTTAAAATGACTGTGATACTTAGCTCCTTCTAGACATTTACTGGTGTGTTTACAAACATGGTGAAGTCAAGAGAATGGTCCAGGAAGACAAGAGAAGAGGTGATTTCTCTTCACAGGAAGGGCAATGGCTATAAGAAGATTGCAAAGATGTTAAACATACCAAGAGACACCATAGGAAGCATCATTCGCAAATTCAAGGCAAAGGGCACTGTTGAAATGCTACCTGGTCGTGGCAGAAAGAAGATGCTGACTTCGACTGCTGTGCGCTAAGTGAAGCGCAAAGTGGAGAAAAGTCCCAGTGTGACTGCTGAGGAACTGAAAAAAGATTTGTCAAATGCAGGTACTGAAGTTTCAGCTCAGACAATAAGGCGCACACTGCGTAACACTGCGTAATGAAGGCCTCCATGCCAGAACTCCCAGGCACACCCCCTTGCTGTCTTCAAAGCCAAAAGTCATGTGGACAAACCACAAAAGTTTTGGCATAGTGTTCTGTGGACTGATGAAACAAAATTAGAACTGTTTGGGCCCATGGGCCAACGCTATGTTTGGAGGAGGAAGAACAAGGCCTATGAAGAAAAGAACACCTTGCCTACTGTGAAGCATGGCGGGGGTCAATCATGCTTTGGGGCTGTTTTTCTTATGCAGGTAGAGGGAAGCTTCAGCGTGTGCAAGGTACCATGAATTCTCTTCAGTACCAGGAGATATTGGATGAAAATGTGATGCAGTCTGTCACAAACCTGAGGCTTGAGAGACGTTGGACCTTTCAACACGACAATGTTCCCAAGCATACCTCCATGTCCACTAGAGCATGGTTGCAGATTAAAGGCTGGAACATTTTGGAGTGGCCCTCGCGGTTACCAGACTTAAATCCGATTGAGAACCTCTGGTGGGACTTAAAGAAAGCAGTTGCAGCGTGCAAGCCTAAGAATGTGACTGAACTGGAGGCTTTTGCCCATGAAGAATGGGCTAAGATATCCATAGATCGCTGCAAGACACTTGTGTCAAGCTATGCTTCACGTTTAAAAGCTGTTATAACTGGAAAAGGAAGTGGTACTAAGTACTAAGAATGAATGTCACTTGGGGGTTGAATAAAGCTGATAATGATGTGAGCACAGAAAAGACCTTTGTGTTTATTTCATTAAGTTATATTTGTCTGACTTACAAGTGCCTCTTTGATTTAATTGTAAACAAGATGACTGAAATGATCAAAATCAATGTCAAACTGGCCAAAACACTCAATTTCAGTGGGGGTTGAATAATTTTGAACCCAACCGTATCTCGAAAAGACTAAATGAACTGCAAGCACCGTGCAATTAGTGATGAGTGTAATGACCTAATTACAATTACACAAAATTTTGCAATTCGTCCATTCTCAAAATTGCAAAATTTGTAGTTCGCAAAATTGCGGTTATGGCCGTAATCAAAATTTTGCAAATTCCACGAATTATGCAAAATTTCGTATTTATGGAGAATTTCGTAATTACAATCGTTTTTCGTAATTATGATCATTGACGTAACAAACAAATCAGAATTTCATGTTTAACACGGAAATTCGTCCATTCTCAAAATTGTGTTCCAGCCCAGAGCCTCCCGATACATTTAAAGCAAAGGCACTTGCAGGTACCTTTGCATTACCAGGTATTGCAAGGCCCAAAACCAAGTGTCTCAGCACGCATGACCACTAAGTGCAACTTGACAAAGAGCACCTGTCTTAGAAGTGGCTGCAAGAAGAGCCTCCTAATACATTTAAAGCAACAGCAAGTGCAGGGACTTTTGCATTATCAGATATTGCAAGGCCCAAAACCAAGTGTCTCAGCATGCATGACCACTAAATGCACCTTGACAAAGAGCACCTGTCTTAGAAGTGGCTGCAGGTAGAGCCTACTGATACATTTAAAGCAACAGCACGTGCAAGGACCTTTGAACTAGCAAATGTTGCAAGGCCCAAAACCAAGTGTCTCAACATGACCACTAAGTGCACCCTAGCAAAGAGCACCTGTCTTAGAAGTGGCTGCAGATAGAGCCTCCTGATATATTCAAAGCGACAGCCTGTGCAGGGGCCTTTGCATTATCAGAAATTGCAATCAGTAATTCCAATCAATGAGTGACTCTCCTGAGTTTAGACATTACCTAAATGTGCATAATTTCTATTAGAAATGAAATTACGTCAATTTTTGTAACTAAAATAACTTTGTTTCTATAGAAAACATGAAATTATGAAATTTTGCGTGAAACACGAATTTGCACCAAAATGCAAAATTACGAAACCAAAATTTTGCTTACGGAATTCTGAATTATGGTTTGTATGGCAATTACAAAATTAGGAATTCGTGTCGTAGCAGCAAAATTCGTGTCCGTAATTAACAAAATTAAGAAAATGTCTGCTCTACACTAAGTGCAATGTATTTTGTGCAGCAAATATTTCTTCATTGGGTTGGTGACAATAATTATATCAGGCATAAGGTGCTAATTCATAAACATATGTACCATTATAAAAGTCTGAAAATAATCCAATCTTCGGAATAGTTATGCCAATTTGGGACATCTGATTAGATGGCCAGAGCTAGTCTGCTCTGCTAGAGTTTCCAATTTTAGATAAAATTATATAATTAAATAAAAAGAGGAGACAGAGGTCATCCCATTTGTTGTTTTGAAGCTTTAAGATCCCACACCGGACACAATAACATGGGCCATACCATGGGTATACATTTTAAATATATCCTAAAATATTTGGTGCATGCCCTCAGAATGCCAATGGACTCTGCTGAATGTCTTTTTCTCTCCCAGAGTTAGAAGAAAGGAGGTCCCCAGCATGTCCCATATAATAAATGATGTTGAGGTGGTACTTGTTAGTACAGCACACCTTATATAGAGGAGATATACATATGAATGGCAGCTCAAAGCCTGCAGTAAAAATCCGTGCTAAGTGTGGTAAACATAACTAATGAATGAGTTAAAGAAGTCGTTTACAGCAAAGAGGTAATGGACTGACCAAAATACTGAAACTGGTGTTTCCATAGCAACAACTCTAATCAACAGACAGAGCCAGAAATAGTAAAATTTAGAGGGTATTACCACAAAAAAACAGTAAACCGCTCACACGGTACAAGTTAATAAATTCTACCCATAGTTCAATTCTAACAGAAGTGATTCTGTAAATAGTGAATGATAATTATATTATTTGTAAGGCAGAAATGCAATGTTTACAATTAAAATGTCAGCTTTTCCTATTATGAAACTATGTTTAGGAGTAACTCTAACTCTTGATTAATAAAGATTTCTGAGCAAAATACTAGACAATCCACTATATAGCAACTCCATATTAAAATACAATGGGGAATTGCATACATTACACACCAAAGTGGTAATATTAATTTCAGTAACAAATAACACTAGTCTGCTAGCAAGAGGTACACACCTAAAGCCTCAGTGCTTTGGCACTCAGCTCCACCTATTGTTTTGCCAGAGCTTTCAGACACTGTAATACGTGTAACTGTGTGCACAGCTCTGAGACAAAATGTCACATAAATGAAACAGTTATGGCTCTGGCTTTATGAAGAGGATAGAGTTAAGAGGTTGGAAAGGTTTGTGAAGTGGATTCTCTAGTGGGTGTTGCAAACCTGTTAGGCTTCTTACACTTGTGGATAATGGAAAGAGCTGCAGAAACAAGATACCTGGGATTGGTTGGTATACTAATACCACTTTTGATCCATTTACAATGCACAACTAGTGAGTCTAAGAGAGAAGATTTCTTGCTAAAGGGCATATTTACTCCAGACAAGAAGAGCCACATGTAGGGGAAATCATCATTACAGCCGTTACCCCCCCCCCCCCTCCCCACTCTGCACATGCCAGGGCCACATGGGGCGGTGGAGGACACAGCCATCTCCACCATGCATATGGCAAGAGGGGGAAACTCAGGAGAGGTGACAATGATGTGTTGACTCGAGTATAAGCCAATAGGGATGCTTATTCTAATTCTGCTGAATTTTAATTTCCGCATTTCGGATCGGAAATCGGCATTTCTGATTGGAATTTGGAAATCGGAATTTCGTGGAAATCCGATTTACCACTACTAGGTAATCACAGAACTTGAAAGCATTGGAACAATCAGAGAATGCAGAATTTGTTTTGCAAAAATCAGATCACTGCGCTATTTTAGACCAATCACAAGATACCGTTTTTTTTCGGTTTCCGATTTTTTGTTTTCATCTCTTTTGGAAAATGTGAAATGGGAAAACTGAAAATGGAATATGGAAAAACTGAAAATGGAAAATGGGAAAACTGAAATCGGAAAAACAGAAATCGGAAACTGGCATTGGCAGAAATCGGAATTTCTGAATAATTGGAAATGGGCATTTTCAAGCAGCCCTATAAGTCAACACCATCTCTTTTGCGCCAATGTTCTGGGCCCAAAAAGTGGGCTCATACTCAAGTACATATGGTAGTTTTTAATTGGCACATTAATTTACTTAAAATAAATTACAGAATATAACATTACAGAAGTGGAATATGAATGTCAAAATGCAAAATGTGTTTTTATCTATTTTGGTTATTGCAGAAACAGGGCCCCAGCTACTTCACTGCTTAGAGTTATTAATACATCTTATATCATGATAGGGTCTGTAGAATCTAACCACCAGGGATGAGGTGCCATGTTAATCTTCTGTGTTTGGACAAGATCTTTCTTACACTGACACAGAAAATAAAAGCTGTCACAGCTCCAGAAATGTGTGTCTCCTCAGGTCATTGTGCTTACTGTCTACAGCTAAGTCACGGAAATGCCAAAAACCACAAAAACATCAGCTCAACGCACAAACAAAATTTGCAGCTATGTTTGAATGTTCAGGGATGATTGTTTAACTGATAAAAAACAGAGATGTGTTCCTTCAGTTAAGATGCATTACCCACAATATGCACAGATTATTCTGATGGATGTTAAACATTCGACAATTTGAAAGGATTCCTCCAAACTGGCTCGCCAAGTCTGCACACCAATATGGGAATAATATTGCTATATTAAATTTGTAATTTACGACTCGCAGAATTTACTTTGCAATGACATTTATTTATAGCCTAAAAGTAAAAAAATGAAATGGAAAAGCTCATTTAATCCATATTCAGCAATGCATTTCAGTAATGTGTTATGAGAAACTGACACTGGAGTGAATTCAGGCAATAAAGTAAAAGGGAGATCTCTGTTTCTTGATTTATGGCAACAGCATAGATAAAATTCAGTAAAGCAGGTGAAAACCACCCATGGATTTAAACAGGCTAAACGGAAGAGTTAAATAATGGCTCTGTGCAACAGCAGAATTAATGAGACAATGATATACCTAAGTACAGCGCAAGCTGTGGACTACCGGTTCCTGAGGAGCTTCAATCTTACCACATTGGCAGAACTCTTTGGATGCCAATCACTTGCCTATGGGCCCAATACATGTCGCATTCTGTTCATTGTAGTGCACTACCAAAATATGATAACAAGATGGGCCCCACTGGAAAACCATTACATTCTTTAGTGGGGTTTAACTGTCTTGTCTGTACCTCTTAAAGGAGATCAGTCACAAAAATAAAAAACAAAATAAAATGTATTGTGTAACTAGCATTACAATCTTATTAAGATCAGTGCAAATATAATGAGTAAAAAATAAAGGGTTATAAAGAAACAGCACTATAAAGTTAATGTATGTTAACATTGATGTCTCATGGAGGTCAATACCTTAGAATGATGGTATTTCCCTGGCTCTAGTAGCTAACAGGCATGGGCTTTCAATTAGTAAACTACTCAAATTCAAAATTCAAATGAAGTCGATTGCCTTCACGTGTAACAGCGGGATAGTGCTGGTTAACTTACCCAGAAGTCTTCGGGGACGTCTGTATTACATTACACCTCATAGGCATAATGAAAGGCATGTCCCAACCACTTCTGTGCTTCCTCCTTCTGCCTTGAAAGAGGAAGCACGGTAGTGAGGCATGCAACGAGGCTTTCATTACGACTATGACGTGTAATGGAACACAGATGTCCTCAAAGACTTCTGGGTAAGTTAACCCCCCTATCCCGCGGTCACACATGAAGTCATTAGACTTCATTTGAGTTTTGAATTTGAGCAGTTTACTACTCGAAAGCCCATGCCTAGTAGCTAATTACCATTATCTGTAATGACCGCAGCTTACAGGAGGCAGTCATCTACAGGATAACACAAACAACGGTGATAACAAACACAACAACCGAAGCCCACGTGATGCTGGAGTCTTGTTGTCACAGCAACTATGCACTTTTTAAAGTAAGTAGAGGTGTCTGTCTGGCTCCTGCCTGCTTATATCTGGGGGGTCCTCTCAGGGAGGATCTCTAACAGATGGCTTCCCCTTGTAAACGGTGGCCATTACAGCTTAAAAGTGGACCCCTCTTTCTTTAACCCATTCAGGTTCCGTCGTTTTCACGTGAGAAATGTTCACCTCCCATTCATTAGCCTATAACTTTATCACTACTTATCACAATGCACTGATCTATATCTTGTTTTTTCCGCCACCAATTAGGCTTTCTTTGAGGGGTACATTTTGCTAAGAGCCACTTTACTGTAAATGCATTTTAACAGGAAGAATAAGAAAAAAATGGAAAAATTCATTATTTCTCAGTTTTCAGCCATTATAGTTTTAAAATATTACATGCCTCCATAATTAAAACTTGCGTATTGTATTTGTCCATATGTCCCGGTTATTACACCGTTAAAATTATGTCCCTATCACAATGTATGGCGACAATATTTTATTTGGAAATAAAGGTGCATTTTTTCCATTTTGCATCTATCACTATTTACAAGTTTAAAATAAAAAAAATATAGAAATATTTCATCTTTACATTGATTTTTTAAAAGTTTAGACCCTTAGGTAAATATTTACATGTTTTTTTTTTTTTTATTGTAATTTTTTTTTTTTTTACACTAAACATTTTATTTGGGTACTTTTGGGAGGGTGGGAGGTAAACAATAGATTTATAATGTAAATGTGTGTTAATTCTTTTTGTTTTGTTTTTTCAGGTGTAGTATTATTTTGGCCACAAGATGTCGGCCATGAGTTTGTTTACATGACGTCACTCTAAGCGTAGCACGCGCTTAGAGTGACGCATCGGGAAGGAGACGGCCAGAAAAAGCTCAGCTTCCGAGAGAAGCTGTCGCTTTTTCAGCGGGGGAGAGGAATCAATGATCGGGCTCCATAGCCCGATACATTGATTCCTTGGCTACCGAATCCGCGGCCGGGAGTGCGCGTGCACACGCACGATCGGCCGTGGGGGCGCGCGGTAGCGCGCATGGTTCCTGGACGTAGAAACTACGTCCAGGAACCAAAATAGGTTAACTGATCTCCTTTAAGAATATTTTTCTTTCTGTCCCTTCATGACCTCCCCGGAGTTTAATAGAAACATTAATGATCCAGTGGAAAGCTATGCGAATGGGTGTTGTAACTCTTAAAGAGACACTGAAGCGAAAAAAAAAAATATGATATTATGATTTGTAGGTGTAGTACAGCTATGAAATAAAACATTAAGATCAGATACATCAGTCTAATTGTTTCCAGTACAGGAAGAGTTAAGAAACTCCAGTTGTTATCTCTATACAAAAAAGCCATTAATCTCTTTTCACTTTCAAAGTCGTGGAGAGGGCTGTTTTCTGACTTTTATTATCTCAACTGTTTGTTAACTATTTACTTTTTCTCTGCCAGAGGAGAGGTCATTAGTTCACAGACTGCTCTGAAAGAATCATTTTGAATGCTGAGTGTTGTGTAATCTGCACATATTAGAGAATGATGCAATGTTAGAAAACACACAATATACCTGAAAATAAAAATATGAGAATATTTTCTTTGCTGCTAATCTTCTAGTAATTATTCATAGTACACAACCAATTCTTTATATCATATATTTTTTTCCGCTTCGGTGTCTCTTTAACCACGCTACAAATCAAGTTTTTCTTTTCACTGTCTGTACTACAGTTGTAGATTTACTCATTTCTAAACAGGAAGTGAGAGGAATTTTCCAACATGGGCACACATACAGCGATAAAAAACCCAAATTGAGATTTGATCATATCCTATATTAATTTTACAAAGACAAATACATGAATTTTCAGACCAATATGCCCACTATGAGAGAAACTTAGCTGCTTCCAGTGTTAATCACCTTCTGGTCTGTGTCTAACTATAATACTAGAATACAAATCATTCACCTGGAGCAAGAATAACATATACCCCAAGCAAACTACGTGTAAGTCCCTACCTCTGTGTATAGTAAGTTAAGCTTGAACAGCATGGCCATATGACCTTCACTATGCCTGGTTCTCTTTGTCCCAGATGAAAGACAGGCCCTGCAATCCACACTACGGGTCCACTGTTATTCATTCCTTCGTCATTTCACTAGGAGAGGTATAATATATATAATACATCCTAAATGTTGCTGTTTAGCCAAACCAAATACAGGCGAAGCTTAACCACTTCAGGACCACAGTCTTTTCGCCCCTTAAGGACCAGAGCCTTTTTCTCCATTCAGACCACTGCAGCTTTCACGGTTTATTGCTCGGTCATACAACCTACCACCTAAATGAATTTTACCTCCTTTTCTTGTCACTAATACAGCTTTCTTTTGCTGCTATTTGTTTGCTGCTGCGAGTTTTAGTTTTTATTATATTCATCAAAAAAGACATGAATTTTGGCAAAAAAATGACTTTTTTAACTTGCTGTGCTGACATTTTTCAAATAAAGTAAAATTTCCTATACATTTGAGCGCGAAAGTTATTCTGCTACATGTCTTTGATAAAAAAAAAACCATTCAGTGTATATTTATTGGATTGGGTAAAAGTTATAGCGTTTACAAACTATGGTGCCAAAAGTGAATTTTCCCATTTTCAAGCATCTCTGACTTTTCTGCGCACCTGTCAGGTTTCATGAGGGGCTAAAATTCCAGGATAGTACAAATACCCCCCAAATGACCCCATTTTGGAAAGAAGACATCCCAAAGTATTCAGTGAGAGGCATGGTGAGTTCATAGAAGATTTTATTTTTTGTCACAAGTTAGCGGAAAATGACACTTTCTGACAAAAAAAAGAAAAAAAAAAGTTTCCATTTCTTCTAACTTGCGAGAAAAAAAAATGAAATCTGCCACAGACTCACTATGCTCCTCTCTGAATACCTTGAAGTGTCTACTTTCCAAAATGGGGTCATTTGTGGGGTGTGTTCACTGTCCTGGCATTTTGGGGGGTGCCTAATTGTAAGCACCCCTGTAAAGCCTAAAGATGCTCATTGGACTTTTGGCCCCTTAGCGCAGTTAGGCTGTAAAAAAGTGCCACACATGTGGTATTGCCATACTCAGGAGAAGTAGTATAATGTGTTTTGGGGTGTATTTTTACACATACCCATGCTGGGTGGGAGAAATATCTCCGTAAATGACAATTGTTTAATTTTTTTTACACACAATTGTCTATTTATAGAGATATTTCTCCCACTCAGCATGGGTATGTGTAAAAATACACCCCAAAACACATTATACTACTTCTCCTGAGAACGGCGATACCACATGTGTGGCACTTTTTTGCACCCTAACTGCGCTAAGGGGCCCAAAGTTCAATGAGTACCTTTAGGATTTCACAGGTCATTTTGAGAAATTTCGTTTCAAGACTACTCCTCACGGTTTAGGGCCCCTAAAATGCCAGGACAGTATAGGAACCCCACAAATTACCCCATTTTAGAAAGAAGACACCCCAAGGTATTCCGTTAGGAGGATGGTGAGTTCATAGAAGATTTTTTTTTTTTGTCACAAGTTAGCGGAAATTGATTTTAATTGTTTTTTTTCACAAAGTGTCATTTTCCGCTAACTTGTGACAAAAAATAAAATCTTCTATGAACTCACCATACTCCTAACGGAATACCTTGGGGTGTCTTCTTTCTAAAATGGGGTCATTTGTGGGGTTCCTATACTGCCCTGGCATTTTAGGGGCCCTAAACCGTGAGGAGTAGTCTTGAAACCAAATGTCGCAAAATGACCTGTGAAATCCTAAAGGTACTCATTGGACTTTGGGCCTCTTAGCGCACTTAGGGTGCAAAAAAGTGCCACACATGTGGTACCGCCGTACTCAGGAGAAGTAGTATAATGTGTTTTGGGGTGTATTTTTACACATACCCATGCTGGGTGGGAGAAATATCTCTGTAAATGACAATTGTTTGATTTTTTTTTACACACAATTGTCCATTTACAGAGAGATTTCTCCCACCCAGCATGGGTATGTGTAAAAATACACCCCAAAACACAATATACTACTTCTTCTGAGTACGGCGATACCACATGTGTGACACTTTTTTGCAACCTAGGTGCGCTAAGGGGCCTAACGTCCTATTCACAGGTCATTTTGAGGCATTTGGATTCTAGACTACTGCTCACGGTTTAGGGCCCCTAAAATGCCAGGGCAGTATAGGAACCCCACAAGTGACCCCATTTTAGAAAGAAGACACCCCAAGGTATTCTGTTAGGAGTATGGTGAGTTCATAGAAGATTTTTTTTTTTGTCACAAGTTAGCGGAAAATGACACTTTGTGAAAAAAAAAACAATACATATCAATTTCCGCTAACTTGTGACAAAAAATAAAATCTTCTATGAACTTATCATACACCTAACAGAATACCTTGGGTGTCTTCTTTCTAAAATGGGGTCACTTGTGGGGTTCCTATACTGCCCTGGCATTTTAGGGGCCCTAAACCGTGAGGAGTAGTCTTGAACCCAAATGTCTCAAAATGACCTGTGAAATCCTAAAGGTACTCATTGGACTTTGGGCCCCTTAGCACAGTTAGGCTGCAAAAAAGTGTCACACATGTGGTATCGCCGTACTCAGAAGAAGTAGTATAATGTGTTTTGTGGTGTATTTTTACATATAACCATGCTGGGTGGGAGAAATATCTCTGTAAATGACACATTTTTGATTTTTTTTACACACAATTGTCCATTTACAGAGAGATTTCTCCCACCCAGCATGGATATGTGTAAAAATACACCACAAAACACATTATACTACTTCTCCTGAGTATGGCGATACCACATGTGTGACACTTTTTTGCAGCCTAGGTGCGCTAAGGGGCCCAACGTCCTATTCACAGGTCATTTTGAGGCATTTGTTTTCTAGACTACTCCTCACGGTTTAGGGCCCCTAAAATGCCAGGGCAGTATAGGAACCCCACAAGTGACCCCATTTTAGAAAGAAGACACCCCAAGGTATTCTGTTAGGTGTATGATGAGTTCATAGAAGATTTTATTTTTTGTCACAAGTTAGTGAAAAATGACACTTTGTGAAAAAAACAATAAAAATCCAATTTCCGCTAACTTTTGACAAAAAATAAAATCTTCTATGAACTCATCATACACCTAACAGAATACCTTGGGGTGTCTTCTTTCTAAAATGGGGTCACTTGTGGGGTTCCTATACTGCCCTGGCATTTTACGGGCCCAAAACTGTGAGTAGTCTGGAAACCAAATTTCTCAAAATGACTGTTCAGGGGTATAAGCATCTGCAAATTTTGATGACAGGTGGTCTATGAGGGGGCAAATTTTGTGGAACCTTTCATAAGCAGGGTGGCCTCTTAGATGACAGGATGTTTTGGGCCTGATCTGATGGATAGGAGTGCTAGGGGGGTGACAGGAGGTGATTGATGGGTGTCTCAGGGGGCGGTTAGAGGGGAAAATAGATGCAATCAATGCACTGGGGAGGTGATCGGAAGGGGGTCTGAGGGGGATCTGAGGGTTTGGCCGAGTGATCAGGAGCCCACACAGGGCAAATTAGGGCCTGATCTGATGGGTAGGTGTGCTAGGGGGTGACAGGAGGTGATTGATGGGTTTCTCATGGTGTGATTAGAGGGGGGAAATAGATGCAAGCAATGCACTAGCGAGGTGATCAGGGCTGGGGTCTGAGGACGTTCTGAGGTGTGGGCGGGTGATTGGGTGCCCGCAAGGGGCAGATTAGGGTCTAATCTGATGGGTAACCGTGACAGGTGGTGATAGGGGGTGATTGATGGGTAATTAGTGGGTGTTTAGAGGAGAGAAGAGATGTATACACTGCACTTGGGAGGTGATCTGATGTCGGATCTGCGGGCGATCTATTGGTGTGGGTGGGTGATCAGATTGCCTGCAAGGGGCAGGTTAGGGGCTGATTGATGGGTGGCAGTGACAGGGGGTGATTGATGGGTGGCAGTGACAGGGGGTGATTGATAGGTGATTGACAGGTGATCAGTGGGTTATTACAGGGAATAACAGATGTAAATATTGCACTGGCGAATTGATAAGGGGGGGTCTGAGGGCAATCTGAGCGTGTGGGCGGGTGATTGGGTGCCCGCAAGGGGTAGATTAGGGTCTAATCTGATGGGTAACAGTGACAGGTGGTGATAGGGGGTGATTGATGGGTAATTAGTGGGTGTTTAGAGGAGAGAAGAGATGTATACACTGCACTTGGGAGGTGATCTGATGTCGGATCTGCGGGCGATCTATTGGTGTGGGTGGGTGATCAGATTGCCCGCAAGGGGCAGGTTAGGGGCTGATTGATGGGTGGCAGTGACAGGGGGTGATTGATGGGTGGCAGTGACAGGGGGTGATTGATAGGTGATTGACAGGTGATCAGTGGGTTATTACAGGGAATAACAGATGTAAATATTGCACTGGCGAATTGATAAGGGGGGGTCTGAGGGCAATCTGAGCGTGTGGGCGGGTGATTGGGTGCCCGCAAGGGGTAGATTAGGGTCTAATCTGATGGGTAACAGTGACAGGTGGTGATAGGGGGTGATTGATGGGTGATTGATGGGTAATTAGTGGGTGTTTAGAGGAGAGAATAGATGTAAACAATGGATTTGGGAGGTGATCTGATGTCGGATCTGCGGGCGATCTATTGGTGTGGGGGGGTGATCAGATTGCCCGCAAGGGGCAGGTTAGGGGCTGATTGATGGGTGGCAGTGACAGGGGGTGATTGACGGGTGATTGACGGGTGATTGACAGGTGATTGACAGGTGATTGACAGGTGATCAGGGGGGATAGATGCATATAGTACACGGGGGGGGGGGGGGTCTGGGGGGGGGGGTCTGGGGAGAATCTGAGGGGTGGGGGGTGATCAGGAGGGGGCAGTGGGCAGGGGGGGGGGATAAAAAAAAAAATAGCGTTGACAGATAGTGACAGGGAGTGATTGATGGGTGATTAGGGGGGTGACTGGGTGCAAACAGTGGTCTGGGGGGTGGGCAGGGGGGGGTCTGAGGGGTGCTGTGGGCAATCAGGGGGCAGGGGGGGGGAAATCAGTGTGCTTGGGTGCAGACTAGGGTGGCTGCAGCCTGCCCTGGTGGTCCCTCGGACACTGGGACCACCAGGGCAGGAGGCAGCCAGTATAATAGGCTTTGTATACATTACAAAGCCTATTATACATATGTGCAGCGGCGATCCGGGTGGTAGTAACCCGCCGGCGCTTCCGAACGGCCGGCGGGTTACTACGAGCGGTGGGCGGAGCCAGTCCCCGGCGGCTGATCGCGTCACGAATGACGCGATCGCCGCATAGCCACTCCCGCAGCCGCCCCCGCCGATGGGCGTATTGCGGTCGTTTGGGCCCGGACTTTGCCGCCGCCCATCGGCTGGGGGCGGTCCTCAAGTGGTTAAAGTATGTTGCTTCTCTTGAACAATCCCTGACAGAAAGCAATAAAAAAAGGTGACGATGGAAATGAAAAAGGCTATGTAAAAAGAAGCAAAATGAGAAGGTGACTTATTTGGTGTTGGTCATTTATTTCATCTATGAATGTTAAGTCTGTTTAAGCGTATTTTTATTAAGACATTGCACATTTTTGCTATTTGATTAGTAATGGTGGAAAAGGTGAAAGTAAAAAAATACAATTTAGACCCTAATAAATATTCACTCAAATCCATCCCCATACGAATGAGGATAAGGACATAATGATTGAATGACAAGGACATTAAAACTGCATGGACTTGTATGACAGACTTCAGTATGGCAATCTGAAGGTGACTTGTATTCTTAATACTCAATTATTATTCCCAGACTTTCCAGAATACATTCAACCTTTCTTTTCTTGAACTACACCTGCTATATCTATTATAATTGTAATCTACCAGTAAGGAAGAACAAGAGAGAAGTGGTACTGTAATCTGTAGTTATAATGAAGTGAATTGCTATGTACAGGATTTGTACACAATCAGCAGACATATGGGTTAAAAACGAGTTCTAAGCAGGAATCAATTAAGTTTGTGACTTGGAACATCATTTGCTGGCTTTCATGCGGTTAACATTTAACCAATTAAATTGAAGGACATGAGAAGGATGTATGCCAGTTGATACATAATGGGAAGGGTCAGAAGTAAGGACGCTCTCCTTCTTAGAACTCTACTAGTCTGAGTACATTTCCTGTACTAGTACAATGAGCAATAAGCGTATTTTCCATTCAAAAATGAATGTTGTGATGTAAATGACATAATTCACACAATGAAAATTTATTTTTTTATACCTGTTAAAATATCTACAATAGCTAAGACAATACACGGAGCTCAGGATGTAAAATAATTATCACACAGCCAGTCTGGTCTACCTTTAAAGGACATTTGAAGTGAGCAGTATATGGAGGCTGCCATATTTATTTCCTTTTAAACAATACACATTGCCTGGCTGTCCTTCTGCAGGTCCTCTGCCTCCAACAACGGCTGCCCCATGCATGAAGACAGATCAGGTGCTCTGACAGAAGTTTGACTGGATGATCCACATGCTTGTTTCAGTCTTGTGATTCAGACACTACAACAGCCAACAAGATCAGTAGGATGCCAGGCATCTGGTATTATTTCAATGACATTTAATATGACATCCTCCATATCCCTCTCACTTCAGGTGTCCTTTAAAAACTATTTCTAAATATTAGTAACCCAGCATGGCCTACTGTGTGCTGGGGAAGTAATCTGAGAGCGAAGAAGGATGCATGGAATATAAGTTATTATTATCATTATTAAAAATAAAAGAAAATATTTTTTTTAAATCCGTTTAAAACATACAGAAAAATTAAAAGGAACCTGTCCTACTCCTGACATTCAAATAAGCCACTGGAAACCTGATTCCCCGAGATTTTTGGGCAGTAGAATCATGAAGTAGTTTGACAGCATCTAGACAGATTGGCCCATATGCAATTCCCTGTTTCTCCTGAGTTTTCTCCTAGGTGATATTTTCACGCCTTGTCATAAAATACCCGTTAAGCCACCAGCAAGCAAAAAAATACAAAGAATGCTTTTAATAGTACTTTTTCAACCACTTTTGGGTACTTTGTCCATTGTATAAATCTGAAAAGTTAGTTTAAAGAGAATATGAAAATTATTTCCTAGGTGGAAACGTTCATTGCATATAGGCCATTGTGTGATAAGTAAGAAACATGTGTTAATTTAGCGTTAATGTAGAATTAAAATGTTTCCAGTTACATAGACGATACAGTCAAGCTTGCAATGTAATCAGGCTAAAATCCATTAGAAATAGTTAAAAAAAAAGTATTTTCTTGCTGGTTGGTGGCTTAAAAGACATTCTATTGATAAGGTGTGGAAATATCACTTGGAGAAAACTTGGGTGAAAAAGTGAACTGAATAAAGGCCACAGCGTCTCTGTGTTTTACTACTTTGTCTGTTCTTCCTGTGAGTTCATTTATAGAGTCCTTACTAGTAGGCCTGAGGGTTCACTGTGGGCTTGCTGTTGCTGGGCAATCTGGAACTCTGGCTGTGTCAAGTCCTACCTCATAGCTTTATTATTATTATTTTTCATTTATATAGCGCCAACATATTCTGCAGCGCTTTACAAAGCACAATAAGACAAGGGGAACATAGGTATAACACCCCCCCCCCCCCAAAAAAAAAATGTACAGCAGAGTCTCAAGCAGCACAAATATTGCAACAAAAACAGTAAACATTAGGAGGATGATCCTGCCATTGCAAGCTTACAATCTAAAGGGTAGTGGGAGGACACACTAGGTAAGGGGGGGGGGGGATGGATGAGCCTTTGCCTGTGATTACATTGTAAACAGATAAGTAAATAGGGGATATAAAATGTTATAAGCTTGTCTGAAAAGGTGTGTTTTAAGAGTGTGTTTGAAGATGTCCAGGTTTGGAGCATGACATACAGGCTGTGGAAGAGAGTTCCAGATAAGGGATGATGCTCGTGTAAAGTCCTGGATGCGAGCATGAGAGGAGGTGATCAGCTTAGAGGTGAGGAGAATTTCTTGGGCGGAGCGAAGGTTGCATGGTCACATTATTCATGCCATGCACTAATGAAAACCAATCAGATTTTTGTGGCTCTGTACAATTAACAAGCTGACACATCATTACATTCCAACGGTTCCGGAGGTGTGTTTTGGCTTTCAGTGACAACAAAAGTACGAATTGCATATTCAGCAGCAATGCATTATGGGACACCTCTTATGCTCACTCCAAGCTGAATAAATGCAAATACCTTCTGTTTTAAGAAGGAAAATTCTGTTTTTCTTATTAGTGGACCTGACTGTTCTCTCTAAGCTCCCAGTTGAGTCTGCGTATATACAGGGCCGTATTTAAGCCAAAGCCTCTTGGGTCATGGCCTGGGGCACCACAGGATCAAGGGCGGGTGGGCAGAATGCTATACTGGGGGTGTGGTCATCTGGCTTCTTATGCTAGAGGGAAGAGGAGGAGGGGTCATCAGGTTATCTAAACTGGAGAAGGGGGAGAAGGGTTATCTGGCTACCTATACTAGAGGGACGGGTGAGCTGACGAGTACCTATACTGAAGGAGGGCAGCTGCTGACAGTGGCCTTGGCCGATAAAGAGTACAAATTTGGCCTTGCGTAGACAATTAAAAATAAAGAATAGGTAAAGACACAAGGGGATCTGGAGAACTTGAAAGGACCAATTTCGTTAGACTGGATAACAGTGAATTTGGGTAATAAATAAATCATTTTAAAGGGTTAATTTCCTCAGATATTTGCTCTGTTAACTGTATTCATGTTATTCATGAGAGAAAGGAGCAAAGGTGGAATATTTACAAACACTTTTCATACACAAATGCATTTCTATTACACGCCATACAGCTTGGTTCCCAAGGTAGTGAAAGGTACCTGAGCACACAGGCAATATACTAATAATTTCTACCATGTAAAGGACCAATGCCTTAGATGGCCCTTGTGGAGCAAGGACCTGGTTTCAGATGCAGCCTCTGCACCCCCCTACTCCAATATCACTTATGGCTGTGGCAAAGGGCTTGTGTTCAAACTGCAGATCAGAGGATAGACAATGCTTTCTGCTCTGACTGTCTTTTCACAAGAAATGCAAATAATGTAACATATTTTCATGGCTGATCAGGAGCGGTTTTAAAGCAGTCTTATAATGGAAAATTTAATTTTGCTGTTCTGAACTCAATCTATTAATCCATTTAGTATAACCCTATCAACTGCATGAATTAAATATTAATATTAAGGCCTCATTCACAGTGGGACGTTGCATTGTAATGCAATGTTAAAGTCACAGCGCAGCAATACAATGCATCGCGGAAAAAAAAAGGTGGTAATACGCTGCATTACCGTCACACACAGTAGGTACAGTAAAGCATGCAGGCAGTGAAAAGTATGCTTTCCTGTACCTGGTAACCTGTACGCTTATGGTAACACACTGCAAGCAGAATTCCTGGCCGTTGGTGAAAATGCAGAATTCCTGGCAAAATGCAGAATTCTTGGCAGCAGGTGGATTTGGACAGGTCTTGAAAATGAGTAACACCATTTGCTGCTCTGTACAACTTCCACTCAGGCAGAAAGGTGTTTTATACTAAAACAGACTACTGTTCTCATAGTTACAAAAACAACCTGCAATTTGAGATTATGTTTCAAATTTTTGAAATTCTTGAATGCTCTACTTAGTGAAAATAACATGAAATTGATAACATGAAATTACAAAACATTGTGTGCAAAAACACAAGTTTATAACACAATTGTAAATGTATCTTAAGAAAGGTGCAGATATATTTTCCTAGCTTATTTCACAGCCTGTAAGAATGTTTATGTAGATTCTGAACAGTAGAATTACATCTGCACCGATGGAATCTGCGACGTGCTGTGATCACCCCTGGAGTCACAGGGATTATATGTATCAGTTGAAAGGATCCACACCGTCTAAAAAGTAAGTATTTATTAAAGCTCTTTAAAATATCACAGGCAAAGTATAGGTGTGTGCCGGGTCACCATTGACGCACGGCGTTTCGGATATGATCCTTCCTCAGAATGGTTCCAGTACTGTACTGGACTGTACTGGAACCATTATGAGGAAGGATCATATCCGAAACGCTGTGCGTCAATGGTGACCCGGCACACACCTATACTTTGCCTGTGATGTTTTAAAGAGCTTTAATAAGTACCTACTTTTTAGACGGTGCAGATCCTTTCAACTGATATGTAGATTCTTAATACATGGAAATTAAATGTGGCTGCCATAACATCAAAGAGGTTAACACAAAAAAGAATATTGGTACCAGGATGCTATTTTTTGTATTATTAACTATTTAAAGATCAGTTAAGCCTTGTTAAAGGTATTGCAGAATCGTAACCCCAGGACTACTAGGCAGTGTGTATTCCCTGTATTAAGAATGGCACCATCTCTTTCTTTTTTTTGCTGAGCTAGTAGTGTATTGCCACTTGTGTTGCACCAAAAATATCCAACAATAAATAAAAACAAAAAAATTCTACCTACTACTTGCTCCACCCCTTTCCCTAAAGTATTGCATTTCTTTAAAAAAATTCTACTGTGTTTTAACAAAAGTACAATTCTCTTTAAAACATCATTTTACTGTAACAATCTAAATTAACATTTTTTTTTTTTTTTTTTTCTGCTGTGTAACCATTTTTGACAAACTTGATTTCTGTTCCCTCCAGGCAAAAAAAAATCATAACTTCCTTTTTTCATCCTTCAGATTCAGAGACTGTGTAAAATGCATGTAGTGACTCTTCATGACACATCTATTTACCATAAGCCTTGTATGCCAGACCAGACATCAATGCAGCATACTAATGCTTCTCTAAAACATGGAATAAAATTCAACAAACATCCTCTACAATCATTCACATTCGCACGGTTGCAATGAGCCTTATTCTAGTGCATTCCAAATACGATCCAAGTAATCCCCCTTCACTTGTCAGAATGCACATCTTCTATGCACTATTTTCCTCCTCTTGTCCCTTAGCACACATGACGCTGTGTAGCCTGGAGGCTTTTATGCTTCATTTTCAAATGATTGACTGGCAACTGGCATCTGAGAGCTGTTACCTCTTGGAAACCTCTGTATTATGTATTTTTCTTCATTCGAACAAATTCTGAATTATTGAAACACATTTTATAGCAACATTTAAAAATGACAGTATGCATTCTTCTTTTATGACGATTAAAAGCTCTGTAAAAATAATCTATACCAGCCAAATGTGCGCAGTAAAAGGTGCTCGTTTATAAAGTAAAAAAGTAAAAATTCTTTTTGATCATTTCACATCACTCTTTCTAATCATGTGAACAGAAAACCAAACTCCCGGCCAGTGAAGCAGTTGCCCCATAGGCAAGACCAGGACACCATTCTACTCTTCTGCTCATTCATTTTGCATTGGTTGTCCATCTCTTTGATAATAAAAGTAAGCCGGTATTTTATTGTCCTGTCAACGTCAGATAATGGTCTAGGCCACACATACAGTTCTATTTACACTTGTAGAAGAAGATTTCTATACTCTGTATAGTTTTATATTCATATTCTTTCTCCAATAGTGGTATAAGCTCTGTCCTTTATAAAAGATCAAATCTATGTAATAAACTCTATTATATGGGATATTGGAATGTTAAAGATATTTTCCCTAGTTGCCTGAATGAATGCCATGTTTTTGTTTTTTGTTGTTTTTTAACTAAAAATGCCACTTCTACTTTAACTAGTTGCTTTTTTAGTAGGAGTGCTTTTTGGTCTTTTTTTAGCCCCTTATATTATCCTAGTGGTTATGGGTCACCATGCGCTATCTGGATATTCTGAAGTACTGGCTCAAGCCGTATCCCAAAGAGCCAAGTCAATCCCTACCATGCACTGATAAGAAACGGAAAGTCCAGGCTATATGCATGTTGGATTGATGTGTTTTTATAAGACTTAAAAAGCTAAAAGCTTGCTATACACCAGCAGTTCTGGATGTAAGCCTGGCTTCAAGGGCATAAAGCTATGATATGCATATTCAAGAGTGATGCATCATGGGGAACCATAGTTGCTCACTTAAAGCTGAACCAAATTTTTAGAGATAGCTTAAGTGTCTGAGGAGAACTGGTGTGCATCACTAAGCATAAGGAAATGTACCGGTATGTCTTATTTGCTACATGAGTAAACATTCTCTGCTATGCTAATTGTGTATGAAACCTGACACCAAGGCAAGATTTTCAAACTTAAAGGATAACTGAGGTGACATGTGACATGATGAGATAGACATGGGTATGTACAATGTGTAGCACACAAATAACTATGCCGTGTTCTTTAATATAAGGTATGTAAGTTCTGCCTCAGACAGGAAGTGACTACAGTGTGACCCTCACTGACAAGAAATGCCAATTATAAAACACTTTCCTAGCAGAAAATGGCTTCTGAGAGCAGAAAAGAAATACAATAGGTCAATAGTTCAGAGATTTTAGCTCTGGCATACTTCAATGAATGTGTCATTGAGCAAAAAAACAATAAAACAGTTAAAACTTAAAATCGATTTAAACATAAGATAAAACTGTGGGATATCCTAAAAAGTAATTTTTAGGAGAAGGAAGATAGATACAATCATTTATTTCATTAGTTTATTTTCGCCTTGGGTGTCCTTTGAGGTCCGTACACAGGTTAGATTAAATACAGCTGAGGTGGCTGATAATGACTGCCTCAGCTGATAATCCACCAGCAAGCGATCTATCAGGCAGTTCAACTCGGCCAAGTGATAGCCGATAGCTTTGTTCTAGCCTCTTGCTGCCTGCTGCCCACCATATTGCAACAGAACACATCATCAGCCTTTGCACAGCGATGTTGCCATCACCAAGAGCGTTCTGTGCATACGTAGTTCTCAAATGAATGAACCACCCAGGTGCAGAATGCTTCCAGCGATGGGAGTGCAATCAAGAAGGGCACGCCTATGGAACCATGCATGTGCAGTCAGCAAGACTAGAGTTCAAGTCACACAACTTACAGAGCTGCCAGCAGGAGAACAGAGGGGACCCAGAGGATCCCAAGTGACTTCATGGACTATAGGCAGCTGGAAGAAGCCCCAGGTAAGTAAAAGTAAACATGTATCTGGCCTCTCTAAGCCCCAGGCACCTGCCTAGGTAGCCTTGTGGATGATCCAGCTCTGGTTGGAGATGCATACAATGTGGCATTCACTATACACATCGGTGGAAAAACTGTAAGCGCTTGAAAAAAAAAACATCATGCAAATCCTTGCATATTTCCGCACCTGAAAGACACACAGCAATGCAAGTAATAATGTATATTATGTGTATTTTCCACGTGCGTTAAAGTGAAGGGGAAAAATAACTGACAGCATGCTGCATTTTTTTGAACACCAGATCTGTCTGCCATGTAAGGGATTATCAATAAAGCTAGACGCATACAAAAATTTGCATTGGAAAAATGCATGCAACATTTAATACCCTTGTGGAAATAAAGCCTAACCAGAGTGCTCCCCAACCGCTATGAACTGAACCTTAGCATCATATATTGTGCCTCCAAGCAAGCAAAAACAAGAGGTTAAATGGCTGCAAGTCCAGTGTTCTGTGTGTTACTACAGTCTGCATTCTGCTCCCCAAAATTAAGTAAGCTAAATAAGCTTAATGAGGGTTTCCAACCATCTTCACAGTGGCATTTTTCCCTCTGGTTCAGGTCTGTATGTATCCAGGGCTGCCAACCCAGATGGACTGTCCGGTCTGTATGTATCCAGGGCTGCCAACCAAGATGGACTGTCCGTAAAAAAATATGTTTGTCCGTAATTCTAGCAGTGGCATCCCTGAAAACTTAAAAGATCATGCCGACCTTGTAATGCGTATGTGCAGTTGCAGATCATCATAACAATCAAGAGTCACTGCTACCTACATGCCACTGAGTTCATGCCCCCTTTTAGCCCAGATAGCCTAAGCCAAAGCCAACCCACTCCCCATATAAAGCTGTCCTTCAGCCTCGCCCAGAATCCTCCTACTTTACTCCACGTGTGCCAAAACTAGGCACCGCCATTGCAGTAATGTTATATTGCGCGGGGCGTGTAAGAGTAATTCGAGTTCTGACAATTGCCAGGCCCCAAATTATATCTGTATCAGCTCAGAGGAGTAATAGCCTTTCACGCCACCAGGGATTTGAGTGGCAGCAGGGTGAGACATCATTTGGCGTACATGTATATGTACGCATACTATTGACCCATGGCAAACAAGTTTGATTAATTGGGTGTGATAAGCACTGGTCACTATATATCCTAATACTTTGATCAATTTGCATGCCAGCAAATGGTTCTGATTAATTGGATGTGAGATGTTATATTAACTGTTGATTGTGACAATGCTAGCACTGGTCACTTAATACTCCTTAAGGTGGCCACTAATGATCCAATCTTTTTCATCCAATCTTACCATTTCTATGTAATATAAGGTAACTGCCTGAAGTATCCATTTAGTACATTCATTCAATTTACCCTTATACTACATAGATTTGGTAAGATTGGATGAAAAAGATTGGATCATTAGTGGCCATCATTAGAGTCCGCGTGCAGAGCAGTTATTGGGTGTCACACTTTGCCTACTGTATCTCACTTATGTCAGTGATGGACACCCCAATCTATTGTTAGGGACAGAGAACAGATCGTTTTTTCTTGGCCAGTTGTCACCAGAACAGCTGATCTGCCTATTGCTCCCTGAGGCTTAAGGGCCCAATTCACACTAGGGCAATTAGCGGGTGATTCCTGCTAATCGCCAAAGCGCTAGTTTTTTTTTTAAAATGCTAGTGCTATTCTACCTTATGGCAGTGTTCTCTCTGCCACGATTGTCACCGGTTGTGGGCGTTTTGCGATTAGCGCCAATCGCAAACGCGTTACATGCAGCATTTCTGAGGTTATTCTGGAGCAATCGCGGTACAATGCTATTAGAGCACTGGCCGCGGTTGCTCTGAAATCGCAGAAGTGTCCAGTGATTCTTCCGTGTTTAATCGTGAAAATCTTATCACTAGCATTTGGCGATTTGTAAGTGTGAATGGGCCCTTAGGCTTGGTTCACCCATAAAAAGATGTCCAGTCCAGTCCTGTCAGTTTTTGACAGTCGGCATCATTTTTGTATGTGCTGGCTGCGTTCACACATAAATCTGTATATTTCCAGTCCAGTCCTGTCAGTTTAGTATCAATGTTGTATGTGTTTCTATCAATGTTGGCTGTGTTCTTACATAAAAGGTGTACATTTTCAGTCCAGTCTGGTAAATCTCATAGAAAATGAATGCAAAACTATCAGGAAAGGACTGGAGTGGATTGAAAATGTACAGATTATTATATGAACCAAGCCTTACTAAGTGCTTGCTCTGCACTGTCCCAAACAACAGTCTGATACAACCTGCACTTTTACAATACCCCCATCCTTTCACATTCCCCTCTTCTTATCTCTATTACCATTGGACAGTTGAGTTCTACCCACAAAACCATCAAAATTGCGCTTCTGATCTCCCCCCAAATTTTAGGTGTCCGCATTTTTGGGAGCTTTTGTCTGTGAAAAATTAGAAATTTGGTTGGCAATCCTGTATGTAACTCTTCACAGATTGATAAATGGTAACGTGAAATGTTAAATTATTTAAACATAATTAGCTGTTCAAACACTTATAAATGTAAGAAAGAAAGAAAAAGATTAATGTTTGTCTGCTGTCAGAGAAAAATAACTGTTCTTTTTTGCATTAGCACCTGTGGAAATATCTTTTTTATGTATTGGTGTGGATAGATTTCGTATTTAGCTAATGCTTCTTTTATGACAGAAAGCAGTGCTTCCATCTATGTTTTTTATCTAGCAGCCATAAGTTGATGCAAGCAACTCCATCGCTTTTTACTGAACAGGAAGCACTGAAGAGGACATGGAGAAACATGCAGCAGCCACGCTAAGGGTTCTTTTACACTTAATCAGTTCCTCTCAGACTCAGTTATAACTGAAAGACAACTGATTTTCAAAACAATGCCCATGTTTTCCTTTCACTAAGGGCCCTTTTACACTTAATGCATTGGTATGCATTAGTGTGCATTAGTATGCATTGGCACACTTTTTTCCATAGCAGTGCATTGTGAAAATGCTTTCAGGTAAAATGCCTATAGTGGGAACAGTGCCATAGGAAACATGGGATTACTTTGAAAATCAGTTTTCTTACAGTTCTAACTGGGAGCAACTGATTACGTGTAAAAGGGTCCTAGCCCTCACAGTAGCTGTCTTCTTTGGCAGGGCCGACAGTGACTTCAGCACAACCAGTTCTCCAGAGTCCCTGGTAAACAAAATATAACCATTACTCTGTCATGAAACACTATTTCACTAGTTCATTAAAGCAGCATCATCCACCAGGAAACCTAGGCAGGTGCTTGGGACTCAGTGGATGTCAAAGGGTCCACCTGCCACCTTTTTGACATCTCTGCACTTCAGCTTACCAAAGGCACCACAAGGGGACCTCAAATTTACTACCTTGCCTAGGGCCCCGTTACATCTTAAGAGAGAAAAATAGCTACTTGTTTTTAACAGGTGGATATTTTAACATATTACATGGCAACTCTGAAGGTAATGAAAACTAATGCAAGTAAAATGTTTCAGTATATTGTCACCCTTCGCACCAGCACCAGAATCTAAAGCACTAAACTTGTCCTTTAGAAACAGTTGTGGAGGCAAAACATTATTTGATATGCATACCTCATTAATTGGTATGGATTTTACTCTTTCCATGTGACAAGCAAGTTCTATTCTCCGTCACCACATTGCCAGACATAAAAAACCTTGAGCACATTGGGTTTGTTTGGGTCATTGTTCAAGTCTGTTTATTCCATAATTTATTGCATTCTGTGATGGCATCATTTAGTAATTTATTGTATTTTCTGATGTCAGAAAATTAAGTGCAATATTTAATCAAATACCATTCTGTCTATGTTATGTTGGCTTCTAGTGTTCTGTGTATGTTTGCAGATGCTGCTGAACTTGCAAGAAGTCTCTTTAACCAGTTAGTGTCAAGCAACTGCAGTAAACCGTCGAGCTGGAGCCTCTTCAAGGCTCCAGGATGTTTTAATGCATCGCTCGCCCGCCCCTGCTGTGCACATGCACACCCGCCTGCTGCGTGTACCCATCAGGACACAGAGATCCGTGATTGGTGAAGGGAAGCAGTCCCTGGAATGAATGGAGATGACCCCGATCAGGGGCCATGTCCATTCATAATAAAGGAAGTAGTAAAAGTAACGTAAAATGTAAAAAAAAGTGAATACTTCCAAGTAATTCAGGATAGTATTTGTACCGCCATCGAGTGGTGAACAATTAAAATTACACACACATACCTTACAACAAACCTTACATATACAATAAAAAATTAAAAAAATGAATGCCTTCCAAAGGTCCCCTCCCCCAAACACTTGTAAAAAAAAAAAACATACATTGTTGCCTTAGGCTATATTACTGTTATTTTAGTAAGTAGGGGATTTTAGTTATTGACTGGACAAAAAAAATAAAAAATAAATAAAAACAGAAAAATTATACCTATATTTCCAAATAATATATTGTCGCTATATATTGTACTAGGAACATAATTTAAATGTTGTGATAGCCAGGACTAACACAGGCAAATAAAATGTGTGGGTTTTATTAATAGTAGCATTGCTCATTTTAAAACTATAGGGGATGGAATTGGAAAAATAGTGTATTTTTTAATTTGTTTGTTTTTTTTCCTTTAAAATGCATTAAAAAAATAAAGTAATTACTGAAAACAAGTATCACTTGTGGTGAAAAAACAAGGTATAGATCATTTTGTTGTGATAAGTAGTAATAAAGTTATTGGCAATGAAAGGGAGGAGCACTGACAGGTGAAATTGTTCTGGTCCAACAGGGTAAAAACCTCTTAGGAGTGAAATGGTTAACCATTTTAGCCCGCGGGTAATTTTCACCTTATGTATCAGAGCCATTTTCACCTCCCATTCATTCGCCTATAACTTTATCACTAATTATCATCACAAAGAATTGATCCATATCTTGTTTTTTCCACCACCAATTAGGCTTTCTTTGGGTGGTACATTTTGCTAAGAATTATTTTTTTCTAAATGCATTTTAACAGGAATATTAAGTAAAAAAAATATGGAAAAAATTCATTATTTCTCAGTTTTAGTCCGGTAAAGCTTTAAAATAATACATGCTACCACAATTAAAACCTATGTATTGTATTTGCCCATTTGTCCCGGTTATTACACCATTTAAATTATGTCCCTATCACAATGTATGGTGCCAATATTTTATTTGGAAATAAAGGTGCATTTTTTCAGTTTTGCGTCCATCACTATTTACAAGCTTATAATTAAAAAATATTAGTAATATACCCTCTCCACATGCATAATAAAAAAGTTCAGACCCTTAGGTAACTATTTGTTTTTTTTTTATTGTAATTTTTTTTTTTTATTATAAATTTTATTTGGGTAATTTTTGGTGTGGGAGGTAAACTGTTAATTTAAAATGTAATAATGTGTGTTTATTTAATAAAAAAAAAATGTATGTAGAAGTAGTTTTACTATTAGCCACAAGATGGCCACAGTCAACTTTTCTTTTTTAGTCCGGGAAGTGAGCACTCTCGCTTCCAGGAGTATGAGGAGGACGGGAAACTTTTTTTCTTCTTCAGAGAGATCACGGCTTCTCAAATAAGCCATCGGTCTTTCTACTGGGAGCTCAGATCAATGAATGGGAACTATGCTCCCATTCATTGATCTCTGGGCTAACTGGCGGCAGCACAAAAGCGCATGGGCGCACACGCAGTAGCAGCCTTTTGGACATGACAATCATGTCCAAAAGGCTAAAATACTTAAAGAGAAACTCCGACCAAGAATTGAACCTTATCCCAATCAGTAGCTGATACCCCCTTTTACATGAGAAATCTATTCCTTTTCAGAAACAGAGCATCTGGGGGCGCTGTATGACTGATATTGTGGTGAAACCCCTCCCACAAGAAACAAGAAAAGTACGTACTCTTGGCAGTTTCCTGTCTGTGGACCTTGCTGCATTGTGGGAAATAGCTGTTTACAGCTGTTTCCAACTGCCAAAAACCATGCAGCAGCTACATCACCTGCCAACAATAAAAATGTTCATTGGAGTTCCTCTTTAAGAAACATTATAGACTAAATGTACTTTATAGTAAGGTCAGGGTTTGGCCGTACATCTTGCAACATAAATAGCTCAAATGAAAGGATTGCACTTTCTCAAAAGAGCGGAATCCTCCTTTAAATGTTAATGTAAACCCCACATACACTCATAGAAAATGTATTTATTTACCAATATGACAGCAGAGTACACATATTTATGAAAATGTGTGCCAAGAAGAAAATGTAGTTTGCTAGCCTCAAAAATCCAATCTCTGTGGGAAAAATGCCGTGATTTACAATTGTTTGCACATATCTGTCATGGATACATATTGCAGAATGACTCTATGTGATGAAGAGACGCTGATGCATATGATCATACAGCAACATTATTTAAACGTCCATACACCATGTACACACAATAGAACTACGGCTTGACAGATACATTAATTTCGGCAAGAGAAAAGATTCACAGTCGTCTGTCACAATGTTTTATCTTCAGAAAAGATGCCTTTATCTGAATACGATCACAATGGTCAATTTCATCTTGGAGTAGTATTTTTCAAGTCATGAGCAATTAAATGCAAACAAATGCACTAATAAGGCCATAGTTACTGTCTCACTGTGTAATATTAGATTACAACTTTATCTGAAGCAAGACGAGAAGAGGACAGCTACAGCTATGTGTAAAAGCAAGTGCAGACTGTCTCCTGCTTAGCAATGACTCAAGGTACGTTTCAGAGAAATATGTCTTCATGTACAAATTATGCAATACTGTTTTTTATTACATATTTTTAGTGTTACATTTTTAAACACCTTAAAATCACATTTATACTACATATATACCCCATTTCCAGAATTGTCTGAGGCTAGATTCACAGTGGGACGTTGCGTTTTGATGCCACGTTAAAGTCGCACTGCAAGCTTACGTCGCATCGCGCCCAAAAAGTGGCAACGCAGCGTTAAGGTCGCATACAGCAGATACAGTAAAAAATACAGACAATGAAAAGTATGCTTCCAAGTCATTACTGAGCATGTGCAAACAGTCCAACCCAGCTAATAACGTGTATAACGCACAGCATGCAGTACTTTTACTTAACGTGCAGTGTTAGACACCAATGCAACGTGTGCACTGTGAACAGGGCATTGCTTTTTCATTGCAGGGAGTTATTCTGCGTTAAATGCTGTTTTAACGCGCAACTTTAACGTCCCACTGTGAACTTAGCCTGAAGGTAAATCATTTATGCATTTTTCACTATGTTTAACACAAGATGGAGGCAGGGCCGGATTTGTACTTTTTACCGCCCAAGGCCAACTGTACTGTCTGTATGGTTGTTATCTCTGTGTGCCCCAATGAGAATTCTACTTACTTTCCATCATTGGATGTCACAGACAATAAGTAGTTTAGTAATACGTGTATAGGTTATAAATTATGTTTTCCTTAAGAACTTTTATGTTATGTTTGCCATCTTGTTAATGATGGACCCACTTTGTCACCATGAGAGCTAGGCTGATGTTTACCTGCAGGATAGAGCTTACAGGTTTTGCAGGGACGACACAAGTACAGGACACAGAGTACATAGGGTTAAAGATATCCTTGTAGATAGGGATGGCTGCACAGAACAGCTTTACTGCCCCTCACTGAGCCGCCCCTAAATTTCTGGTGCCCTAGGCCATGGCCTATGTGGCCTTGCCAGAAATCCGGCCCTGGATGGAGGGGAAGTCCACTATGTGAACAGCGGCTACCAAAGTGGTAGCTGCAGTTTGCATAGCGGGCAGATCCGGCGCCCACTATTTGGCGGACAACCATTTTTTTCTGTGGGTGTGTGTGTGTATAAGGTTAGGTGTGGGGGGGGGTTATTAGTTGCCCAAGGGGGAGGGTTATTAGATGCCCGGGGGAAGGGCAATTACTTGAAAGGCAAAAAGGTAATTAGTTGCCAGGGGGGGGGGTTATTAGTTACCCATGAGGGAAGGGTTCTGTGTGAGAGTATAGATAGTAACGATATTTCACTATATTAATTAAGTTGTACAGTAGAATATCAGTAAATTTATAGATATTCTACTACTGCAATAAAATAGTCCCTTAACCAGGTTTGTTCTTTTTTTTTTTTCTGTTTACACCATGCCCAAATTAGCACACAGTGTTTTCAATAGTACGCACACAAGACTCAACTTACAAACAAATTCAACTTACAAGCAATCTCCAGGAACAGAACCTGATAGGACCACCTGTACACCCCAAGTAGTTTATTTATTTATTTTGAAATCTTGTTTTTTAATTCAAACAATATATAAATAAAAAATGACTTTGCAAGCATGTATTTAGCAATGCATTAAGGGTTTGTGTAGACTGATTTTTTTTTTTTTTGTAGTTCACATTTCATTATAACTAGTTTCAATTCAGGGCTAATTGCATGTCAAATGTTGCAATTTTATGTTATCCTCAAAGAAACACTGTAGTGACATAAAGTAGAATGCAGTACATTTTTCAGGATGCCCACTTTTATAGTCCTTTTTCAGGTTTCAGCATCAGAAAACCTTCCTATAGGTATAAATTGTTGTGCAATGGTATGTGGCCTCAGCCACCCACTGGACCTTAGACTAGGCTGTTTATTCAGCAGAATTCTGGGAGATCAAGTATATTTTCTACTGGATTTAGAACTCTCACTAAACAAACATTCTGAAAAGATATCCTGCCTCTGCTAAAGATGTTGCTGCATGTGATAAATTTCAGAAAGTAAAGAAGAGAGAGGAAAGAGTTTACCATGTTGAAACACTGACTAAATCATTTATAAATTACTATTGTTAAAACGGAATATAACCCTGCATTTCAACTTTGCTCTAAAACATTATTTACAGCATATGATATGCAAAAAGCATTTTTTTTACTAGACCAGCATTGGAAGGGTTAAACACAGAGGTTTAAAGTTCCGTGGAGAGATATGCAGAAGTTCAGATTGTTACATTCTATTTAGTTAAATGTATCTATTGAGAAATGTTACACACTCTTTAGCTGTCCTCCAGCTCCTTCTCAGCCAGAGAGAGTGAGTCACATTCAACACTTAGATACAATTATGTAAACAAAATGTATCTATGTCAGCTTCGGATGCGTCTGCAGAAATCTCCAGGAACTTTAAAGCACTGTGTAACCCTTCCAATGCTGGTCTAGTAAAAAAAAAAATGCTGGTTGCATATAATATACTGTAAATAATGTTTTAGAGCAAAGTTGAAATGCAGGGTTATATTCCGCTTTAACAAAATTAAGCAATTTTATTCATTATGTTATCCAGCTTAGGATCCAACAAAGTTTGATCACATATACACCACATTAGTAAATTTATCATGGCTCAAGCAAATTAGGTAGTACAATGCTAAATTTGGGTTGAAACTGTGTTCTGTTGTTACTGACAAGTGAACCTGGCAATGCTCCCTGTTGACTGGACGCTGTTGCCACACTACTGTATGCCATTGTCAGAAGGACCATGTTACTGTTGGAGATTACCTAGACTTGCTGTGGGAGATTTATCAATAAAGAATGCATTGTGACCCTTCTGAAAACATTACAGTTCTATAGGGTTTCTCCAGCCAAACCATATGAAACAGTAAAGACTTTTGAGCTCTGCTTTCATTGAGTACCGGCAAGTTCCAAGACAAAAATTATTGTCAGTATCTGGAATGCAGATTACAAGAATGTGGGGTCTGTTTTAAATATGAGTTTAAAAAATGTGTTTAAACTGTTGAATTGCATCACACACATTTTACCACCTAATTCAACTGCAAATGTATAAATGTATAAAATTAGAAAGCAAAAGTCCATAAGTAATTTGAAAGTCAAGGCAGGCTGCAAGCAGTCAGGGTCCAGGGACAGGCAAAACAGATGACAGAGAATACATTCAAAGCAAATTATAAACTCAAAAGTAGGGTTCAACAGGATGCAAGATCAACAATCCTGGTACAGGACAGGTTAAAAAAAAATCAGGAACCCAGGAATCTGACAGCAGTATAAGGATTTGGCTGAACTGATGCAATCGCAATGCATGCTAGGAAACTAGGGAGTTAAGTACCTGTTTGGTGATTTCCATCTGAGCTACAGCTGTGAGGGAAAGACAAATATAGAGAATCGAACAATTCTACAGTAGACTGAAAACAAACAAAAGAATGGATGGATACAGTGTAGAACAGGCTTTCTCAACCAAGGTTCCCTGGAACCCCAGGGTTCCTTGAGTACTCTGCAGGGGTTCCTTGGCATTTTTCCCCATCGTGGTGGAAGTATGTAGAGCACACTATAATAGGTGGTACTGTAACAAGAAGCACTAAATTAGGGGCTTAGGAGGCAGTATAATGAGTGGCAGTGTAATAGGGGGTAGTGAAATAAACAGCCTCACCTACTTTTAAAGACCATGCCTCCTGCAAAATAACTGCAGGGGTTCCTTGAGATCAAAACATTGTTTGCAGGGGTTCCTTGGGATCAGAAAGTTATTTGCAGGGTTCCTCCAGGGTAGAAAGGTAGAAAGGTTGAGAATGGCTGGTGTAGAAGATAGGCTGCTTGAATAAACAAGTGGCACTGGATTGAGTTCAGGTACTGGCTCAGATTCAGTGGTCATCATGACTAGACAGCTCCCTCAGCAGTGTGCATAGAAACCACATGTGATATGGGTAAGGCAGATCTGTAACTTTGATCGTCTGGGACACATACTGAAATCCAGCTGTGGGTGCCACTCATGCAGGGAAGGAGAGAAGGTGCAGGGACCGGGGAGAGCCTTTCTGGAGAATAAAGTATATATGTACATGAGGGATGCATCCCAAACACTTTTTTATTAAGCAAATCAAATGGTATAGCAGCAAGAGTAATGTTTCGGTAGATCCCCACCCTTTTTTAAACTAATTAGAATACATATGCAGATCATTTATATACATCATCAACCAGAAGTGTTGTTAACTTTCCCATGACAACACTTCCAAACTTAGAAGAACATAAACATATTATTGCACCAGGAAATACTCACACATAATTACAACATAAGTAAATGCATGTCCTATGAAATTCTGCATTTTCTTCCCAAGGTTGCGAGCACAGGCACCCCTGGTAAGGGTGAACTGGACATATGCAGCTGCCTGTATTGAATTGCATATATAATTTATATTATCATTATTATTATTATTTCTTGCCCATAGTTAGTTCTACTTAAACAGCAAACCTGTTTGCTTTTACATGTGATATAGAAAGATAATCTCACTTTCTTTCAGTAACATGTACTGTATATCGACAAAATGTAGACAATTACGCCATTCCATCCCACCCATGCTGAATTCGTACAATTCTTGTGTGGACCTGTGGAAATCTGACTGTTGTGTTTCTGTATTGAATCTGAGATTCTATTTTTCCTCTCTACATACAGCCAATAAATTATGTTCTACAGTGAAGAATGCATTCAATTGAAATCTACCAAACAATACAGGCTAGCTGTCGAGCCACTTATTTTAATAGCAACTCAAAGGGTTATATAAGGATATCAAGTATGTAAGCTGACTTTAGGAACATCAATTTTAATTCTAAAGGTTTCTTTTTCATGCTTAGGTAATGGCATACTGTAATGGATTTTAATGCACAGGTAGACAGAGTATAGCGAATATATATTAAAGAACTTATACATTGTAGTCATCATGTAAAGTAACCGTAATTAAAATAGAACTATGCAGAACATTGGCTTCTGTACTTTTTTATTATTTTTTATTCCTATAGAAGTATTTCACTGAGTTTTAAAAAAGTTAGCTTAAGAAAAGCTTATGGAAAATCAATGCATCTGTACTACAAAAGTTGATACAAAGTTTGACTAAGTTTTTCTGAGCCTAAAGTTCAACAGAGTTTTTGATGAATAGCATTCGCATTCGTATGTGCTAAAACATGCACATCCATACAAGAACAGGAAGAAGCAAGCTTCATCCAAAGTCTGCGGCTTACTGTCAGTTTTGTCTAGCCACATGAATTTTTGTGAGTTATAATACATATGAAAAAGTCCATTGATTAAGATGGACCCCAAAAACATACTGATAAGTTAATTGGCTCCCCCTAAAGTGTCCCTGGACTATAATACATACACTACATGATACATACACAAACACATCACTATGGTAAGGATTAGATTGTGAGCTCCTCTAAGGTACATTTAACTGACAGGAAAATATATACTCTGTGCAGCACTGTGGAAGATGTCGGCGCTATATAAATACTAAATAATAATAATAATCAATGGGCTGTCACTGAAAATGCATTTTTGCATGCAAAGTAAAACTGGCAATAATACACAAGGGCTCATATGCAATACATTTTTTCTACAAAGTAATATTTTCACACCTGTCAATAAAATGCCACCAGCCAATGAGAAAATGCTCAGCTTTTTCACTAACCTTTTGGTACTTTTTCTATTGCAAAGTGCTATAAAAATACATACATCAATCATCAATACGTACATTAAAAAAGGGTGTCAGGAAGTTTGTGTGCCCAGAAAAGCCGATATTAGAATATCAGGAAATTTACCATTATTCTACTATTAAAGTAGAAAAAAACAATAGTAAAATGTTGGTATTAAATACCAATATTTTACTACAGCTAAACCTAAGCCTATTCTCCCACTGAACCCTCCCACTACCTATGCCTAACCTTAAAGAGGGACTTTAAAGAGACTCTGAAGCGAGTCTAAATTCACGTTTTTAACTATAGCTAGTGCTAAACCGCCGCATCCCGCAGCAAAACGAGGGGTTTATACCCCCAAATCCCCTCTGCAAAATCCATGACTTTCTTGGTCGTGGATTTTGCTGCCCATGGAAGCAGAGCTTTGAGCTGCAGCTCTGCCTCCATGTGCGTCAATCTGCCTGCAGATCTCCGCCTCTCCCCGCCCCTCTCAGTGAAGGAAGATTGAGAGGGGTGGGGAGAGGCAGTGATCACCGGGATTGACACACGAACAGGCAGAGCTACAGCCCTAAGCTCAGCAGGAAGAACTCCGCAGATTTAGCAGAAGGGATTTGGGGGGTATAAACCCCTCATTTTGCCGCGGGGATGCGGGTGGTTTAGCACTAGCTATAGTGATTAACATTAATAAAAGTTAAAAATGTGAATTTAGACTCGCTTCGGAGTCTCTTAAACACATGATTGAACTTCATCCCAAATAGTAGCGGATAACCCCCTTTCCCACAAGAAATCTTCACCTTTTCTTGAATAGATCATCGGGCACAGCTCTATGGCTGCTCTTGTGGAGAAACCCCTCCCACAGTGTGATTTCATGACCATGGTCCTGACAGTTTGCGGTCTGTGAACCTCATTTCATTGTGGGAATATTGGCTTTTTCCAACTGCCAAGCAAACAATATCTCCCTCTGTGCACAGAACTCTCAGCAAACGAACATCTAAATCACCTGGCAGAACTAAAGATGCCACCACCAGTGATACATTTCAGAATGTAAATCAGAGAGAAAGGATTTTACAGTGGGCAAACACTGACTAAAACATCTATAAATTAATATTGTAAACAAAAATAAGCAATTTTATTAAGTTCCAGCTGTGGTAGGTCTCAAATCCAAGGGGAAAAAATTCTGGTGATTGTCTGGTGATTCGGTCTATAGACAGAAAATATACCAAAATTGACATGGAAAGACCATGAAATGTCTATTTACTATTTTTTAAAAAAAATATTTTTACTTTACATTTTATGTTTGCGGGCAGGTAGAGCGGGGAAAACAAAGCTTTCGTCAGCTTTTTGGCCGCTGGCCGGCGTTGGTCAGGAGCTGGTGTACAGATGCTGGATTATTGGGAGAGGCAATTGTTATCGGCCACCTCAGCCGACTTTAATCTATCATATGTACAGGCCTCAAAGGGAATCTGTAATAAAAAGAATATTGCAAGGCACTACTGTGCCTGCGCCACAGCCTTTTCCACTGTATTTTCAGGAGAGACAGTGCTGGATACCTGAGGCTTAGTTATTAGGACTGGGGCTTCCCCCTCCCTAGGTTAGTACCCCACATGTGTTGTTTAATTTGTTACAGATTTACTTTAACATCTTGCAGTCTGCAATTGAAAGACTGTGCACAGTTACAAACCACTGTTAGTTAAAAAACAAAAACAACAGATTTTTTGCAAATTATTTTTGAATTTGTTCATACATTAGGTCTGGCAGACATGCAATAAGAATAAAACAAGAATCATCCCCAATCAATATTCCCTGAAGAATACCTTGATCAGAATGATACTCTAATAATAATGTTAACATTTGTATAGGGTTTTTCTCCTGTCAGACTCAAAGTGCTTGAGAGCTGCAGCCACTAAGGCCATACCCAATAGACTACCCTGAAGTGTAGGGAGTCTTGCCTAAGGACTCTTTGCTCAATAGCAAGGATATGAACCTATTAGGATGTAGGAGAATGTTTTTTTTTAATCACTTCCAGTCATGATCTTGATTAGTTTCTCCCCAAAACCAATTGAGCATTGTTGTTAATGTTCATGAGAATCAAAAGATTGCAGGTATCACTGTCTGATGGATATCTATCAGGACCATTAAGGCACAAATGGCGTGTATACTCATTATTTATTGTATTTATAACCTGCCAACATATTATGCTGTGCTGTGCTGCACAATAGATAAATGGGTTGACTTACAGGGTAGGACATACAAGGAGCTGGCAACAGTAGTTCAGTGTCTTATTAATCCATGCCAGGGTCATATTAATCTATGGCATGCACTGATGAGGATCAACCGATCTGAAACAGTGTATGCATGTTGGATTAGTCTAGCTCTGTACAATTAACAAGCTGACACATCATTGCATTCCAGAGGTTCTGGAGGTGTGTTTAGCTATTGGGGACAACAAACGGATGATTTGCATATTCAGAAGTGATGCATTGTGGGAGACCTTAGCACTCCCGTCAACCTCAACAATCACAAACAGCTTCTGTTTTAAGAAGGCAAACTTCTGTTTTTCATTGCAACTTAGTAAGGAGGCTTTTTGGTCTCTTCAGCCCCTTACACAATCCTAGGAGTTCTGGTTCACCATGAGCTTGCTGGGCAGGGGGGGGGGGGGGGGGGGGAGAGAGAGACCGTACCAGAGGCTTACAATCTAAATGGCAATATAAAGTGTACATTCACATTTATAGTCATCACTGTAGTAATAGTAGCTGAGAACCGACAACAAAAATGCCTGCTTCACAAGTGGCAGCTTTTAGGACACATTATTCCATAATGCAGGTCTTTAGTCTCCTGTATCCAAGTTACGTGTCGTCCATTCATTGGTAAAAGGCAAAGATTATCTTTCTTTTATTAGTTTTTTTGTTTTGTTTTGTTTTTTATTCTCTACATAGGTAGCAACAAACATTTCAGCTATCAGTAAATATATATTTAAACCACTGTTATTTACCGGTTTTATATATAAGTGGGTTATCAATGAATGTATAAACCTTTCTAAATGGAAGAAAAACAGTGTTCTTTATTGTGCTAGTGAGACTATTTGTATTCTGCTCTAAAAGTGTAATCAATATAGTGCATTCTATCCCTGCTGGATGAGTAGAGAACCATAACAAAGATAAAGCGGCCCCCATTCGGCTTTTGTAATGGCTAACAAGTGACACCTTGATAGTACAGCCATTAACCTCTGTTTTTATTCATTGTGCTGCAGCTTGTATATTGCAGCCCTTCAAAAATGTTTAAAAAAATGTTTAAAGAAATGGCAAACAATAACTATTCCAATCCCGCCACAAACCGATATTATGTTTTGGATCACTACAGGTCAGATCTGTGATAGATTTCATCCCAGAATGAAAAGAGCCTAAAAAACTTTCATTTTGTTTTTGACTCAGAAAGGTATGAGTGATTTTTTATTGTGTTTTGTTCTATTCTATACTATGTTGCATTACTAAGTGTTTGATCGATTTTATTTTATCTTTGTAGCAAATGAATACATGCCAATGCATATACCTTTACAAAGGCTTTCACTTGTATAAATTGCTGCTGAGTGAATGTGAAAATGTCATGTATATATACCACAGTGTAAGGAAGAAAGTAATAAGACTATATGGTTTAGATGAATATTAGTTCCATAGAAAGCTAGTCATTTCTGTTTTGTGAAAGAACGCTAGAGTTGTTAGATTTACTAACTGTGCTGACTTAGTGTTAGGCTTAATACAGCCAGTGGGTTTGATATACTATATGTGGTGTACTTGCATTTCGTGTGTTTTTTTATTTTGTTTTTTCTGTTAGACTTCTCTTCTCATGTAAACTAGTAAAGGGTTCCTTTCAACCTCTGACAGATTGCATCTGGTACACCTATTGTTCCATGACCACAGTTAGAATATCTACCGACATTACAGTCAAAGGATACTTATGTATTAGCTCATCAATGCATAAGCTGAAAAAGGATGTTGAGTCATTTGGGCACACGGTGAAGTAGCTAGTAGAATATTAGTTATATGTCCTATATTCCACTATTGGAAGCTGGAAAACAGTGATAGTAGAATATCAGTAATTTTACTGATATTCTACTATTGCTTTACCTAATTTTCCTCTTGCACTAATTCTCCCTCTACCCACTTCTAACACTAACCTACTGCTACCCAAGCCCAACAATCCAACCCGCCCCCTTTAGCCCCTGCTAACTTACAGACTTCCTACTCCTAACATTAACACCCTCCCCACCTTTTTTCCCACCTACCCTAGCATTAATTTCAAACTGTAATGTATCACTTATGACTGCCGCTGCTATTTCTTGCTGCACCACTATCTTTGCTATCCTTTCTCCACTATTCTTAGTCTCTTGGCATTTTCCAGGCTTCGGCTACACCCTGCGCCTCTGGCACCCACTTTATACTCTAGGTGCCTCTATAACTAGTAATGAGCGTAATGACCTAATTGCGATTATGCAAAATTTTGCGTAATTCGCGAAATTACGATTATGGCCATAATCAAAATTTCACGAAATTACACAACATTTAGCGTCTATTGGGAATTTGGTAATTGCGATTGTTTTTCATAATTACGATCGTTTACATAACACAAACAAATCAAAATTTTGGAAATTTGTCCGTTCCCGAAATTGTGTTCTAGTCCAGAGCCTCCTGATACATTTAAAGCGACTGCACTTGCTGCTACCTTTGCATTATCAGACATTGCAAGGCCCAAAACCAAGTGTCTCAGCATGCCTGACCACTAAGTGCACCTTGACAAAGAGCACCTGTCTTAGAAGTGGCTGCAGATAGAGCCTCCTAATACATTTAAAGTGACAGCATGTGCAGGAGTCTTTGCATTATCAATAATTGCAATCAGTAATTGCAATCAATCAGTGACTTTCCAGAGTTTAGTCATTACCTAAATGTGCATTATTACTATTAGAAACAAAATTTCATTCATTTTTGTAACTAAAATAACTTTGTTTCTATAGAAAACATGAAATTATGAAATTTCACGTTAAACACGAATTTGCGCCGAAACACGAACTTACAAAACCAAAATTTTGCTTACGGAATTCTGAATTATGGTTTGTATGGCAATTATGAAACCACGAATTTGTGTCAAAGTGGAAAAATTTGCGTCCGTAATTAAGGAAACACGAAATTACAAAAATTTCGGCTCAACACTATCTATAACCAAAATACACCAGTCTATTTGATGCCCAAAGTGCCAGATGCATTAATGGCACTCAAATTACTTGCTTCGCTATCAACCAAACAGCTGATCAGCGAAAAGCTGTTTCAACAGTGGCTGCTGTTAGCAAGGGGGAGATAACTTTATTGGCAGAGCAATAACTTTGCCTAACACTAACCTTTCCTCTCCAATGCTTAATACTAAGCTTTCTTCTTTGATGCCTAAAACTAACCTGCCCTTTCCAATGTCTTACACTAACCTTTCCTCTGCTACACTGCCTCTTCACTGCTAATAGCAGCCGCTGTTGTACCAGTTGTTAGCCGATAATCTGTAAGTGCCAGTGCAAGGAGTGTGGCCTGATGGTTTCAAAAATAGTGTCAGCAGAGCTGTTCTTGTACTGCCAGGGCAGAAGATGTCTGTACTGCGATGACATAAAGCTGGCCCCATAGAAACCTCCTTTTTTATAAACTGATGTGAACTTTGTGAGGCCACTTCTGACTGCTGGATTGAACTGTATCACAGGGGGTAGACAGCAGGTTAATCTGCACATAATAGGAGGAACAACATAAACTTACTTTGTAAGAGCCTTTTTTAGGACTTTTTTTAAAAAACGTATCCTTCTTTCCAAGTCATGTTGACAAATACATATCTGCCTCATCCTCTAATCACCCCACTCTATTCAATTCCTACATCCTTACTGTCAAATTTAGGGCCAACTACCTCCACTTAGGGTGGCCACACCACCTCTCTCCCTGGATTGGACATGTGTGCTCTGTAAATAGCTAAGCTGCTGTGATGCTGCTTTGACAATGTATCTCCAAAATACATCAGAACCTTGTGTTGATTGAAGCGTGCATGTAATTTCACTGCTGGACCTCTGCCAGAGATAAAGAGGAGCAGGACTTTTTGGGGGGTGGCTAACTGTTGTAGAGAGAAACTCTGAGCGAATGGCGAAGAAATAAAAACTACATCTATCTCCAAGGACACCTGAAGTTAGAAGGATACAAAGGCTGACATATGTATTTCCTTTTAAACAATACCAGTGGCCTGGCAGTCCTGCTGATCTCTTTTGCTGCATTATGCTAGGCCTAGGTACACACAATGCAATTTTCTGAGAGATTTTCTGTCAAATCAATTATTAACCAACATGTCCACTCCGATTTCCAATCAATTTTCCATTCATTCTATGGAAAAGGGATAAGGAAATCGATCAAAAATCAGATCGGCCATGTTGGAAATAATCGATCTGACTGTAAATCTGTCCGAAAATTGCATAGGCGAGTTTAGGGGGGGATTACTGGTGCCCAGAATCCCCCTCAGTCCGTCTTGTGTGTGTCTCTCTGTCTCTTCATCCCTGTTTCCCACTCTTTCTCTATCCTTTCTTTCTTTCCCTCACTCTCATATTCCCCACAGACACACTGACACGCACTCATGTCTCTTCCCCTTTACTGTCTTTCTCTTTCCTTTCTCTAACTTTCTCCCACCCTCTTCCATCTCTTTCTCCCACTTGCCTGTATCTGTCTCACCATCTCTCTCCCACCCTGCTACCCCCTACAAAAAAAATACAAAATTCAACATTGGCTCATTCTCCAGACTATTATGTATTTATACAGTTTAGCACAGACATCTTCTGCAGTGATTTACAGCGTACAATGTCATGTCATTAATTGCCCTTAGAAGAGCTCACAATGTCATCCCACCATAGTCATACTCTAATGTCCTACCATATTATTATAGTGTGCATGGCTGAGATAGACCTTTCAGGAATCCCCCCCCTCCCCTCCTTGAATATCCTGGGATAGCCCCTGTCGTGTGTACCTAGCATAAGTATCTGAGTCACAGAGATGAAGCAAGGATGTGGTGCATCTAATTAGACTTTAGCCAGAAATACCTGATCTGCATGCTTGTTCAGGGTTTATGGCTAAGAGTATTACAGGCAGAGGATCAGCAGAAGTTCCAGGAGATCTGCACTGTTTAAAAGAGGAAAAATGCAATTCTAAATATCACTCTCACTTTAGGTGTGCTTTAAGCAAGTTTCATTTCACTTAATATTTGCACACACTCTGACATGATATCCAGTTTACCTTAAATGTGTGAAATATTCTTCACACTGCTGAGATACACAACAAACAGCCCCAGACAAGACTGTGACCCAATCTTTTCAGGTTTATATTTCACTCGCCGACACCTGTAACTATGGCAAGAAAAAAATGAGTCTGTGTAGACTTCTGAAGCTTTACCTATCCATCAGTAGTCACTACTTTTAAGAGCTCTAACAGTTCTAAAAATGCAGCAAAATTCAGCTGACAGCAATTATATCTGCCTTAAAAACTGTGCTTTGATCTGCACACAACTGTTAGGATGATTGAGCGTGTGTATGACATACTGAAATGGTATTTAGTTTGGGAACATTAAGGTGAAGAGAAAAGAAGAAAGTCATTTTTAGAAGGAAGATTCAAATTTGTCCATTGCAGTCAACAAGATCATTTGGCAAAACGGGTTCAGCAACAAAACACAGTATTAATGGGCAATTATACAGCTGGGAAAATGTGTTTCCTGCATCAGTTAGGAGATTTGGAAATGGGCTGCCATTGTGCTAAATGGGAAGGAAATTATATCATAAAATAGTATAACTCACTAAATGCGTTTAGAAGGAAATTTCTGTCCATTTTCTAATAGGCTCTTTATTTTCTGCAGTCGCATTTTAATCAGGTATTTTTCTAATTAAAAGAGAAGACTGTGCATGAGACTGTAACTACTTTCCTCTGCCGTACAGAACTGAACTGTTCTACATTCTTGTGCCAATCCACATCTTCTGTTTGGTCACTGCCCTCTTGTCATTTATCACTCTAGCAATCACTTCCACCAGTCCTTGCTGCATACTCTCCTCTGCACTGAAGTTCTTGGCAACATCTGCCAGTGCTGGATTGGCAACTGAGCAAGCTCACTAGCTGAGGCACTCATTGCACATCACACATTCCCTCCTCTTCCATCTCTGGCAACCAACTCTGCTCACCTGTACCACCTCAGCCATACCCACCTCAGCCATAAATGGGTAATTTAACTATTTCTAGCTAAACTGTAACTATGCCTTTAAACTACTTCTGTCCAGAATTAATACCCACAATTCCTTATGGTGGGGGAACTTATGAAGCGAAAGTTAGTCTGTCCTTTACCATTTAAATAGGTAAAGGGAGTAATGTAGACCCCTACCTATTTAGTGTTAGCAGTAGTTGAATAAACTAGTGGGAAGTTACTTTTTATGAGTATTAAAAAAATTGCATACTTTCCAAACCCTAAGTTAACTCATTGTCCATCATTGTCTCATTGTCCCCATTTGAGAAGGTATAGTCCGAATAACTGAGCCAACAGCGTCTTCTGAGGCTCCATGTCTTCATGCCTAGGAGTCTACATGTCTCAATGCCACTGAGACTCAGGAGATGCACAGTGCACAAAACGACCACCACTAGGCAGGTTGTCTGCTTCTAAACCACCCCACAGCCTTACCATGGTTATTGGGTACCTCACTGTAGCTATGTCTTACCATGCAAGTTATCATGCTGTGTGAAGAGCCAGGAAAATAAAGCTATTTTATCCTGAAGCAGCAGTGCCAGATTGACTTCTATTTCTCTACATTATACATATCTAATATCTGTGCTGCATTATTTATCCAGGGCATGCTGCAGGATATTAGAAGCACTCAACTCTGCTATTTTAAAGAAAGAAAAAAAAACAACTATCAGAGGGACCGGCGTGCCTGCATCTGTTTCTACTTTAGTCCATTGGAATGTGTATGTGCCATCAGCAGCACTAATTGTTGCATTGCTTTGACGAGCAGTTTGTTGGTGCTCATTGAGTGTTGTGTCCAATCCCCTTCTGAAGGTGTTGCTAGGATCCTAAAAGATCCAGTACACTTTTGGGTAGCCCTGCACTGAAAAATGGGCATGACCATGCTCCACAATGTAGGCGTGGCCATGGGTGGAGACAATTTTACATGAACTTAGCAGCGGTCTAATTAGGTCTACCTACCAAAATGTTGGATGAAGCCCCCTCTTCGGGCAGCACGGTGGCGTAGTGGTTAGCTCTCTCGCCTTGCAGCGCTGGGTCCCTGTTTCGAATCCCAGCCAGGGCACTATCTGCAAAGAGTTTGTATGTTCTCTCCGTGTCTGCGTGGGCTTCCTCCGGGCACTCCGGTTTCCTTCCACATTCCAAAAACATACAGATAAGTTAATTGGCTCCCCCTAAAAAAATTGGCCCTAGACTACAGTACTTACACTACATAATATAGACATATGGCAATGGTAGGGATTAGATTGTGAGCTCCTTTGAGGGACAGTTAGTGACAAGATATATATATACACTGTACAGCGCTGCGCAATATGTCGGCGCTATATAAATACCAAATAATACAACTAATAATAATACTGAAAATAAGTAAATATGCAGTGGCATGGGCAGTGTCCCTTCAACATATCTGGCTTGTGTGTTGTGCTGGCTGGCCTGGCTTCTGTGCTCTACTGGCTGGCCTGATCCTGGGCTGGCTAGCCTGATGCCAGGTTGGCTGGCAGCCCTCCCATACCCCCACAGTAACCCCTGATAGCCTAGGGGTAGCTCCACCCCAAATAGTATTCCCTGGTCATCTAGTAGTCACCCCATAATATTCTCTGATAACATAAGGCTCCACAGCACTATGGGGTATGCTTGGAGCTGTGGTGCATCAATGGGGGCATGATGGAAACTAGTGCAGCAATGGGGGGCATGCTGGAAGCTCTGGGCCTCTATAGGGCAATTATGGGTGTTATGGATCCTGGAGCCTCCATAGGAGGAATCCTGGGTGTGTTATGGGTGTCCTCTGTGTCCCCATTGTCCCCATGGACTTACCACGGCAGAGTAGCACTGTGGATGGCAGTACTGACCGTTCGCTCTCAGAGCCTGGAGACATCGCCTGAATCCGGCACTTCTCCCCAGTGTCTGAGAATCAGAGGCTAGGAGCTCTAGCATCTGGTTCATTCTTAGACACTAGGGGAGAAGCCCAGAAGAAAAGATGTCTCCGGAATCCAAGGACCAAGTGGCTGGAACAGGTGAGTACAGCCGCCAGCTGTGTGACTCTGCTGGGGAGACATCCCGGCACCCCAAAATAGATTTGTGGCTCAGGCCACAGATCTTTAGCACTAGCGATGTGCCTGCCCCTTTCCAGTATTACCAGTGATCTTTTAGTCATCTGTGCTTTTCATTATTTTGTTAGCAAGTTTCACATAGTCGATCTTTCAGGTAGATGGGATAACATAAGAGATATGGATGTCTGTGTGAATACGTAAACCTTTGAACATTTTTTTTTATTATCACTCAGATAAAGGAGAACAAGGCCTTTTATTCTGAAAGCAAGTAAATATGTTATCCCACAGGAGAATTAATTATTAATGCATACAGTAATCCAGATCACTTGTATATAGGTGATGTGGAAAAAATGTCAACCAGAGCTTGGGGGGATACATTTCAATAATTCCACTACTCTGTAGACAGAAGAAAAAAACTGTTAGGTGTCTGACTATTTACAGTAATATAGATCACAACTTTATAAGTGTGATGCCAAAAACAAATGCTGAAAAATCACCACAAAACATAATCATAGAATACCAGTAAGGCAATACTAACAGCATGTTCTAGCTAGCTAAACACCTCCTCTCCTTCAGTTAACTCTTTTATCTCTTTGCTTCAGGCAGTCTCAGACAGCAACAGAACTCAAGGTGAGAGTGATATGGAGGCTGTAATATTTATTTCCTTTTAAACAATACCAGTTGCCTGGCAGTGAGGTTATTCTTCTGGCATCAGTAGAGTCAAAACCCTTAAACAAGCATGTGACATATCCAGTAAGACTTGAGTCAGAGCACCTGATCTGCATGCTTGCTCAGGGTCTATTGCTAAAAGTATTAGACACAGGATCATGGGGACAGCAAGGCAATCTGCATTGTTTAAAAGGAAATAAATATGGCAGTCCCAGTATCACTCTCACCTCCCTTTCAACTTTACTCTTATTAACTACACTGATTACAAAACCATCCAATCGCACATAGGGTAGGAAAATTACATCATGATATTCTGATGTAGCTGGTTGCAGGGTTAGCATTGATACCTGGGGACATTTAACTGGCTGATCAAACTCACATGAGGTGTGGAAAAAAGAGTTGATACTCACCTGCAGCTTCCTCCTGCAGCATAAACACATCTGTGTCCCACACCGTCCTCCTGTGATCTGCCGTTCAGCTGCAATCAGCCCCGGTAACAGGCTCGGTCGGGTCCAGTCTGGGTCTTCTGTGCATGCAGACCCAGACTGATGCGACTGAGCTTGTTACCAAGGTTGATCACGGCTGAACAGCAGACCGCCGGAGGACGGCTTGGGACTCAGATGTGTTTATGCTGCAGGAGGAAGCTGCAGGTGAGTATCAAATCTTTTTTTCACAGCTCTGGTTTACTATAAAGTAACAGTGCTCCTGATACACACAGCACATACATTTTCAATAGATTCCAGCAGGGAATCTGTTGAAAATAGATTGAGCAGCAGAGTTGCACTGTTCAATGCAGTGTAACATTTTAGGCTATCGATCTACTATCACTCTTGCTCCGCCCACAGATCGACCTAGATTGTCCTGTATGATTGATACTTTCAGTCAAATGTTGATTGACCCAGCGGCGTACCTAGGGAATTTGGCACCCGCTGCTAAATATTTACAGTCCCCCCCCCCCCCCCCCCCCAAATAAAAAAAGCCCAACTAATTTTTTTGATGGGAGGATTGATGGGTTGGGGTTGCCGAGTGTGTTGCTGCAAATTTTGGGGGATTTTGGGGGAAAAGGAGTCATCAAGATGTGGACGGAGGTAACCGTTATGTACGCTATACAGTGCTGCAGAAGATGTCAGTGCTATATAAATACTCAATAATAATATGGTTGGACATTAGACTATGACTATGGTACAATTAAATTATGAGCTCCTCTGATGACAGTCAGAAAAGGAGGACATACGAAAGAGGGAAATGCATAGGAGGAGGGGGGATAAAGAGGTAGAGGCACAAGACAGAGAGCCTGGTAGGAGAGGAAAAAAGGCAGGAATACCGATCCTCAGGACTGCAGACATCACTAGTGCTGTTTGGCGGGACATGCTGTTAAAAGAAGCCACTAAAATCTGAAAAGAGGAAAGAGTCATGGGGAAGACAACAGGGTGGGAGGAGGAGCTGGCAAAATAGATACGATTGCCTGCAATTAAGCTAATCTAAATTGCCTGGAGCTTGCTGCTCTGCTCACTACAGAAGTCGGCTGTCAACACCTGTATCACTGACTTATGCAACAGCAGACTGCCCTGCATTATTGATTAATTACTCTGATCAGGATAAATAATCAATAGTCTAGGGCACTCTGGTATTACAGCAGCCAGTGAACATGGCTACTAATGACAGGCAACTTCTGAAGCACTAAACACATCCTGCCACCTCTCCCAGCTAATGTTCCAGCGGCAGCACAGCAATCAGTCTCTCTACTCACCCTGCTGCTCTGCACATTCACTCACTGCAGGCTGTGTGTAGAGAGTAAGAAGACACATTGCCAATGGGACAGGAAGGGAAGGGGGGTGTCACATCTAGTGCAGGAAGTAGTACAGTTCCCTGCACTGCCTGCTGCTATTTTCCTGAATGTTGCCCAAATTATGAAAAAAGGTCCCAGATGGAAGAACACAGCATTTCCCATTTTCCCATTTTAAGTGTGGCTATTGTGAAGCCAATTCTGATGTAATTTCCTCCCTTAGTCTCCTCTGCCTGATTTGCCCGCCCTTCACTATAGAAAGTGCATTGTCTCAGCATGAGAAATATTGGCCAATCAGAGAGGAACAGAGGTGTGGGAGGGGAAAACAGGAGGGAAAGAGGCTTCTGCCAATCAGGCTGCATTAGTTAACTCTGAGGAGAAGAAAAAAAAGAAAAAAAGGAAAACAAGGCTCACAGACAGGGAACTGTCAAGGCCATGGCCCTAACATCACACTGTGGGAGGGGTTTCACCACAATATCAACCATGTAGACCTTCCTGATGATTTATTTGAGAAAAGGTAAAGATTTCATGTGGGAAAGGGGATCGGCTACTGACTGAGATGATCCTGGTTTTAAGATGTACTCATGTAACATATTTGAGCAGCCATAGACAGAAGTCTAACTACAGGGGAGCAGCTACTCCACGGGGGCCCAGAGCTTTAAGGGGGCTCCAAACACTTCTTTATTCCCTGCAAAAAAGGGAACCATCCTTCAGATCAGGTGTTTTTGTGGCAACCCTCATCATGGGCACAAAGTGTATGATGCCAATTTTGTTTTATGGTGCTTACAAGATGGGCCACCAGACTGTGAGGGGTTTGCAAGAGAAAGGGTGTGCACATTGGGGGGCCCATCAAAGCTTTGCTTGTGGGCCCCATGATTTACAGTTACACCCCTGCACAGAGGGGAAATAGATGCAATTGTGTGTGGTATCCCTTGAGCAGTGGACACTGCCAACTATCCATAGCACATTCTATATAATACATCTTTCTGAACATATACAGTATACAGGAGAAAGATATACACACACCTATAAGCACATAGTCAGTGTCAGCCACAGAGCTGATGAGGTACTCAATATATATTCATCCTATTCTTTCAGCCTGCTTTTTACAAGCTTGGTGCATAAACTATGCTGAGCAAAGCTCTTGAGCTATTTTACATTGAACATAGCAGAGGAGATAATGGCAATACTAAGCGTCAGTTTACAGGAAGCAGTTTTCAATCATTGTCACAATATTCACTGAAAAATCAGTTAAGCATTCAGAGTGGTGGTTTCCAACAGCAATGTCTGTTATGCTGTCAGTGTACAAATGCCTCCTCTGGTGTGTGATGTACATGTTTCCCATTGTTACATCAGTAACGGTTTAGTCTGTCTTTCAAACAGAATACCTGCCTGCTTTACATTTGTGTCAACATAATCCTTCTATTTTCAGCATACAGGCTTAGCAAATGTGAGGCAAAACAAGCAACGTAAAAAAAACAACAACATCGTGTTATGAAAAGACACGTTGGGAAAAATATTAATATTCTTCTACAGTGTTGTTGTTATGGGAAGGCGAGCAATGGAATTCATTAGATTAGAATTGTGTGCATAACACAACAATTATCGAGGTCAATGGTAATTATATGGTAATTTCAAGACCATGTCTTACTGAACGCTTGCCAGAGTCTCATACTGAGAACCCTTGCTGGGCAATCACTGTTCCTGTGTGTCAGGGAAAGAGGAGAAAAGGCAAGCAAGGCTGATCACACACACTGCTAATCAATACTGATGTGTAGCAGAAATGTTTATGAAAAGCTGGGAACAATCAAGAGCCAGAGACAGAGGCAAATAAAGTTAATAAGGTAAGAAATGAAAAAGAAATTGCTGCTGCTTGATCACTAGGAAAATGTGCAGGTGTGTTACAATCCACCCCCCATTACTCATGGCTGATGAGCGCGCTAGATTACGCTGCACAAGAATGCTTCATTGATATTCCTATAGCCAACAATATACACAATGTTAATCGATTTCAAATGCCACTGCAAAGAGTTCTTGTCTGCAGCCGTGCATAGTCTATAATTGTGCAAGTCAGCTTTTACCAGTTCATCAAGTAGTAAAAAAAATGGAAGTAAACCAGGGGCTGTGTTTGTGGCTTTCACAACTGTTAAGGCATATGCTGCATCAGATGTCACGCAGGATGTGTACCACTTGTTTTATAGCCAATAGAAAGTCCAGAGAAAAGAGGGGTTTTAAAGAGCTTTTTCTTCCCCCTGAAGTACCCCTGAATCGGGTTGTAAATAATATACTTTATATACAGTATAATTTCTAGTGTTGGGACTTACATCACAGCATAATCCTCTCCCTACAGCACCCCCTTGTCTCCCGTTCTGCCAAAATACTCTACTGGAGCAGAACATCAATGATGGGTGGGGTGGAAGTGTCAGTACTTCCTCCTTTCTGCCTGTCCTTAGCTTCGCCCTCTGCACTCATACCTTATAGTTCCTGATCTGAGTACCACACACAGCGCGCAGGGGAGCTGCGCTGTGTTGCTTGTGGTAATTGAGGTCAGAATGATAGTGTATATTAGTACACTATCATTCTGACCACAATTACAACACATCACAGCACCAGAAATGTAATGACATAAAAAGTATATTGTTCAAAACCCCGTTCAGGGGTACTTTAAGAAAGACTAAATTACCCAAAATGCTCAGCACTATTTTCACTGTGAGTGCAGCAATGGTTTCTTAAGGACTGTGAGATGGTAAAAATAAAAAGTTAGATACTTACTGTACCTCGGCAGAGTGAAGCCTTTGAATCCTCCAGATTCTCCCCACATCCTCCTCCAGACCACCACTCCTCAGCGGGACCCTATGAAAGTTCTTGGCCGCGCTAATGTCCATGAACGAGCACAGCCACACTGTGTAGATGTAGGACCCTTTGAGCCTGCACACTGGCATTGAGCTGCTCATGGAGGAAGGAGAGATAACTAGGCTTACTGTACTGAAAATTAGAGCAGCACAAAGTACAGATTCCAAGGGGGAAAAGCAGCACTATTTAGGTTTGCTCTCAATTTTGGAAATCCATAGCTGGTTACAAACTAAAACAGATTTTTTTTTATAACATTAATTACAGAAAAAAGGTGTGATGCATTGATGTATATTCACAACATATACCCTAGTGGTTCTGGGTCACTATGAGCTATCTGGGTACTTTTTAAGAGTGTGAAATTTCTCTTTAAAGAGACTCTGTAACAAAAATTGCATATAGTTTCCTACCATCCTACAAGTTCCAAAACCTATTCTAATGTGCTCTGGCTTACTGCAGCACTTTCTACTATCACCATCTCTGTAATAAATCAGCTTATCTTTCCCCTGTTGGACTTGTCGCCCTGTGTCTGGAAGGCTGCCAAGTTCTTCAATGTTGTGGTTCTGTGATGCACGCCCCCCTCCAGGCCCCTCTATGCACACTGCCTGTGTGTTATTTAGATTAGTGCAGCTTCTCTGTCCTCTCTTATCTTTTACAAGCTGGATAAATTGTCCTCTGAGCTGGCTGGGCTTTCACATACTGAGGAATTACAGACACAGGCAGAGCTGTTTGCATGAAGAAACGATCAGCCTGTCACTTCAGTGCATGAGAGCTGCCGGGGAAAAAAACACACAAATGATCTCTTGAGATTCAAAAGGAAGGCTGTATACAGCCTGCTTGTGTATGGATGTATTTTCTATGTGTGGACATACTGTACATCAACCTACTTCCTGTTTTGGTGGCCATTTTGTTTGTTTAGAAACAAACTTTTTAAAACTGTTTTTAACCACTTTTAATGTGGTGGGGAGCGGCGAAATTGTGACAGAGGGGAATAGGAGATGTCCCCTAATGCACTGTTATGTTTACTTTTGTGCGATTTTAACAATACAGATTCTCTTTAAGGGTTATTGGAAGAAAAAAAGCTTTCTGCGCAGTTATCAGTTCAGGGAGTTCCTAGTTTAGGTTAGGGCTGTATTGCAGAAAAAAATGTTGCATAATTTAACCACTTGCCGACCGCCTTAAGCCGATGGGCGGCAGCAAGGGCTGGGCCCAAACCACCGCAATACGCCCATTGGCGGTGGCGGCGGCGGGCGTGGTTATGCGGCGATCGCGTCATTCGTGACACGATTAGCCGCCGCCGACTGGCTCCGCCCCCCCTGCGCTGTAACCCGCCGGCCGTTCGGAAGCGCCATTGGGTTACTAGCACCCCGATCGCCGCACGGAAAGTGTATAATAGACTTTGTAATGTATACAAAGCCTATTATACAGGCTGCCTCCTGCCCTGGTGGTCCCAGTGTCCGAGGGACCACCAGGGCAGGCTGCAGCCACCCTAGTCTGCACCCAAGCACACTGATTTCTCCCCCCCTGCCCCCTCATCGCCAACAGCACCCCTCAGACCCCCCCTGCCCACCTCCCAGGCCCATGTTTACACCCAATCACCCCCCTAATCACCCATCAATCACTCCCTGTCACTATCTGTCAACGCTATTTTTTTTTTACCCTAAACTGCCCCCTGCTCCCTCCTGATCACCCCCCACCCCTCAGATTCTCCCTAGACCCCCCCCCCAGACCCCCCCCCCCCCTGTGTACTGTATACCTCTATCCCCCCTGTAATAACCCACTGATCACCTGTCAATCACCCATCAATCACCCATCAATCACCCCCTTTCACTGCCACCCATCAATCAGCCCCTAACCTGTCCCTTGCGGGCAATCTGATCACCCACCCACACCAATAGATCACCCGTAGATCCAACGTCAGATCACCTCCCAAGTGCAGTGTTTACATCTGTTCTCTACCCTAAACACCCACTAATTACCCATCAATCACCCCCTATCACCACCTGCCACTGTTACCCATCAGATCAGACCCTAATCTGCTTCTTGCGGGCACCCAATCACCCGCCTACACGCTCAGATTGCCCATTAGACCCCCCCTTATCAATTCGCCAGTGCAATATTTACAACTGTTCTTCCCTGTAATAACCCACTGATCACCTGTCAATCACCCATCAATCACCCCCTGTCACTGCCACCCATCAATCACCCCCTGTCACTGCCACTCATCAATCAGCCCCCAACCTGCCCCTTGCGGGCAATCTGATCACCCACCCACACCAATAGATCGCCCGCAGATCCGACGTCAGATCACCTCCCAAGTGCAGTGTTTCCATCTGTTCTCTACCCTAAACACCCACTAATTACCCATCAATCACCCATCAATCACCCCCTATCACCACCTGTCACTGTTACCCATCAGATTAGACCCTAATCTGCCCCTAGGGCACCCAATCACCCACCCACACCCTCAGACCCCAGCCCTGATCACCTCGCCAGTGCATTGCTTGCATCTATTTCCCCCCTCTAATCACACCTTGAGACACCCATCAATCACCTCCTGTCACCACCTGTCACCCCCTAGCACACATACTCATCAGATCAGGCCCTAATTTGCCCCGTGTGGGCTCCTGATCACTCGGCCAAACCCTCAGATCCCCCTCAGACCCCCTTCCGATCACCTCCCCAGTGCATTGATTGCATCTATTTTCCCCTCTAACCACCCCCTGAGACACCCATCAATCACCTCCTGTCACCCCCCTAGCACTCCTATCCATCAGATCAGGCCCAATACAACCTGTCATCTAAGAGGCCACCCTGCTTATGACCGGTTCCACAAAATTTGCCCCCTCATAGACCACATGTCATCAAGTCATCAGACTACTCACGATTTAGGGCCCGTAAAATGCCAGGGCAGTATAGGAACCCCACAAGTGACCCCATTTTAGAAAAAAGACACCCCAAGGTATTCTGTTAGGTGTATGACGAGTTCATAGAAGATTTTATTTTTTTGTCAAAAGTTAGCGGAAATTGATGTTTATTGTTTTTTTCACCAAGTGTCATATTTCACTAACTTGTGACAAAAAATAAAATCTTCTATGAACTCACCATACACCTAACAGAATACCTTGGGGTGTCTTCTTTCTAAAATGGGGTCACTTGTAGGGTTCCTATACTGCCCTGGCATTTTAGGGGCCCTAAACTGTGAGGAGTAGTCTAGAAAACAAATGCCTCAAAATGACCTGTGAATAGGACATGAGGCCCCTTAGCGCACCTAGGTTGCAAAAAAGTGTCACACATGTGGTATCGCCGTACTCAGAAGAAGTAGTATAATGTGTTTTGGGGTGTATTTTTATACATACCCATGCTGGGTGAGAAAAATCTCTCTGTACATGGACAATTGTGTGTAAAAAAAAATCAAATAATTGTCATTTACAGAGATATTTCTCCCAACCAGCATCTGTATGTGTAAAAATACACCACAAAACACATTATACTACTTCTCCTGAGTACGGCGGTACCACATGTGTGGCACTTTTTTGCACCCTAAGTGCGCTAAGGGGCCCAAAGTCCAATGAGTACCTTTAGGATTTCACAGGTCATTTTGCGACATTTGGTTTCAAGACTACTCCTCGCGGTTTAGGGCCCCTAAAATGCCAGGGCAGTATAGGAACCCCACAAATGACCCCATTTTAGAAAGAAGACACCCAAAGGTATTCCGTTAGGAGTATGGTGAGTTCATAGAAGATTTTATTTTTTGTCACAAGTTAGCGGAAAATGACACTTTGTGAAAAAAAAAAAACAATTAAAATCAATTTCCACTAACTTGTGACAAAAAAATAAAATCTTCTATGAACTCACCATACTCCTAACGGAATACCTTGGGGTGTCTTCTTTCTAAAATGGGGTCATTTGTGGGGTTCCTATACTGCCCTGGCATTTTAGGGCCCCTAAACCGTGAGGAGTAGTCTTGAAACCAAATGTCGCAAAATGACGCGTGAAATCCTAAAGGTACTCATTGGACTTTGGGCCCCTTAGCGCAGTTAGGGTGCAAAAAAGTGCCACACATGTGGTATCGCCGTACTCAGGAGAAGTAGTATAATGTGTTTTGGGGTGTATTTTTACACATACCCATGCTGAGTGGGAGAAATATCTCTGTAAATGGACAATTGTGTGTAAAAAAAATCGAAAAATTGTCATTTACGGAGACATTTCTCCCACCCAGCATGGGTATGTGTAAAAATACACCCCGAAACACATCATACTACTTCTCCTGAGTACGGCAATACCACATGTGTGGCACTTTTTTGCAGCCTAACTGCGCTAAGGGGCCCAAAGTCCAATGAGTATCTTTAGGCTTTACAGGGGTGCTTACAATTAGGCACCCCCTAAAATGCCAGGACAGTGAACACACCCCACAAATGACCCCATTTTGGAAAGTAGACACTTCAAGGTATTCAGAGGGGAGCATAGCGAGTCCGTGGTAGATTTCATTTTTTTTTTGTCGCAAGTTAGAAGAAATGGAAACTTTTTTTTGTCACAAAGTGTCATTTTCCGCTAACTTGTGACATAGTTACATAGTTACATAGTTATTTTGGTTGAAAAAAGACATACGTGCATCGAGTTCAACCAGTACAAAGTACAACTCCAGCCCGTCCCCCACATACCCCTGTTGACAAAAAATAAAATCTTCTATGAACTCACCATGCCTCTCACTAAATACTTTTGGATGTCTTCTTTCCAAAATGGGGTCATTTGGGGGGTATCTATACTATCCTGGAATTTTAGCCCCTCATGAAACATGACAGGTGCTCAGAAAAGTCAGAGATGCTTCCAAATGGGAAAATTCACTTTTTGCACCATAGTTTGTAAACGCTACAACTTTTACCCAATCCAATAAATATACACTGAATGGGGTTTTTTTTAATCAAAAACATGTTTGTCCACATTTTTCGTGCTGCATGTATACAGAAATGTTACTTTATATGAAAAATGTCAGCACAGAAAGTAAAAAAAAAATCATTTTTTTGACAAAATTCATGTCTTTTTTGATGAATATAATAAAAAGTAAAACTTGCAGCAGCAATCAAATAGCACCGAAAGAAAGCTGTATTAGTGACAAGAAAAGGAGGTAAAATTCATTTAGGTGGTAGGTTGTATGACCGAGAAATAAACCGTGAAAGCTGCAGTGGTCTGAATGGAAAAAAAAGGCTCTGGTCCTTAAGGGGCGAAAAGACTGTGGTCCTCAAGTGGTTAAACAGTAATTTCCCATTAGCCCACATAGGTTTCCATAATTATGTTCCACTTCCACGGGAGCTTAGTTTATACTATCTCAACTGTATTTGGCCATAAAGGACACATTACAGATCATATTGTTCTGCCTCACCATATAAAAATGTTGCCAATATATGATCAAACCACAAGTCAGATTCTATCAAAATACCACATTTTATTGCATTGGGTTCTATTCACAAAACTTCTCATAAATGACTAATTTATCACATAATCGATAAAAATAACCTTTTAGCACATTTACAAGCAAAATAATCACTCAAAGGAAGTTGTTCCTGATTAACTTCATTTTAATATTACTTTTCTTCCCTAAATTATATTATATTTTTGCTCTTTGGGAGCTTAAAAATGTAACATAGATAAGGTACAGAGGAAAACAGGTGAAGAAGCTTTGTGAATCATGCCCATTGTTGCAAACACAAAATGTATGCGGTAAGACACTTTTGCCTTTTACATTGTGACATTTTACAACACATCAACTTCTATAACACACCTGCATAACATATGTTATTTTTACGTAAACCAAAGATGGTTCACTAAAACTTATTTATACTTGCCCGGGGCTTCCTCCAGCCCCATTAGCAGTGCTGAATCCCTCACCATTCTCCTCACCCCCTCCATTAAAACGTTATCACTCCCGGTAATCCAGACAGTAATCCGCTGCGTATGCGCGGCAAAGCCGAGTGCACACCCCTAGTTCTGCATACTTGCGCAAGCGCAGAACGCTCCATGGGATGGGAGCACGGTGGGGGCAAATGCGGCCAAGCAGCGCATGCGCAGAAGACCTTGACTGGTGGCGACTTACCAGTTTACTGGCAGTCGTAGCCCCAGAATGGAGGAGCCAGAGGAGGACAGCGAGGGACTCAGCGCTGCTCAATGGGCTGGAGGAAGCCCCAGCTAAGTATAAATTAAGCCAAGTGTACATTCTCTGATACACTTTAAACAGCTCATGTAAAATAAAATAAATGGTCACTTTAGTAGATCATGTTATTTCAAAGTCAGGTAAGCTAAGTATGTAAAATAACCTGCTGTAGTATATTTTATCAAGTGTAAAGACACAATTTAGTTACTACCCACCTCCAGGTATTGTATTCTCTATGAAGTTCATATTTTACATATCTTTGTTTTTTATTTAACCTGAAGCAGGGTCTATAATGGTCCCTCAGCTAACCAACAACTTTACCTTTAACTTGTGTTTTATATGAGTCATTGGTTCTGCAAATTAACACAACTTTGCATAATGTTCAGTCAGGAAGATCTAGCAGTTTTTCCTTCAGAGTTGCTGATACTGAACTAAAACATTATCCTTAGCATGAGATCTTTTATCTTTCACTTTCAGCTTTAGCTTAGGTAGAAAAAGTGTAGCTCTTGTGTCCGAAGCTGGTTGTACCGAAAACTAATCATTTTCAAACAGAATGTCTCACAGGTTGGCAATTTTTTTTAAAAGCAGCTTTTCATAGCAGGTGCTTGAAAGGGACCACATACTGTAATCATGGCTTTATGACACAATAAGTAATCTTTCTGTCTGTTGTGCAGCAAAACAACTGATTTTTGTGCTTACAAGCACTCAGTAGAATTTCAACTATTTGTATTTATTTACATTTGTCTACTAATGGCTACTTGTGTATCAATTTGAGCTAATAAAATATCATTTTACATGAATGATGCATATTTTTTAAATAAAATATTTTAATTATTGTCAAAAAAATAAAACCTGCTGCACAAATTCATAGACACTGAGGGCAGGTTTCCACTGGCATGCAATGTCCTTTTTTGTACTGGATGCGGAACCCATGCTGATGCAAATTTGCATCCAAATCACTATAGCTATGAAATGCATTGCTATAGGGATAGGGATGCATTGTCTGAAATTCTGTGTGGGAAACCGCTGCCATGGAAACAGGCCCTTACTTTTTCCTAAGTGGCCACTAAGTGCCTGCTCACTCCCAGTTAGTCTCAAATACTTTTTCAAGTGAATGATTGCTCTGTCAGTGAAAGCATACCTCACAACTTTTTGAGATGAGAAAAAGGGACACTTAAGCCATGCCCCTGCCACTCCCTAACCACGCCCCTAGCCATGCATACCATAAAGATTTCATAAGAAAAATATGTTGTTTTATAATTCAAACCACACTGGTCCTTTCTATCCTGGTTCATTTTCCTTCATATTAACATTTTAAAATGAGTAATATATCAATTTAAAGGATGGGAATAAAGTTTAGAATCAATCAAACACATTTTTTAGTATATAAATATATATATTTATATAGAAAGAGGGACAAAGTCCTGAAAGAGGGACAAATGAGGGGGAAAGAGGGACGGAGGGACAGGGCTCCCAAAAAGGGACTGTCCTTCCGAAAGAGTTGGGAGCTATGCCAAAGCCATATTCCTCATTAATTAAAAAAATATCATGGCTGCTGGGCTGGCCTGTAATATAACAGAATAGTTTCAGACAGTCTTGGGTGAGTAAACAGGTAGCTCGCCCTAGTGGTTGCCAAGGAGGAATAGGAAACTGATGGACTGGTGCAGCCGATATAATATTCATTTCATTTTGCAACTGCAAAACTTTACAAACGTTTTATGTTTCGTATATATACAATAATGTTCTTTTACAGGCATATACTGTGCCAGCAGTTTAAGAATTATATCTGATTTGGTCATGCAGGCCACTCCTGTGTTCCATAATTCTAATACTGTTCCTCAGTGGTAACCATCCCTCATTACAGAGCTAAATATCTGTGATTCTACTGTTAATACTGTAACTGTAAAAGACTCAGAAGAGAGAGGAGACCATATAACGCACTTACAAAGAAGATAGGGGTTCATTCTTATAGTTACCTGAAAAAGAAGAACATTTGAATACTGAAATTATGCAGTTTATGATATATAAACTATATTCTACTTACTGAGATGAAAAATGTGGTTCATTGTTTCTTGGATTGTATGATTGTACGTGTATGGTGGATGTATATTGGAATTGTGCACCTTTGTGACTAAAACACGTTTTCACCTTCAAATCCAACCTGTGCAGACCTCAGTATTTTCATATATGTGATTTCTTGCTCTTGCATTGTCTTGATAAGGATCTGCATGTTCAGATCCTAACAACATGTATCACATACATCACACGTTTGTAATGTTTGAGCTCCACCTCTGCTATTATAATGAAGCAAATGTGCCACCCATTATTCTGCCAATATGCAGTATAGTCAGAACACTATCTTCCCGGAAACCTCTACTAAAACCAATTCAAGCCAGTAAAAATTATTTTACCATATTCCTGATGGTATCTGCCAGTGTAGATCATGCATTAATCCTGTGTACATTCATATGAATGGAAGCAGCTGTTTAAACAATGGCACCATCTTTTCCCATCATTCCCATAAACGCTGCAGTAGATCCAGTTGTCTCAGCTATGTTTGGCAGTTCCATGTCGCCTACATAGGTAATAACGTGACAAACGAGACAAAGGAATGCCGGAAAACGCCACTGCAGATTGACAAATGCTTTTCTGCTCAGTAGCAGAAAAACATTTGACAGAGCCGTTTCCGCTGCTGCTCCAGACGCCCGTGTGAACCAGCCCTTAGATGAGGCCAACCATTGTACATTAGTAAAAAGAAAAAAAAAGATAATTTTTGCACTCTGTGCATACATTGAAAATGTCTGCATTTGAATGTTTAATCATAAAAAGATTAAGAAGTAATGCTAGACAAAAAATAATTAAAAAATTCCACACCTAAAATGACTTTCTTTGTGATTTGTAATGCATTGACTCACATTATGCAGCACAAGGTGCATCATTTTAGTTGCCCGTTGCATCAGCACATTTGGTTGGGAATTAGTATGCGTTATTACACGGCTAATGTTTCATTAGAGCTCAGTTTGCTTCCCTGACCATTGCCAATGCTGTTCTCTTTACAAACTCTTCTGCAAAACAAAAACATATTCAAACCCATTTATTATTTTCTGGAACGTAGCCTTGGCTCATCAAATACACTTCTATATGGATCCCTATTCACATGTCCAACTCGCTTGGTAATTGAATACATCCCCTCTGTTCCTACAAAGCGTTAAATTAATTTACACTTTCATGCATGCAAATAAAACATTAAACGATATCTATGAAACGAAGATGCCTGACAAGTTAATTAATAAACAAACAGTCACGGTGTCGTTTTTAAGAAACAGCCAGAAAGTCAAAATAACAGAACCCTTCACAGATGATATGAACAAATCATTTTCACTTAATATGTTTTTATCGATCACATATGCAATTAAATAAGAAAGTTCAGCGAAGTGCAAAAGGAAAAAAAATTGCAGTTGGTTTTACAAGGCTTCTGCACATCAGCCACAGCAGCTTAAGTACTGATTTGCCAGCTTAACTATTTCATTTAAATTCTATTCTCTTGCCGCGGTGCTTTAAAATGTGTGAACCCTTTGTGAATCCTGCAAAAAAAGAAAGCTTGGGGCCCCCATGGCCCGTACTCGCCAACCCCCCACCACCCCCTTCAATCCAAGTGCAGCCAATGAGTAAAAAAATTTCTATGTATATGTTTTTTTAACCACCAAGGGGCCACTGCAGTTTTAAGGCTAAGCTGCAGGGCCGCACAACTCAACACACAAGTGATCCCCCCCTTTCTCCCCACCCACAGAGCTCTCTGTTGTTGCGTCTGTTTATTTTTTTTTGTAAATATTTTTCTTCTTTTTACTTTTAATAAATTTACTTTTTTAATTAATTTCCCTCCCCCAGTCATCCTATCACAGCCGATCACTCCTTTGTCCCCCAAGTGGACAGCCATGTCACACGGCTGTTCCCAGTACAGCGCTGCCTTAGAATGCAGCGCTGTACATAGTTATTAGACGCTAGTTTTGCCGTCTAGCAGTCTCCTCTCCGCTGGGTGATTGAAGGTGGAGCGGAGCTCCGTTACCCTAGCGGAGATGCATGCACGTCGGCACGTGCGTTCTTCTGCAATCCCCATAGGACGCCATTCATGCCAATCGGCGTGGAGTAATCCTGGGGCTGCCACCATGTTCACGCCAATCGCTGTGGAGCGGTCAGCAACAGGTTAAAAAAAACTCCCCATTCCCTCACAAAAGCTCTCCCCCTTCATTTCCTCCCCCCTTGCAGAGTAGCACAGGGATCGGGTGTATATTGATCGGGTGTATATTCACCTACTTCTAGGTGCAGTGGATCTCCTCCATACTTCATAGTTGAACACCTTTTGCTGCCATTCACTGGCTCCCGATCACGTAACAAATGCAGTCACCTGACTTGCACTGATGCAGGAGCCGATGAATGGCCGCAGAAGGTGTTAGGCTGTAAAGTACAGAGAACACCAGCTGTGCCTGGAAGTAGGTAAATATACATCCACTCCCTACGCTACTCTGCAGGGTGGGAGGAAGTGGTGGAGAGCAGCTTTCATGAGGAAACTAGGAGTTTTTTAAAACATATACATAGACTTTTTCTTACAATGGCTACACTTGCAGCTGGGGAGAGGGAGGAGTAGCGGGTATCCAAAGCTCCACAGTGGTGGGGGTTGTAGTGGCGATTATTACACCTATCACTTGAAAATACATAGTAAATCTGTCCAGAGGAAAGTGAACCATAAATTACCTTCCTCCTGTGTCGTTGTGGCTTACAGTAGACAGTAAAAATCTTACAGGTTTTGGATTAGTCCGTATTCCAAAAATATGTTTTTTTTTCTAGTTAGGTACATTGTACGTACCATGAAAAGCCTATTTGAAAGAGCAAAAGTGACAATGATGCTTGCACTGTATAGAAATTGCTGAAGCTCTGATGGTCTATAAAAATCAAGGTACTGCCAAAATATCCATGTATGGGTGCATTGAATATTTTGGTCAAAATCCGTGCCATGTTTTATTCTTATTCCATCAACTTGTCTTAAGTCTGCTTGATATGAACACACTGCAACTATCATTATTGTTGTTCGCTAATTTATCAAAAAGAACTGACAAGGCTTGTCCAGTTCTTGAACAACTTAACATTGATTTCCAACTTACACAAGGATTGTGGATTCTGGCTGTGATATTTGAGAAGCAGGTGTCCTATCAGTTTGGCCAAATGATGATCTAGCCCTTAATGTATTTTCTTGCTGTTCAGGTAAAAGTCAAAATTGTCACACATATCAGTCACACAGCTTGGGTACGACAGAACCAAACAATAGTAATGGTTGTAGAAAAATTTGCCGGGCTCATTGGACAGTTCATGTTCACCACAATCTGCATCTTATTTTCTTTGTGGGGAGCTTATTAGACTTGGCATTGAGCAGAACTGCAGCTGCACTACATGTGTAACCACATAACTATGTTTGGCGCTAAATATCTATCTATCTATCTATCTATCTATCTATCTTTCTAGTATATAATATGCAACTGTTGCATATTAGTCTAGGCATTAAACATTAGTGCTGTGGTTCTGTTACTCTAGTGTTACCTCAGTAAAGTAAATATGAGAGAACTAAACTTTGTGCATACAGTTGGCCTCTCATTTATTTAGTGACTTAATCATCACAACAAGTTAATATTACTATATACAAAAATTGTAAGAGCCCAACTTAATGTGCATACATTTATTATAACACATGCCATCCTGCTTGTAGAGGGGGACTGTCAATTTTCTCTCTAACTTACAAGTAAGGAATACATGAAAATAAAGTGCCTGGAAAAAAATGGCGCATGGGGATTGCTGATAGAAAAATGTTGCTAAGATTAGCAATATTCTACTTCTGGAAATTGATAGTAAAATATCAGTAATATTTACTGATATTTTACTATAGCTAAACCTAACCCTACTCTCACACAGAACCCTTTCCTGGTGGTGCTTAACCCTAAGACCCCCCCCCCCAGTGGTGCCTAACCCAAAGACCCTCCCCCCAGTGGTGGCTAACCAAAAGACCCTCCCCCAGTGGTGCCTAACCAAAAGACCCTTCCCCAGTGGTGCCGAACGCCCGCTATGCAATGCCGCAATTTGGTTTTACGCAAGCCACTTGTGCCTGCAATTCTGTCGGGCGCCTCTGTCTGCTGAAATTGCACCCTCTTGCGCAAATTTACCTTCATATCACGGCCATTCTAAAAGCCATAATTTGCAGCAAAGAAGGTAAATGTTGGTGTACTAAGGTACCTGCAAGCGACCCCAGTGTGCCCAAATTTCCCAAAATGCAGCTTTTATTATAGGTGCCTATGACATCACCGTTTTTTCCGAAAGGGCTCCTGCACCCTTTTTTCTGCTTCACAAGTTAGTGTTACCCATGGGGAAAAAATGTAAACTCTTAACTTTGGGTTTATTGCAGCCTGTGTCCACCTGCGGTAGCTGTTATATGGGTAACACTCATGCGACAGCAAACTGCTTGATGTGGAGAAAGGTCATGTTTTGCCTGCTTTTGGATTGAGTCTGAAAACCCCTTTCAAACCATAGCAGTTAAAATAGTGTAGCTGTGCTAAAATAATTTAAGTGCAAATTTGACATTGCAATCCTAAAGCATATAAAATATAAGTCAGCTAGAAAATGTTACTGCTCACACAGAATCCAACTGTTTTGTATTCCATTATTTAGCATACATCCTCTCTGCGCCTACTCAACAAATCATCCCTGGCTGTGCTATTTTCAAGCAGCTAAAGCAGAGATCATCACATATCAGTATTTGTTTAGCTAGATGCAGCTTATGATGTCACTATACTGCTCATGTCAGTATAAGTATTAATCTCCCTTTTAGGTTCACCATCAGTAACTCAGTGACAGCTGAGCACTTTACTAGCTGGAAACAGCATATCTACCTCACCTAAGGTGAATATAAAAGGCTCCCAACCATTTTTTTGAGCACCGTAGCCTTCTGCAAAAAAGCACATAAGTCTTAGCTACTTAAAAGTGTTCACCACTGGAAAGTACCAGATCTATGAGTTAAATGAGTAAAATGCTCTTTGTAGACCTCTCACCTATAAAAAGGGTTAAAAGTAAACAAACGAACACCTTTCACACAGGTGGCTGAACTGTGCATTTCTGGCATTTTAGCCTCCCACCTGCTGGCCACCAAGCATCTTTTTTCTAGCTACAATTCAATGCAGCCGAATAGCTGTAACCAGGGCTCGATTTCTGAAAAAAGGCCACAAAGGCCTGAGTCTTGGGCAGCTGCAGCCCAGGGGGGCACCTGGTTATGAAACAGGGGTTGCTACATATGAAAGAGGAGGCTGAAAATGGAGAGCAACACAAAAAAGGGAAACTGATGCTCAAGAGAGCTGATCATGAAAGAGAGAGGCTGCATACAAGGATGATACACATGGAAGATGGGGCTGCACATGGAATGGGAAGAGAACATCTGCACATGGAAGGGGAACCGCAACATACTTGGCTTATGGGCACACAAAGTATAAATACAGCCTTGGCTGTAACCCCATGTTTATCAGTGCTTGTTACCCAATGGGAAAATAACACATAACATCCCATCTTCCTTAATGCAAAGGAAGCCTCTCCGCTGCCCATGCCAAGCCCTAGCAAGTGCCCAGCCACTGCAAAGGAGCAGCAAACAGGCGGTGGAGTCCCATGCGGAACAGGCCTAAAAAATGAGCACACAAAAAAAGACTTTACAATAAGTATGCAAACACGAGAAATATTCCTTGACATTTGGACTACATAATCCATGTTTTGGTACTAAGTGAAGCGGGGAAAATGGAAGCATGTGTCTCTTGTAGGTACTTCTCCCATTCTAGCTATATAAAACAACAAAAAACCATACTTAGCGTTCAACACATGTAAAACTTCTTCAGTATAGGTAGCGAGATGACCCCTCCCCCTTCCCTCCAGTATAGGTAGCCAGATGACCCCTTCCCCACCTTCCCTCTAGTATAGGTAGCCTGATAACCCCCCCAGTATAGGTAGCCAGATGACCCCTCCCCCTTTCCCTCCAGTATAGGTTGCCAGATGACTCCCTTTATCCCTCCTTCTCCCCCCCCCCCCCTTTCAGTTTAGGTAGCCAGCTTGCCTTTACACTGCAGCAGCCATCAGTGCCATTTCTCCGCTCGTCTCCAGTGCAGAAGCTTCCTCTTCCTTTTCATCTCCAAAGCTGCCCAAGTCCATAGCCGCCGGCCACAATGCAAACGTGCACAGAGAGCAAGGTGGCTGCTGCACAGGCAGCTATCAGTAGAGTACTACAGTCAGGCATTAACCTGATCTCCTTTCATTGAAGCATTTGCAAGCTTACAAAGGCTGCACCAGTTTAGCTTGCTGCTTTGTTGCCCTCTGCTCCTGTGGTGCCCTAGGCCATGGCCTAGGTGGCCTTGGCCTAAATCCTGCCCAGACTATATACATATACACATATATTCACACAGTATATACATATATATATATATATATATATATATATATATATATATATATACATACATACATAGAGAATTTGTACATTCTGTCCTGTGCTATGGAAATGTGGGCACTGCTAACCTGGTTGCAGATTTGAACTTTCTGGCATTATAAGAAAATCATGGCTGACTGCAGGTTAAAATGAAAATACGTTTTTTAATAACATTAAACGATGGAGTTTTTTGTGCTACACATTGTTCTTTTTGTTTTTAACTTAAGTAGACTTACCTGTAGAAAAAGAAAAGAAAAAGGTGATGATATTATTATGATAAGGTAAAATGAACTGCTCAGACCACAAGCAGAGCACACCAATGTTTTCAGTGGGATTTCACAGTAAGAAGTATTCTGTAAAATTCACCAGCCCTTCACAAGCATAGTGTTCGCAATGCAAGGCTCAAGGTAAGCTCCAATTTTGTGCTATTTGCTGCAAGCTGTGCTAATCAGAACAGAGCTGCAGAGATTCTGATTTATTGTAATACACTTCCCAGGTGTAGGTTAGAGAAGAAAATGGAAAAAGGAAACAAGCTATGCTAAATCTTTCTGTGCCTGGTTTACTCAGTTTACACAGAATTAATTTATCTGCAAAAAGTGTTTTGTTTTGATTAGTATAGGCTCAAGTTAGCTTACCTAAACTTGAAGATCCCACAAGCAAAGTGCGGTATTTAATGACAAGCAATGATTGGCCATCAATCATTTTTTCTTTCTTCTTAAACCCAGAACCAGAAAAGGATGACGATGAAATGTGGCCCTAGGCCAGACATAGGTTTTTGCAGACCACTGATGGTCACCTGGCTTTTTTAGTAACATTTGGTGGGGGCTAGCATCCACAAGGCCCCTAGACTCTCTCCAGGCCTCAGGCAACAACCTACAATTGCCTTGTGGATAATCCAGCTCTGCCCAGAACCTTCTTTTTTTTGCTGTAGGTTTTTGTTCTAAATGTGCTATACAATACTTCTGGGAGTGCTTATTTGAAGTTCCTGTGTTCATCACATTAAAAACAACACACCTGATTCAATACATATAACACATATTACCCTATATGTAGAGGACTAAAATGAAAACATAACCTTTATTATAAGTTCTATAATGGAATCTATTTTGCTAATATTTGCAATAGATGCGATGCATGGGTGGGAGGTATTGTCACCGTTAAGGAAACCCACCCTCCACTTCCCCACTAGTAATTTATAAACCCCACACAAAACTCGACATGTTTCATTTCCTCTATGGGAAATTTCGTCAGGAGTGAAAAGTGCTCAGTGCTAGAGTGCCCTAGTGCTAAAATACAATTACAATATAAATATCACATAACTAATACAAAATCAGCAAAGTAACAGAGTATCGGCCGCAATCCTGCAGCCCGCTAAGCTTTTCACTCCTGACGAAATTTCCCATAGAGGAAATGAAACATGTCGAGTTTTGTGTGGGGTTTATAAATTACTAGTGGGGAAGTGGAGGGTGGTTTTCCTTGACCGTGACAATACCTCCCACCCATGCATCGCATCTATTGCAAATATTAGCAAAATAGATTCCATTATAGAACTTATAATAAAGGTTATGTTTTAATTTTAGTCCTCTACATATAGGGTAATATGTGTTATATATATTCATCACATTAAACAAAGTTTTGAGATTAAGACAGATGAATTATATATAATTAAATCTGAAAAAATTGGAAATTAAAATGAGGTGGGAACATTTGAAAAGCTTTCATAAGCTATTATGGGCTGACAGCCCATTGGGAACAGGCCAACCCGCACAGCTCTGGTCTTCTCTATGGGAAGGATCGTAATGATGTCGTGATGTCATGGCAGACCTGATCCTCCCCATAGAGAGACTGGAGCTTTGCGGGGAGGCTGCACCGATCGCTGGAGCCAGGCTGGATAATGTATTAAGTGGCTGGATCGGGAACGATCGGGGGGTGCTGGCGGCGGCTACCTATACTAGCTAGCCTGGTGCTAGCTAAGCCTTTTGCAGCCATGCAATCACTAAAATTAATCCTGGGGACTCCTAAAACGAGCGAGCGGTATGCCCGACACAGTTTTAGGCATACCGCTAAGGAGCTTGAGCAGTGGAGTGGGCAGAATGTTTTTTTTTTAATTGGAGAGGGACTTAAAAGGGTTACATGCATATGCTTGAGGTAGTTGAAATGCCATTGAATGGAGTCCTATTGAAAAATGCTCCAGTTGTCTAATTTACCAATGGGAAAGGCAATTTTAAAAACACATTTTCAAGCAAGAATATTTTAAGAAGCACATTTTTTTTTCACCACACACTGTAGTTAAATCATTTCAGTGCTCCAGCTGAGGGTGACAAACTGGGAGTGCCATGCTTGTATCCTAAAAAGAGCCAATATTTCCTAAGTAAAGCATATCACTTTTTCATCAGGTCTGCATTTAAGTTTGGGGAGAGGTATTGAGAATTTTGCTAAGTTTAGGGCTACAAAGCTTAAAATGTCAGCAAAAGTACTTGAGAGTTCAGATGCAGGAAGTACTCTGACAGCTCTGATCAGAATTTCACCGGGAATTTCTGATCAGAGCTGTCAGTGTATTTCCTGAAGCTGAAGCAGTCAGGACAAAATCTACCAGTATAAAATGTAAATGGCCACTGTCAAGAGGTATTTTTTGACTTTTATAGACTAAGTCCATTGCTTAAAAAAATGAGAAACCCTTGCTTTCCTTACCTGACAACTCTGGTATTTTATGGCACGTGCCAATCAAGCTCCATGGTGTCAGACAGTGAGCACAGGGCCCACTAGAGGATGTTGAGTGTTTAGTCAGTGGCAATCACACCAGTGGACTGCTGGAACTTATTTTGTAGGGTTCTAGTAGTGCACATCTTGTTCCTTCTTGACCAAAGGAGCAGAGTCCTGCTGATGGGATAAGGACCTTCTACAGCCCTGTCCAGCTTTCCAAGAGAAACTGCCTGTCTACTGAAATCTCCTCCCTGCCCTTAAAGGAGAACTGAAGTGAGAGTGATATAGTGGCTGCCATATTTATCTCCTTTAAGGCCTTGTTCACATTGCGTTCCGTTCGCATTAGTGTTCGCGTTGGACATTTTTGAAGCATTTTTTTTTGCGATTCCCGACGCTTGGGTGGGCATTGCGTTTTTGTTAAAAGCGCTTTTCTAAGCGCTTTTCCAGAGTGCTTTTTAATTCACTCCCTGACGCAAGTCAGGATGTGAACACTTTGACCCAGAAAAGAATAAATACAATGAATGTATTCTTAAACACGCAAACGCAATCGCTGCACAAAGCTATTTTGTGAGGGTTTTGCAATTTCCTTATATCTTCCATTCAGGGCAAATTACACTGAAAATGGTACATGCAGCGCTTTTGTCAGCGGCAAGCAAACGGAATGGCCCAATGAGAACAATCTTATTGGAAAGCATGGTGTAAGCGCTCATCGCCTGCACTTAAAAATTCCAAAAAATGCCTCTAGTGTGAATGAGCCCTTAAACAATACCAGTTGCCTGGCTGTCCTGCTGATCTATTTGGTTAACAAAGTGTCTGAATCACACCAGAAACAAGCCTGCAGATCTGACAATAATGTAAGAAACACCAGTTCTGCTGCATGCTTGTTCAGAAGCTATGGCTAAAAATATTAGAGACAGAGGATCAGCAGGATAAGCCAGGCAACTGGTATTGCTTAAAAGTAAGCTATAAGCTATCCCAGTCGTGGTGGTTGACTCACTGATTGCATTAACATCAAAGCAACTGAAACTAATTAACAACCCCTCTGATACTTAAAGGAAATCAGAGCTGAAAAATATAAAAGATGTATACATACCTGGGGCTTCCTCTAGCCCCATAAGCTTGGATCGCTCCCACGCTGCCATCTTCAGTCTTCTGCAGCGCTGGTACCGGGTCCTTTCACTTCAGCCAGTCGGGGCCAGTATGACGTAAGAGAAGTGCACTCTTTGTGTATCCAGCAGCCGCTGGAGAGATACGTAGAGGGTGGGCTTCTCCTGCATAGACTGGCCCCGACTGGCTGACGTGACGACACCCAGTACCAGTGCTGCAGAAAGCTGAGGACGACGGTGTGGGAGCGATCTGAGCTTATGGGGCTGGAGCAAGCCCCATGTATGTATAAATCTTTTATATTTTTCAGCTATGCTACACTTTAACTGACCAGATCCAATATCCCAGAAGTCTGGTTGACTTAAACCATACTCTTATTAAAATGACTTCCATTACTTATTTTGGTACTTACGTATTATACCGTCCAGCACATTTGGGAGCCTCCAAATGTGAACCATCTTTAGAAAGCTGAACATCTTGGCTTTCATTTGTATCAGGTCCCAAGTCAGTATGACACACAGTTTCTGAATAAATGGGTGCTGAAGGAGGGGTGCCCCCTACACTTGCCTGTCACTGTTACTATTAGAAGCCTCCGATCTCTATATTGGGCGGCTGGAGGCTGGCCCCTTCTTGCCTGCAGAAACGAATCACAGTGACCCCGGCAGCACCAGCTCAGAAACTGTGGAGTGTAGTGAAGATCTGTTTCCAGGGGCCTGGGCAGGTAATATACTTGCAGAAACAAAATAGCTTTCTGCACGGCGACCCTACGCAGAACAGAGCAGAGCGCAGGAGACAACGGGGGGGGGGTTTGATCTACAGGAGAAGCTGGAGTCAACAAGTCCGAGGACAAGACGGGGATGATAAACAGGAGCCGGAGTTCATCAATTATTAACCTGACTAGCAATAGGCATTAAAGATACCGGCCGCCACACTTAAAAGACCGAAGGCTTCTAATGGTAACAGCGACAGCCAAATGCAGTGGATAGCTCTCCTTCAAAGCCCACTAATTTGGGAACCGCGTGTCATACCAACTTGGAACCTGGTGCAAATAACAGCCAAGACGTTCAGCTTCCTAAAGATGGTTCAATCTCGCAAGAGAAGTAAATATATTTTTTAACAGGAGGCTCCCAAATGTGCTGGACGGTATAATACATAATTATCTTTATTTTTTTTTGCATTTACTGTTATTCTGCTGTTTAATGTACAGGGAATGGAAGAGTGCAGAGTCCTTCTTTAAACTTCCTGGCCAATCAGCTTTCAGGATACTTAAATTTGATAGTCTCAGAGCCTGGTATTCTTTCCTTCAAGTATCCTTTTCTAAAGATAGATAGCATTTTTAATTCCTACAGATAATGTGTCTGTATTCAACAAATTAATGTAATTACAGGCGTTTCTTTCTATAAAATTTGGTTGCAGAATACATTCTTCTTGTGTTAGTGAAGGGAATCCAGTGACAGATTGTGAATCTGTACACAATACATTTTTCATGAGTAGCTGTAATTAGAACCTTGGAAAGATTATGTTTGTGTAAGGAAAGCATTAGTTCATTACAGGTTCTGTAGCCCTCACTCTGAAGAATATCGGTGCCTGCCACGTCGTTGCTCAGTTAGTGTTAAAATCTGTGTTCTATGCTATCATTTTCACAGCAGGACAGCCAAAGCTTAAAATAATAAAACCAATTTGAGGTTTAGGGCTATCTTCCTATTGTTGTGTACGCATTACATGTATGTCACACTTAAAGGTCTCGGATAATCTGCAATTATATTTCTGCTGGAGGAAAGCTTGGCACTTTATATTAAATTCCAATTGTCGAAGGAATGGCTGAGATTAAAAACAGACTGAAGAACAGAAATTACATTAATATAGAACAAAAAATGCAAAACAAAATAAAATAATAAATGATAGATTACATTGTTAAGCATTGGTTGTCAAAACAGAATCCAGGTTGCAAATATTTAGACTTGTTCAATGAAACAGCACAAGGGGCAAAGTTTTAATTCCAAAGTACAAAGACCATTATAATCGATCTTCAACAGGTCCTTTTGCATTGAAGGTAATAGAGACTGTTTGTTGTCAGGCATTTCACATGTACTTAAAGGGAAGGTTTGCGCTGAACATAAAAAAAAACCTGCACTTACCTGGGGCTTCCTCGAGCTCCTGGCAGTCGATCTGTGCCCTCGTAGCAGCTCCTCTCCCTCTCGGCACCCAGCGGTGAAGAAGCCGACCTCGCCAAGTCGGCTTCTGGGTCGGCTTCATGTGCGCTCCACGGCGGGGGGTCACGTGGTGTAGGGACGTCATCGGGTTTTTACTGCGTAAGCACAGAACTACTGCACCTGTGCAGTAGAGACCCAATGACGTCACGTACACCACGTGACCAGCGCCGTGGAGTGCACATGAAGCCGACCCGGAAGCCGACCTGGCAAGGCTTCTTCACCGCTGGATGCCAAGAAGGAGAGGAGCTGCTACGAGGGCACAGATCGACTGCCAGGAGCTGGAGGAAGCCCCAGGTAAGTGCAGTTTTTTTCTTATGTTCAGCGCAGATGTTCCCTTTAACACTTTGTTCCCACGGCTGTCTAGTGAATAATGCTGGAAGTAGGTATGTTTGCATTTGACAGTTACGGAATCTATGACGCTGCTCAGGGTACCATGCTTAGCTGGGGGCTATCTTATATATGAAATTATACTATATGAATTACAATACAGAACAGCTCATCATTGTATCAAGTCAAGGAGTATAGGGTCTACCGGCACTACGAGACTTGTAGCCGTATCACTGGAGGTAGGAAGCAGTAGGGTATTGTACCGTGTTAGCCATCAGTAAAAGCAAGAAGTTTTAAATCAGGATGATACCATTTATTGGCTAACTACAAATGAATAAGAATAAACAAGCTTTCGGCCTTGCAGCCTTCGTCAGGTTTATATCCTGTTAGTTTGCAAGCTGGTGGTACAGACAGCTTATATACATGCAACATCAAAAGGAAAAACAGATATTTTTTTCAAGCATAAATACATCATTAAGATGCCTTAATACAAACAGACCATCTAAATGGGGTAAGATAAGGATCCTTGTTTACTTTATTGCTCACAGACCTGGTATTAGGATTGACCCTAAGAATTGACCCTAAGATCTAAGAATTTACGATACCTCTGGGTCAATCCTAATACCAGGTCTGTGAGCAATAAAGTAAACAAGGATCCTTATCTTACCCCATTTAGATGGTCTGTTTGTATTAAGGCATCTTAATGATGTATTTATGCTTGAAAAAAATATCTGTTTCTCCTTTTGATGTTGCATGTATATAAGCTGTCTGTACCACCAGCTTGCAAACTAACAGGATATAAACCTGACGAAGGCTGCAAGGCCGAAAGCTTGTTTATTCTTATTCATTTGTAGTTAGCCAATAAATGGTATCATCCTGATTTAAAACTTCTTGGAGGTAGGAAATGACAGATATTCAAACGCCACCTTGATTAAAGAAACTGCATGCTCATGATGTTGCTAGCAGGTATATACATCACAGATCATCAGAAGAAAGAAAAAGTTCCATCAGGCACTGCAGTTGATTCAGATTAAATTGTGTTTTCAGTGTGATATGAATCACAACATGTATATATATCTTGCATTCAAAGAGGTAGGTACAAAAGTCATGTGCAGACAACTTGTGCTTATATAATATTTGCATGAGATGGATGTCCTGCCATATCAGAGGGTGGCGGTGGTGGGTGCAGGGCAAAAACGATAGACTAATCATCATTGTATTCTCCCTTGTTTCTAGGGAGATATCATCATTTTTGAGAGTTTTTATGAATATGCAACAATCTCTGCTAATAAGTATCCTAATGGTAAAGGGCATAACTGCAAATCCTGCCCCCCCCCCCCAGTAAAACCTTATGGGGCCCCCATATTGCTCACACCCCTTTCCTTGCCTCCTCCTGGTGGCCCTCTCAGCCGGGGTGTCTATCTTACAAAGGTCATAAAACAAGTGACCACATCATGATCTTCACACCAATAAGAGGAGTATTCACATAAATACCTGATCTTGAGTATCGGAGGGGGGGGTAAGGTTACTAGTTGGGGCACCCAACACTTCTGCACCCCCCCAACATTGCAGAGGCTGCTCCCCTGAAATGATGCCCCTGCTACTGATATTCTTGATTTATCACCCTATGTCTTTAGCCATATGGGAAAACATATCTGTGAGGAAGGTAATGTTTCAAGGGGCATTATGAGAAAAATGCTTAATTTTCAAAATTACCCTCACATATGGACTCATGATGATGATCTATATTTAAAATTGGAATTTTAAAAGTGGCCACTGTCCATGTGGTCATTGAAAGTGACAGGGCTGGGAGCTTTCTCACAAGTTGTGGGCTATTTCACTCTCTCCGGGGGGAGAATTTAGTTTTTTTAAGAACAACATGGCATCTCCTCAGTAAGGCCATGGGAGTATTAGCAGTAGTGAAAATCGTCATGTGCTAATTATGATGTTGCAAAATTTCGTGAATTTGTGTAATTAAAATTACCGGTATGTTTGGAATGGAAATAATCACAGACAATTACATAAAATTTTGTGTAATGTCAACCATACACAAATTTTCATAATGACGATCATTTTCGTAATTATGATCGTTTTCATGATGAAATTTTGGGAATTACGAATATTTTCAGAATAACAAGTATTTTTCAGGACTAATTTTTATGTAAAACATAAGATTACAATTCGGTATTACCCGTAATTTCATGTAATTTTCTTGTTTTCCAAGAAATACCAAAACTACAAGTAACACAAAATTAAACACAATTTAACGTGAAATTACGACACTAACTTGCAAAGTATGAAACTATGAATTACCAAATTTCTGATCATTTTGAATTACAATTTTGAGTAGTAATTGCACATTTTATGCTGTAATTACGAAAATGGGAGCTTTTCAGCTCATCACTATTTAGAAGTGCAGTGTAATGTCCTTCCACATTTCTCACTCTCTATTGTGGCTGTTACAGTGTAAAAAAAACCCGCTGCTCGAGCTGCAGAGCTGGCAATGAGCTGGCAATGAGCTGGCAATGAGCTGGCAACGACCATATAAACTAGGGTGAGAGGAGACTGCTGTTGTTGCTGACAATTCGCTTCTTAGTTCAGCGCAGATACTTTTCCCACCTGCCGCCAGACTCTTTTGTAGACCATGTAAAAAAAAAAAAATGCACCATTATTTCCAAAATAAAATATTGCGCAATACATTGCACTAGAAAAATATTTTAAAGAGTAACTGATAGGCATGAAAAACAAAATCAATTCTCTATTTCTATCTGTTGATCATATGAAAGGAATGCTAAAAAGACAATGCATACCTTTAAAATCTATCTTACTGTTTTATTGCAGAGATTAATCCTCATGTTCCCAGCTCCTTAGTACGCAGCCAGTAAACAGCCGCAAAAGAGAAGTTGCAGTGCAGGCTGGGGCGGGGGGAATTTCTGCACAGACACAGCTAGTTCAGCCTGATTGGCTGCAGCCTGTGTCACTCTCACTCCTTTTCCTCTCATTGGCTGCCTCCCATGACTGTCCGTGTCTGCCCCCTCCCCACACTCCAGCCCGACAGGCATCTCTGCCGATTCATGTGGGCAGTGGCTGCCACCACCGCATCGCATCCATGGGGACTCCCGTCCCTGCTACCATTTCCTTAGGGATTCCCTGCATTTATAATCAACGCTTGCTATTGGTGTGGAGAGGAGGGGGGAGTAAGGGAGAAAATGACCCCATCATTGGCTTCAGCTGGAGGGAGTAAAGATGGCCCCGGCCAGCGAACAGAATTCTCTCCATTTACCTTTTTTATTTTATAAAGTTCACTGAAATCAACACTTGGACCGTGCAATACACATGTTATGTAAGTAGAGCTAGTATTTATCTACTTAAATATGCTGTATTTTTATCTGCCATAGTATAGCTGACAGCTCTTCTTTAAACATTGCAATAACCGGGACAAATGGTCAAATACAATGTGTGGCTTTTATCCACAGTAGAATGTTTTATTTGAAAACTATAATGGCCCGAAAACTGAGAAATAATGAATTTTTCAATTTTTTTTCTTATTACTCCCATTAAAATGAATTTAGAATAAAATCATTCTTAGCATAATGTACCACCCAAAGAAAGATATAGATCATTTTTTTGTGATTAGTTGTGATAAAGTTATTGGTGAAAGAAAGGGTTGAGTGCTGAAAGGTGAAAATTTCTCTGGTCCCAAAGGGAAAAAAAACCCCGATTGGTCAAGTGGTTAAAGTCTAATATTTATAAATTGAATGTACACCCCTCAAAACTGATATTGAAAGGGTTTTTTATTTATATGTGTTCATTGACTTTGGGCCAGTGAGATGTACAGTGGTGTGAAAGACTAGTTGCCCCCTTCCTGATTTCTTATTCTTTTGCATGTTTGTCACACTTAAATGTTTCTGCTCATCAAAAACCGTTAACTATTAGTCAAAGATAACATAATTGAACACAAAATGCAGTTTTAAATGATGGTTTTTATTATTTAGTGAGAAAAAAAAAACTCCAAATCTACATGGCCCTGTGTGAAAAAGTGATTGCCCCCCCCTTGTTAAAAAATAACTTAACTGTGGTTTATCACACCTGAGTTCAATTTCTGTAGTCACCCCCAGGCCTGATTACTGCCACACCTGTTTCAATCAAGAAATCACTTAAATAGGAGCTATCTGACACAGAGAAGTAGACCAAAAGCACCTCAAAAGCAAGACATCATGCCAAGATCCAAAGAAATTCAGGAACAAATGAGAACAAAGTACTGTAATTGAGATCTATCAGTCTGGTAAAGGTTATAAAGCCATTTCTAAAGCTTTGGGACTCCAGCGAACCACAGTGAGAGCCATTATCCACAAATGGCAAAAACATGGAACAGTGATGAACCTTCCCAGGAGTGGCTGGCCGACCAAAATTACCCCAAGAGCGCAGAGAAAACTCATCCGAGAGGCCACAAAAGACCCCAGGACAACATCTAAAGAACTGCAGGCCTCACTTGCCTCAATTAAGGTCAGTGTTCACGACTCCACCATAAGAAAGAGACTGGGCAAAAACGGCCTGCATGGCAGATATCCAAGGCGCAAACCACTTTTAAGCAAAAAGAACATTAAGGCTCGTCTCAATTTTGCTAAAAAAACATCTCAATGATTGGCAAGACTTTTGGGAAAATACCTTGTGGACCGACGAGACAAAAGTTTAACTTTTTGGAAGGTGCGTGTCCCGTTACATCTGGCGTAGAAGTAACACAGCATTTCAGCAAAAGAACATCATACCAACAGTAAAATATGGTGGTGGTAGTGTGATGATCTGGGGTTGTTTTGCTGCTTCAGGACATGGGAGGCTTGCTGTGATAGATGGAACCATGAATTCGACTGTCTACCAAAAAATCCTGAAGGAGAATGTCTGGCCATCTGTTTGTCAACTCAAGCTGAAGCAATCTTGGGTGCTGCAGCAGGACAATTACCCAAAACACACCAGCAAATCCACCTCTGAATGGCTGAAGAAAAACAAAATGAAGACTTTGGAGTGGCCTAGTCAAAGTCCTAACCTGAATCCTATTGAGATGTTGTGGCATGACCTTAACCACTTGCCGACCGCACGCTTATACCGTGCGTCGGCAAAGTGGCAGCTGCAGGACCAGCGACGCAGTATTGCGTCGCCAGCTGCAGGCTGATTAATCAGGAAGCAGCCGCTCGTGCGAGCGGCTGCTTCCTGTCAATTCACGGCGGGGGGCTCCGTGAATAGCCTGCGGGCCGCCGATGGCGGCTCGCAGGCTAAATGTAAACACAAGCGGAAATAATCCGCTTTGTTTACATTGTACGGCGCTGCTGCGCAGCAGCGCCGTAAGGCAGATCGGCGATCCCCGGCCAATCAGCGGCTGGGGATCGCCGCCATGTGACAGGAGACAGCCTGTCACTGGCTGCACAGGACGGATAGCGTCCTGTGCAGCCCGGATCTCCAGGGGGGGCCAGGTAGGAGAGGGAGGGGGAGGATTTCGCCACAGAGGGGGGCTTTGAGGTGCCCCCCCCCCCGCAACACCCGGAAGGCAGGAGCGATCAGACCCCCCCAGCACATCATCCCCCTAGTGGGGAAAAAAGGGGGGCGATCTGGTCGCTCTGCCTGCACGCTGATCTGTGCTGGGGGCTGCAGAGCCCACCCAGCACAGATCAGCTAAGACAGCGCTGGTCCTTAAGGGGGGGGTAAAGGGTGGGTCCTCAAGTGGTTAAAAAGGCGGTTCATGCTAGAAAACCCTCAAATAAAGCTGAATTACAACAATTCTGTAAAGATGAGTGGGCCAAAATTCCTCCAGAGCGCTGTAAAAGACTTGTTGCAAGTTATCGCAAACGCTTGATTGCAGTTATTGCTGCTAAGGGTGGCCCAACCAGTTGTTAGGTTCAGGGGTCAATTTCTTTTTCACACAGGGCCATGTAGGTTTTGAGTTATTTTTCTCACTAAATAATAAAAACCATCATTTAAAACTGCATTTTGTGTTCAATTATGTTATCTTTGAGTAATAGTTAACGGTTTTTGATGAGCAGAAACATTTAAGTGTGACAAACATGCAAAAGAATAAGAAATCAGGAAGGGGCAAATAGTTTTTCACACCACTGTATATTGCCTGGTAACAATTTGTGTATCCTTTACGAACTTATTTTGAAAAACTACTGTAAGGATCCCTCCTGTAACATATTCTGTCCGTTGTTGTGGAGCTGCAGACAGTTCTGGCGTATCTGCTTGCATTCGGTTGAGCATGTGCAATGGGTCTCATTGTCATTTGCAATCGTTCTGCAGTCCTGGGTAGCTCAGGATGCTGTCATCATTCCACCAATTGCTTGTTGCAGATAAACTGCGGCCAAATAGCCCTGGATTTCCTGCATGCATGTTGTTACATAATTCTGCATGTATTTCTTATGGGGGTCCTTTGCATTCACAGCCAGCTAGCAAATGGTAATCAAGCCAGCTCAGAAATGAGTGATTACCATTCAGCTGTGTGGAGATTTGCATACCTGCATCCATTGGCTGATGCCAGCATAAAAGTCTGCCTCCCATTTCTTACCCCGCCCATCATAGTGGTCAGTACGCTGATCTACTGGGCAGTGCACCTTGTTACTCTGTGTAGTTCTGTTATTGTAGTTCGATGTGACCTTATTACTTGTGCTTTAGCTAGTTCTTGATAAATATGTATGCAGACTTTCTCCGTTAGTTGAGCTGTTTGTTATTTTTCTTATCATTGTGTATTGTTTAGTTCCATGCTTGATGGACGTTCGCTGCATCCGCGGTGGATCAGTGAAGTCAATTATCCAGATAGCTTGGATTCTGCCATCACCATGTTGGTGACTGGTAGTATTTTTGCTACTCCAGTTTCTGGGAACGTAACTACAGGCTGCAGTTGCTATTAGTTACATTCTATCCTGTAGTCTTGCCTGGGTGGGTGCTTGCTGGTGACTGTTGTTAGCCAGTTTGCTCTGCTTCTGTGGACGTGACTGTGAACTGTGGTTGATACTAGTTACACTCCAATCTATAGTCCTGTCTTGTACCTGTCTGAATACTTGCTATCGCTAAGGCAGCACAGTGCGAACTAAGGCAGCGCTACATCGCACTGAGCTGCCATTGTGTTTTATTTGTAGCGATATTGGATGCCCAGAGCTGCCGTTGCTCTGGGCAGCCTGTGTAACCTCTTCCATTATCCATCTCTTAGCCTTGCTACGCTGGGTCGTCAGAAAGTATGACCCCCCAGCATTACAACAACATTATTTCTGTGTAAGCTATCATTTATTATTGTTGCCCACAAAAATAATTGATGTAGGTTATGATCTTACTGTTCAGTAGATTGGGGTAGGGAGAAAAAATGCCTTGCCTGGGGCACAAAAAAAGGCCAGAAAACAACCCTGGTAGCTGGTAAGCCTGATGGCATCACCACGCTACCTTCTTATCTATTCTCGGCATCTAAGATGGCTGAAGTGAGTAAAACAGTGAGCAGGTGCAGAGGATGGAGATACTAATATTAGAAAAGACCTATGTTTAGATGGTCAAGGCTGCAATGATATCATCTAAAACAGTGGTCCTCAAACTAAGGCCCGCGGGCCGTATGTGGCCCCCTGAGGCTTTCTTACAGCCCCCCCCCACACACACACACAACATGTATTACTTATCGATGTGGTTGGCTACATCTTTAAATACTGGTGGTCTGCATATAGAATAGCAGTGCTGGCACCACCCATCCACATGGAAGCCAGAAAGCAATAATTCCCTGGTTTCCAATCAAATACCACATCAGGTGACACTGCTGTCCAATTGGACTGCAGCTCGTCACCTGGGCATTCTTCACTGTCTGGCCCGCAAAGACTTCTATATCATTTTATGTATACTCTGGCCCCCCAGCAGTCTGAAGTATGTTGACCCGGACCTCGACCCAAAACGTTTGGGGACCCCTAATCTAGAAGTTGTTTTATTATTGACAACGTTTTCCTCTTAGGAAAAATATTAATAAACTGATTAGATGATGCAGATTGGAGGACATATTTTTACTAAGCACTATTACACAAGTATTTTCATAAGATGTATTTAATAAGCCCTCTAAATTAGTTTAAAAAAATAGGAACTGTTAACTTTCTAGAAACTTTTTATACTATTACTAATGTCCTGATGTGGCTTTGCAGAGGTCTGTTGCTTAATGCACAATATGCTGAAAAAAAAGAAGAAAAGTCTATAAAACCAATGAAAAGAATGGGCTATTTTATTGCAGATCATAGTAGTAAAAGTCAAGCTGTTAGATGTCTGTATGATGCTCTCTTTCCACTTATTATCTGCTCAACCCATTGTTTCTTCACAAGAATACTAATGTACACTCTCTGAAAATGGGATTCTTCTTCACTTAGATGTGTTTAACAAGACAAATCATACATTATTTTCTGCTTTATTCCAACAGCACTTGCTTATGTTTAGAGTGGCTCGCGTGTAACAGGAAAACCATGTGACCGTGTGCTGCGATCACCAGTGGCGTAGCTATAGGGGATGCAGAGGTTGAGACCACACCGCGGCCCTTGGGAAAGAGGGGCACCGAGGGGCCCACCCTCAACCACAGTATTAGCTCTCTTTTTAGTCATGTACTGGTAATGTATCACTTCTGTAGATGCTTTGAATAGTAGTAATCATAAAAAAAATTGTTCCCTATCCCCATTATTTCACCTCTAACACTGTGGTTGTCCACTGGGGCCCATAGCTCCTTAGCTACGCCACTGGTGATCACTGCAGCAAATCAGAACTGCACAAACCTACCACATGATCAGAGACATGCATGCTTCTCCATGAGACTTGTTACAAAACATTTTTTTAATCATTTATAGCCTTTAGTGAAGATGAACAAAGATGCATCTGCTGATATTCTGAAAGGAAAAATGTCCCCATGAGCTGGTGCAGGGCTGGCTTTACCAGAAGGCACTGTAGGAACGTGTCTACAGGCGCTTGATGATGGAAAGGTGGCTCACTCCCCTCACCAAGTTACTCCCTCTTTCCTTACCTATGCAGAGTCCAGAGTCATTGAGCGGAGTGTAAATGAGAGGTTACTCACCCAGCTCTCTGCATTCCACTGACAAGATCTCCCTTCAGTCGGGAGCACCTCTAGCTACCTAATTGTGAAGATAGTTCTGGCTACCTAATACTGGGGCACATGTAGCTACCTATGATGGGCATCTGAGCCTATAGACACCTGTGAAGTAAACCCAGGCCTGAGCTGGTGGACATACTCTGTTAAGATTTTTACTGTCAGCCATAGTGATGAGATCGAAATTCGTTTAGTAGACATTTTGCAGCGAGATTCACAATGTTAAAGCCAAATCATAATGCAAAATGTTAAGCTGTTGCAAAATTAATTTTGTATTTTGTTAATTAGAATCCATAACTTTGCACTGATTTGTAATTTTGCAGAATATTCAACTATATGAAAGTGTGTTTTCTTACGCCCCCTGACTTTAAGGGTCATTGAACACTTGCAGAATGCATCACACTGAAGTACACTTCCTTACTACTTCCCTTCCACAAGGCCCATGCAAGTCTCTGGAGATTTGCACAGTTCAAACTTTGTGTCACGGTGCGCACCGCATTGCACTGCAAACATCAGGTGTAAAACCAGCTGAATACATTTGATGAATATTCATTTTTGCAAACATGCCCATACATTTTTGCATAAATACTCAGCTATGTGAGAATGTATTAAAAATAAGTTAGTCAATCCCATGAACATTATTTTTGTGTAACTTACGAAAATAATGCGAAATCTAGATTACATGTGAAATCATAATTACAATCATTGACGTAATTGCAGAGTAAGTGAAAATATCCATTACGATCAACACAAGTCAGCCATTGTCAGGTTGACACTTGGCCAAGTTTGCGCATGTATTTTCACATACAAAACACAGACCTACTGCACTTCCAGGTAAGTTCTTGGGTGGTTCGTAGTGGTGCACATTATGTGCAATTTTTTATTTATATTGCTCTGCTCTATCTTGTGTTGCACCAGCATCTGGAAACTTCTTTATCTTAGGAAGAAGGGCCAGGGCTTGGCCAAGGCAGAGGCGAGAGAGGCTCCAGCCTCAGGGCTGCGTAGGAGGGGGCACACTACTCAATCGGCTATCATTCCCCTGTTGTGTTTAAAGCAGGGAGAAATAAGAAAAGGGGATACATTGCAGCGAGTGCAAGCCAGATAACTAGAGATTAAGGTGTTAGGGGAGATGGGGGCCCTGGGGTGCTTCGTAGTCTACTAGCGATTAGTGTGTGACGGCTGGGGTACGAGGGATGGAGGTATCTCAGTCTTGGGTGCTGGAGGACCTTGTCCGGGCTTTAAGAAGGGCTCAATCCTAAACAGCCCCTTCACACTTACAGGGGTTTCTAATTTCAGGGGTCATGCAAACCTCCTCTGAGGACACCATGTTGCTCCTTCATGCATCAGCACCAGCTTCAGGCTATCTAGATGCTACTAGCCAGTGGTGTACGGAGGGGGAGTTTACCGTTACCCGTTCACTCACTCTCCTTTTTTCCTCCATTGCAGCTCACAGACCCTCCAAAGATTACCAACAAGGGCATGTCGATAATCTGATCGAGGTCACACTCATAATCTAACACAAGCGCAGCCATACTTCACCTGTGCAAGTACAGCTGGGCCGGCGCAGTAAGCCAGAGTCACTTGTCCACAAGCGGCCCTGGCTTACTGCGCAGGCATGGCCGTACTTACACAGGTGAAGTATGGCTGTGTTTGTGACAGATGAGAAGCGTGGCCCCGATCAAATTATCGACATGCCATTAGCTGGATGGACATGGGCAGAGGACAATATGGGAAGCTTCTCCTTAAGTTTGTGCTTCTGAACCTGAGCTTTGGTTCTGGTTCTCTTTAAAGGATTCAGAAAGGAAAGTATGGCCGTGACTGCGCTAGCGATAAAAAGCAAAACTCAAAAAGCTCATTGTGTTAACCAGCTCTTACATCTGCTGCTGGAGGAGGTTAAACATTAGAATGTGTGGTTAAAGGGAACATGGAGCAAGAAGTGGAGGCTGCCATATTTATTTCCTTTTAAACAATACCAGTTACCTGGCAGTGCTGTTGAACTCTTTACCTTCAGTAGTGTCTGAATTGCACACCTGAAACAAGCATGCAGCTAATCTAGTCAGAAACATCTGATCTGCTCAGAGCTAGATCTTCCACCAGGCAGCTAGGCTGATGCTTGGGGCCTAGTGAGTATCAAGGGGTCCACATGCCACCTTCTTTGACCTCTCTCCACTTCAGCTTACCAAAAGGACCACAAGGAGTCAAATCTACTACCTTGCCAAGGGCCCCATAACATCTTAATCCATCTCTGGATATGCTTATGCTTATTCAGGGTCTATAGATAAAAGTGTTAGAGGCAGAGCATCAGCAGGACAGCCAGGCAACTGGTATTGCATTAAAGTGGACCTGAACTCAGAACTTCCTCTCTGCTCTAAAAGGTACTAAACAGCATAACAACATTTAAAGAAACAAGGTTTCTTTGTTACAGCTTATACAAATCCTGCAATAATTCTGTAGTGTGTTGTCTTCCTGCTTTCATGTAAGCAGACATATTGTTAACATCCTGTGCTTTCAAATGAGCTTAACTGCCTTCTCTGCCGTGGCAGGGTGACAGGTGACTCAGGGGAGACATCAATTTACAACTTGTGATTAAACATAGATGAAAGGTTAATTTTGCAAACATTTTCTAAATACATACAGGGCGCATTTCTCTATGTTTTTATTGTCCTGTGCAAGAGTGCAGGTCCACTTTAAAGGAAATAAATATGGCAACCTCCATATAATTCTCATTTCATGTTCTCTTTAATCCCACCAGAAGAAAGGGTTGTGGCTTAGGGTAGGGTGTGGCCTTGTTGAGGGGCGAAGTTTAAGGGTGCCAGAACCTCTGTGCCTATAGGCTCCTGAGGCATAAATCCGGCCCTGGTAGTATATATTCAAACTCCTAGTGTGCATCTTTCTACCATTTCCATGTGTGTCTGCTTGCCTGTGTGTGTGTGTGTCTGCCTGTGTGTGTGTGTGTGTGTGTGTGTGTGTGTGTGTGTGTGTGTGTGTGTGTGTGTGTGTGTGTGTCTGTCTGTCTGCCTGTGCGTGTGTGTGTCTCATGGGCTTCCTCACCATGTGGCTCTCTCCCTCTGGGTCTCTACCCCTCCTCTATGTGTTTGTCTATGGATCTCTTTCACATCTCCCTTTCCATGTCATTATTCCTTTCCCGTTGCCAATGTCACTGTCTTCCTGTGACACCACCAGGGTCACAGCATGTCACACCTGCAATGTGGCTTCCTCTCACTTTCACATGTCACATGTCCCCTCCATCTCTGTCACTATCCCTGCTTCATATGGCTATCGTTTTGCTCTGTGTCACTATGTGGCTTACCCTTGTTAACCTTCCACTGAATTGTCCAAACTAAGTTTATCTCCCGTTCCTCTCACAGCGAGTTGTTCTAGTGCTGTCCCTCATTCAAATTTGCCGCTTCCAGAAGCCCTCGGAAACACTTGTGTCCTTGAGTGCTTTCCGAAGATAGGCAGCTCCGTAATACGTGAGTGCGCTTTTGTGCATGAGCAGTATGGAGTCGCCTGTCTTCGGAAGCACTCAGGGACATAAGTGCTTCTGGATCTTTCAGGAATCCCCCCTTAAAAATCCGGCATTTGCCCCTGCTAGCAATGAGCTTCCGAGTAGGAAGCCACTCGAATGCATGCAAGACGCGTGAAAGACATTTGGAACACATAGAAGACAATGGACTTATGGGTAAGTAACCTCCTCTCTCCCAGCCGCACACCTGGGGCAAATAAAGAGACTCTGAAGCCAGTATAAATTCTTCTTTTTAACTTGTATTGCTGTCAAGGACCCTCAGCCCTGCTAAACCGTTGCTATTCTGCGGCAATCCCCTCTCCTTTGTCCGGTGAGATCTTCCTGAATGAGGCAGAGCTAATGGCTGTAGCTCTGCCTCTCAGCTCATCAATCCCGGCTGATCGCCGCCTCTCCCTGCCCCTCTCAATCTGCCTTCACAGAGAGGGGTGGGGGAGAGGCAGAGATCCGCGTGGCAATTGACGTGCATGGAGGCAGAGCTGCAGCTCATAGCTCTGCCTCCAAGAGCAGCAAAATCCACGACCAAGAAAGTCGTGGATTTTGCAGGTGGATTTGTGGGGTATAGACCCCTCGTTTTGCTGTGGGATAGCAGTGGTTTAGCAATAAAAGTTAAAAAGAAGAATTTATACTGGCCTCAGAGTCTCTTTAAGCCTCATTTTAATCACAAATTACTCGGAAGCCCATCGCTGGGTGCTACTACTGTCCCTAGAACATACTTCCCTCATGGAAGAATGGAAGTTGGGTGGCAAGTTAGCAAAAAGGAACAGCGAAGGGAAATACAGTACATAGACAGAACTGATTTGCATAAATGAAAAGATTTTGGTAACTTTTCTTCGCAAATTGTAACATGAATATCATTATTTGCTCTCCAGCGCCTCCAAACCAGCACTGCAAATTTAAATTCTTGCAGCTCCGTTAAATAGATCTGCCTGTGAATTTTGCCTTAATTCCACTCATTTAAGCCAGTAATTAGCTTCATCACAGGGGATCCATAGATGACAACTCAACATAAAAGACATATTCATACTCCACAGTCTGCAGCCATTGGATGAGTATGCTGCAATTATGTGTAAGGTGGGGTTGGATGCTGCATGCTGGCTTGAATAACATGCTGTGACAATATTTTCAGACTTCAAAGTAATTAAAGAAGCTATTTATCTGAAGTAATTCCATGTGAAATGATTTGCCTAGTGATTTTACCGTATCTGTCTTGTCTGCATTTTATAAATATTTCTTCAGACTAATAGATTTTCTGAATTGACAAATATTAACTATACCATTTGCTTTTTTTTAAAGCAACCCAATTCTTAAGGCTATGTGCACAGTGGAAGCTGTGTTGCGGTTACTCTAAAAACAGAAACGCAACCCAACAGAACAAAAAAGTCACACCACATCTTTAGATTACATACAGTGAAGCATACAGTCAATAGAAAGTATGCATCACTGTGCTAACGCACTGCTTGCAGTGCGTTGGGATACTGTAGTGCATTGGATCCCAATGCACTGCATACCAACATACTGCATGCACTCTGATAGTTGCATAAACTTTCTATTGCGGTGTGATTTTCTGTGTTAAGATGCCCCCATAAAGTCGTAAGGCAAAGCACCACCATGAAAGTAGCCTTCTGCATGTTTCTAAAGTATGACACTGTCTGCATCATAAAATAACTTAGATCTCTGCCACACTGTGTTTCAAAGAATAACTCAAAGTGTTGAATTAGTTCTTATCAACAACTATGAATAGACTGCAGAAGAGCTCTGCCTAAGCAGCTCTGGCATACAGTAAACACTGAGGCTTAACCCTTTTAACGACCCCTGCAAAAGTGAAACCTAGTAAAACATCAGGTTATTTTAGGATTTCCATAAATTGTAATAAAGATTATTTTCTCCATAACTGTTCTCATGCTGCGACTCATCTTTTAGTGAGGGATGGACAAAGGGGACGCAGGACTTAGAGAAATCCTGGCATGATAAGGCAGGCTAGCCGGGACAGGCAGTGTTAAGTGTGGCAGGGGGCTGGGCAGTGCCCGGGAGCTTTGGTTTGCTGGGGGGGAGCGGTGATTGGCCAGGGGCGGGGAGCAGAGGCTCATGGGAGCAAGACGGGGGGCGGAACAGGCACTCGGGCGGACAGCGTGCAGGAGAAGAAAGTGAAAGTGCACCACGCGCGTCCGCTCTGAGTCCAGGTATGTGCAGCATGGAGGATCTTATGCGGTTAGTCCGCGAAGCAGCAGAAGCGAACGGGGCCCGCTCGGTGCAGGAGCAGCTTGCTGGCAGCCAGCCCGGCCCCTCGGCGTCCCCCGCAGAACAGCTAGGTCCGCGCAGGTCTAGGCCGCCGGAGCGGCTTAGTCTGGACGTAACCCCGCGAGCACGCCGCCGGCATGGGAGCCCCCTCGGGGACCCTCCGTCCGCTGCCAAAGCTTCAGCCCAGGCTTCTGGTCAGTCGGGCGGGAGGGATCCCGCGAAGAAACGGAACTCGCAGGGCGGGAGGAAGGGCAAGGGCAAGGCCTCTGGCAGCACAGCCCCCTCCATGAGTGTGACCACGGCAGCAGCTCCTGCTGCTGCCCGGCCGGGAACAGGACCAGCACCCACTCAGGCCAGGGCGGCCCACCCCCCACGGGCGTCCACCTCCACGGCCGGTGGTATCACGGCAGCCCCCCCCCCCCGGGCTGCCCGGCGTGGGAAGAGTCAGAGCACGGGGAGCAGCGGTGGCAAGGCACCTGCTCCCCCAAAAGGCAACTCCAAGAACATTCCCAAGGGCCCTGTGAAGGGGTCCCGCAACAAAGGACAAGGAACTTCTGCTGCCAGAAGAGCCAGGTCTCCTTCCCCGGCAGCCTCCGCCCAGCAGTCATCCGACCCGGAGTCGAGATCCGAAGGCGAGATCTCCTCCTCTGAAGACGAGGCCCTGCCGCGACAAGGATCGGGATTGCCCGCTGATCGGGACGGACGTCCGATGCAGCTCGGTGAGCCAGCACCCTTAAATGTTGTTCCTGTTGTACTAAATGTTGTTACAAATCGTTTGCCTAGTACGGTGGTAGATGTTGGGTTGGGTGTCGGTGGGGGGGCTGCAGGTGTAGTTACCCCACCGAGCACGGCGGTGTCAGGGGAACAGGGGTTGCCGCAGGCAACCGGGGGTAGTGTAGCGGCAGATACTGCTTTAGCATTGTTGAATTCAGTAATGGTTTCCATCAGGGATGTTATGGCCAAGAGCTCGGGCTCATCGGCTCTTGTTCCCCCGACGGTGGCATGGACGGGTTTAGCTCCCATGGCTGGTACTGCCACCAGCATTACTTGCACCCGTAGCGCCAACAGGCCCTATTGGCGTTCTGGCGGGCACGTCAGACAAAGGTGTCCGTCTAGCAGACGCGGCTCATTCGAAGATGTATCTATGCGTGGAAGGGCCGTTAGGGTCGGCACGTGAGCGCATTTGGAGGGGTGAGTACGTAGAGATATTTTCCCTCCTTCCTCTTGAAAAATTTAACCTCGACAGAGTAAAGCCTGACGAGAGTAAGAAGGAGGAGGAAGAAAAGCGGAGGTATCGTCTGATACCGAGAACATTCCAAAACTGGTTTCAGGCGTTTACCATCCTGGCAGGGGTAATCGGAGAAAAACAGCCGGAATGCTGCACCGGTTTGTTCTGCTATATGGACTCAATTGGGCACGCGTATCGCTCATACGGAGGCAATGCTTGGCTCCGCTATGACGAGCTGTTTAGACAGAAAAAAGCGGTGCGGCCGGGAGTGCGGTGGGATCACAAGGATATGATATCGTGGATGAATTTGATGATCCCAACTCGGAGCTCCCAGTCCTTTCTCACCACAGCTAGTGGGTCGTCCACCGCTGGGCAGCTAACAGGTAAGCGAAAGGGGCAGTGCTGGCAGTACAACGAGGGAGCCTGCAAGTTTGGTGGATCATGCCGCTTTCGACATGAATGCTCTTCATGCAATGGAAGTCACCCCGCCAGCAAGTGCTCAAAGCCAGCAAAGTCGCGGGATAGCGAATCTCATTTGAAGAGGGACGACGCCGGTGAGAGTGGACGCGATGGCTCCTTTTCTAAGTAGGTATCCTGACGCGGAAGCGGGAACCTTCTTAGCGAACGGTTTTCAGTTTGGTTTTGTGATCCCCAGTTCTTGCTCCACTTTAGAAGGTTTGTGTTCTGTTAATTTGAAATGCGCTCAGGAAATGCCTGAGGTGGTGGCAGAAAAGTTGGGAAAGGAGGTGGCGTTAGGTAGAATGGCAGGTCCTTTTAGGGAGAAACCTTTTGAAGATTTGGTAGTATCGCCGCTAGGAATTGTGCCCAAGAAAGAACCGGGTAAGTTTCGTATGATACACCACCTTTCCTATCCCAGAGGCTCGTCAGTGAACGATGGGATCAGCGACCTTGAGGCTTCAGTGGCTTATACGTCCTTTGATGTAGCCATTCGGTGGGTAAGTAAATTAGGGCGTGGAGCTTTGTTGGCTAAGTCCGACATTGAATCGGCCTTTAGATTGCTTCCAGTTCACCCGGAGAGCTCACGGCTCTTGGGTTGTGTGTGGAACGGCGAATTCAACGTTGATCTTTGTCTCCCCATGGGATGTTCGATTTCCTGCTCTTACTTCGAGAAATTCAGTTCGTTTTTGGAATGGGTAGTGAGGGACATCGCGGGAGTGAATTCGGTTATTCACTACCTGGACGATTTTTTGTTTTTAGGCCCGCCTGGCTCCAATATATGTGCGCAATTGTTGGCTACAATGGAACACATATGTGAGAATTTCGGTATTCCGTTGGCTAGGGATAAGACAGAAGGGCCTGCCACTACTATGAAGTTTTTGGGCGTGGAAATCGATTCCATGGCTATGGAGTGTAGATTGCCTCAGGAGAAGATTGAGGACCTACGCGGGTCGATCATCCCGGTTTTGGAGTCTAAGAAGGTTACACTGCGTTCCCTGCAATCACTGTTGGGTAAGTTTAACTTCGCGTGTCGCATTATACCCATGGGTAGGGTGTTTTGTAGACATTTGGCGAGGGCAACCTCGGGGGTAAAATCCCCGCATCATAGGATCAGGATTACGTCCGAACACAGAGAAGACCTAAAAGTGTGGTTATCATTTTTGCAGGAGTACAACGGTCGGTCTTTTTGGTTGAGCGAAACGGTTGAGGATTTTCAAATTGAACTGTATACTGACGCTTCGGGGGCCCATGGATTTGGCGCTTATTTTGGAGAGAAGTGGTGCGTGGCGGCATGGCCGGCGGAGTGGAGAGAAGCCGGTTTTACAAAAAATCTCCTTACATAGTTACATAGTTACATAGTTATTTTGGTTGAAAAAAGACATACGTCCATCGAGTTCAACCAGTATAAAGTACAACACCAGCCTGCTCCCTCACATATCCCTGTTGATCCAGAGGAAGGCGTAAAAACCCTTACAAGGCATGGTCCAATTAGCCCCTAAAGGGAAAAATTCCTTCCTGACTCCAGATGGCAATCAGATAAAATCCCTGGATCAACATCATTAGGCATTACCTAGTAATTGTAGCCATGGATGTCTTTCAACACAAGGAAAGCATCTAAGCCCCCTTTAAATGCAGGTATAGAGTTTGCCATAACGACTTCCTGTGGCAATGCATTCCACATCTTAATCACTCTTACTGTAAAGAACCCTTTCCTAAATAAATGGCTAAAACGTTTTTCCTCCATGTGCAGATCATGTCCTCTAGTCCTTTGAGAAGGCCTAGGGACAAAAAGCTCATCCGCCAAGCTATTATATTGCCCTCTGATGTATTTATACATGTTAATTAGATCCCCTCTAAGGCGTCTTTTCTCTAGACTAAATAAACCCAGTTTATCTAACCTTTCTTGATAAGTGAGACCTTCCATCCCACGTATCAATTTTGTTGCTCGTCTCTGCACCTGCTCTAAAACTGCAATATCTTTTTGTAATGTGGTGCCCAGAACTGAATTCCATATTCCAAATGTGGCCTTACTAGAGAGTTAAACAGGGGCAATATTATGCTAGCATCTCGTGTTTTTATTTCCCTTTTAATGCATCCCAAAATTTTGTTAGCTTTAGCTGCAGCTGCTTGGCATTGAGTACGATTATTTAACTTGTTGTCAATGAGTACTCCTAAGTCCTTCTCCAAGTTTGATGTCCCCAACTGTATCCCATTTATTTTGTATGGTGCTAGACCATTAGTACGTCCAAAATGCATGACTTTACATTTGTCAACATTGAATTTCATCTGCCCTGTATGTGCCCATATAGCCATCCTATCCAGATCCTGTTGCAATATGACACTATCTTCCTGAGAGTTGATGATTCTGCACAATTTTGTATCTTCTGCAAAAATAGCAACATTGCTCACTACTGCATCTACTAGGTCATTAATAAATAAATTGAAGAGCACTGGACCCAGAACAGACCCCTGTGGGACCCCACTGCTAACAGTCTCCCATTTTGAGTACGATTCATTGACCACAACTCTTTGTTTTCTGTCCATTAGCCAGTTCCCTATCCATGAACACAGACTCTTCCCCAGTCCTTGCATCCTCAACTTTTGCAACAGACTTTTGTGGGGAACAGTGTCGAAGGCCTTTGCAAAGTCCAAGTATATCACATCTACAGCATTCCCAATATCCATATTAGCATTCACTACCTCATAAAAGCTGAGCATGTTAGTCAAACAGGACCTGTCTTTAGTAAACCCATGTTGATGCTGAGAAATAAGATTATTTTCTAGTATGAAGTCGTGTATAGTATCTCTTAGTAACCCCTCAAATAGTTTGCATACAACTGATGTTAAGCTTACAGGTCTATAAATTCCTGGATCTGATTTTTTGCCCCTCTTAAATAATGGGAAAACGTGGGCTGTACGCCAATCCACTGGGACTCTGCCAGTTGCAAGAGAATCACAAAAGAGTCTGCTGTTGGAACTATTCCCGATCGTGGTTGCAGTGGAGTTATGGGGTGACTTCTTTAGAAATCAGCGAATCCGTTTTCACTGTGATAACCTAGGAGTGGTGGGCGCCATTAATAATGTGTCCGCCTCGTCACCACAGGTGGTGCGCTTGTTGCGACATTTGGTTTTGTGCTGTTTGCGTTTGAATATGTTTGTGTCAGCCGTGCATGTACCGGGTTGCACTAATACTATCGCCGATGCTCTCTCTCGTTTTCAGTGGGAGAGGCTTCGAGCGGCAGCACCGGATGCGGAAGATCAGGGGTATCCTTGCCCGGATGTGGTGTGGTTAATTCCGGGAGGGCGGTCGCATCGTTGATTCAGAGGTCGTTGTCAAGATCTACCTGGGCAGCATACACAGGGGTCTGGGAGCAATGGAACGGCTTAACGCGCCAAATGAGTTGCTCATCGGATGAAGATCGCCTATGTCTGCTGATTTACTTTATTGGTAACGGTTTTTCCCAAGGTATATCAGCGACGGCCATGTCCAGGAAGCTGGCTGGGCTTGCCTTTATGTTTAAGCTGCATGGGTTTAGCGATGTGACGAAGGAATTTCTAGTTAGGCAAGCTATGAAAGGTTTTCGTTTGGGTTCCAAAGCACGGGACTCTCGTAGGCCAGTGACATTTGAAGTGTTAGGTCCGCTGGTGGAGCTTTTGCCGGAGATATGTTCATCGCACCAAGAAGTTTTATTGTTCAAAGCGGCGTTTACGCTAACATTTTTCGGGGCTTTTAGAATAAGTGAGGTGGTTAGCCCGGCCAAATGGACGCATGGGGGTTTGTTAGCTGACAATGTTGGTGGGGGAGGGTCTTAGAGTGCATCTCAGAAAATCAAAAACGGACCAGGCAGGGAAAGGTTTCACAGTTGGTTTATCGACAATTCCGGGTTCAAATATTTGCCCGGTTGCGGCGATTAGGGAATTCCTGGCAGAACGGACTCAGTCAGGGGTATCCTTAGTATGCCATGGGGATGGCTCTTCATTGTCTCGTTACCAATTTGTGGCTGTTTTTCGGGCATGTTTGACCCGTTTGGGTTTACCGGCGAAGCAATTCGCTTCCCACTCTTTCAGGATCGGGGCAGCTACAGAGGCCGCCAGGTGGGGACTAAGTAGTGTAATGGTGAAGCGCATCGGTCGGTGGGAATCAAATAGATTTTTGGGTTATGTCAGGCCACATCTAGTGTAGGATTTAAGTTGTTAAGTTGCATTTGTTATGTAAGTGCAAGTTACTGAGTTTTCCCTCTTTTGCTCGCTTACCCCTCGCCTCCCCCCCCCCTTACCCTTCTCCCCTCCCGTCCCTCCCTCCTTCTCCTTCCTTCCTCCGCCTTATCTTTTCTTGTGCTATCAGATGGTTCCCCACCCCTACTGGTTTGGATTTTGGGACATTCCTATGTGGCTTGGGGTGCCAGGAGAGCGGACGTCAGGCCTGAAGGCCGTCAGTTGGGCTTTCCAAGAGGTAAAGTGTTGGTACGATGGTTGGGGTTTCCGGGTATGCTGTGGTCAAGAGTGTTGACGGAGATTCATAAATACTCCAGACTGGATCGGGCCCCGGATGTGCTGGTGGTACACGCGGGCAACAATGACTTGGCCGCCAGATCGGCTAGATCATTGAAGCAGGACATCAAGTTTGATGTGTTAAGAATTAGGAGAGAGTTCCCTGATATGATAGTAGTCTGGTCTGACATTGTGGCTAGAACATCCTGGCGGCTGGCCAGATCGGTTGACAAAGTCAACAAGGCACGGTCAAAACTGAACAGGGCCATCCCACAGTTTATGGTGAGGAATGGGGGGTTAGCAATTCGTCACAGGGAGCTGGAGGACAACGTGATGTTGTACTTAAGAGCCGACGGTGTTCATTTGAACGCGGTGGGGATCGATATGTGGGCCCTGGGCCTGCAGGATGGCATTCAGAAGGCACTCAGGTTGGTGGAGGTATCGCGGGCTTAAGGAGGTCAAGCACGCTCTCTGTGGTGGGGTGAGGTCTCCGGAGGTCAGTTTATTGTGTGTGTTTCGTGAGGGTTTTGCCACGGGGCAAAGCACCTAGTGTTCAAAGGAAAGCGCTGCTGTTGCAGAAGAGGTGGGGGGCATTCAGCTGTCCCTGAGACGGGAACACGGCTGGGGGCCGGACAGGCTGCTTGCCCAAAATAATTTTCATGGTGGAAAAATGGTAGGCCTCCGGATGCCTCACCTCAATTTGGTTAGATTATTGTTGTTCTTTATAAGAATTGTTAATTTGGTTGATTTAAATAAAGAAGGGCTGCTTTGGCCTATTTTATCCAACTAGCTAAGCAGTCCGGCTGTTTTAATTGTTTGTTTGTCTAAGGGGGGGATGGGATGTTGGAAGTATGGTTTTGGAGGCATATAGGCCTTGTCCATTATCAAGTGAGGGATGGACAAAGGGGACGCAGGACTTAGGGGAATCCCGGCATGATAAGGCAGGCTAGCCGAGACAGGCAGTGTTAAGTGTGGCAGGGGGCGGGGCAGTGCCCGGGAGCTTTGGTTTGCTAGGGGGGAGCGGTGATTGGCCAGGGGCGGGGAGCAGAGGCTCATGGGAGCAAGACGGGGGGCGGAGCAGGCACTCGGGCGGACAGCGTGCAGGAGAAGAAAGTCCCACCCTCCCTCCCACTCTTTTAATTATGGGTCAGGATCTTAGTGTGGGGTGTAGAGGGTATAAAAAAAAATTCAAAAAAAGGGAAAAGGAAGTTATTGTTATAATTGTCATTGCAGCTTGGCGGGGTGAGGTCTCCGGAGGTCAGTTTATTGTGTGTGTTTCGTGAGGGTTTTGCCGCGGGGCAAAGCACCTAGTGTTCAAAGGAAAGCGCTGCTGTTGCAGAAGAGGTGGGGGGCATTCAGCTGTCCCTGAGACGGGAACACGGCTGGGGGCCGGACAGGCTGCTTGCCCAAAATAATTTTCATGGTGGAAAAATGGTAGGCCTCCGGATGCCTCACCTCAATTTGGTTAGATTATTGTTGTTCTTTATAAGAAATGTTAATTTGGTTGATTTAAATAAAGAAGGGCTGCTTTGGCCTATTTTATCCAACTAGCTAAGCAGTCCGGCTGTTTTAATTGTTTGTTTGTCTAAGGGGGGGATGGGATGTTGGAAGTATGGTTCTGGAGGCATATAGACCTTGCCCATTATCAAGAGCAGAGAGGAAGTTCTGAGCCAAGTTCCACTTTAAGATAAAGGTAAAAGTTCACCAAGACAGCCATGCAACCAGTGTCTATGGGCCAGATTTTTGAAGCTGCACTACTATTGCAGTTATGTTAATCAACAAAGTAGCAACCGCGCTAGTGAAGTATTGCGATACTTCACAGCACCCAGGAGCACGCATTATTATGTAAATACGCAACACGACCACGCATAGTGTGCAGCCCTGTATTTAGCTTGCGCTAGTGTCATTTAGCACTGCTTCCTGAATCAGGCGCATGAGAACTATGCAATGACAGCTCTCACACTTTCTCACTGACTGTTTAGTGGTAGAAGTTTGCAATTCTCACCTTGCATCAGACCATGCAAATGCCTGCTTAAAAGGTTATTACTAAAGCGGTTGTAGAATTGCATTGGTAATGCGATGAGATTTTTGTTTTGTAAAATGGACAATCCGCACCACCTGCAGTTTTTCCAAACTTTAACAGTCCTTGTGGTTTGTTGATATAAAGTTAAGGGTTACACATTTCTGCCACTTAATAGCAGATTATTGCGTATAAAATCCAGGCCAGTTTTGCTGAAATTATTTTTATCAACTATTTCTTTTTTACCGCTCTTCACCCATTACATTAAAGTGAACCTCCGGACTAAAAATCGACTCAGCAGCACTGAAAAGGCTTGGTGTTTCTTTAACAGTTTCACAGCATCAGAACTTTGTTTCTCTTATACAAGCCTCATTTTTAGCTGCACAGAAGAAAACTGCCCGGGCATTTTTCCCCTTATGCTGTGCAAATGGGATTTCTGATGTTGTTGTTCTCCTTCTGCTGTTTTGGTGCAAGTTTTTGTTTTTTTACATTTTGAATTTGACATTTGAAGCCTAGTGTGTGCAGCTGGGAAGGGGTGATCAGGACACAGGATAGTTGGAACTGTGTCTCCTGCTCCCTGTCACCTCCTTTCAACCAAAAAGATGGTTGCCCCCATGACAAAGATGGCAGCCCCCATGAATCACAAACATTTGCCTGTTCTTTTAAAACAGGGTGGGTAAAAGATTATATTACCTATCTATTCTAATTAACATAACTAATGTAACTTTACAGTATGTTTGTTTAGGGTGAATTCCCCTTTAAACATTTCTATAACTAACTGTCCCTCAGAAGGACTCATAATTCAAAGATCCCACCATAGTATAAAGACAATTTTTGGTGTGTATGTGTGTGTGTGTGTGCGTGTGCGCGTGTGTGTGTGTGTGTGTGTGTGTGTATGGGGGGGGGGGTAATGTTAAAGAATGCTTATGAGATATAATAATGTCCAGAGGAAATTCATGCACACATGAGGCAGGAGCTTTACTCACTGTGCCACCCATGGTGCTGCCCCTCACTCATTTTTGTATCCGTGGCTCCGGTTTTGGTCCAGGCCCAAAAACAGAGCCACGGATAAGTTTTCAAAACAATTGTGAGCCGAGCCTAATTTAGTGTTCTCCACTCATGGGGAACCTATATAAATCTTGCTTACAAACTCATAAACCTTACATGCAAGATAGCCATTGGCCCATATTTAATTAACTTTTCTCCTAAATTTTCTCTCAGGAAATACAGTACATTGTCATCTTATCTATTAAATAATTGTTACAGCACCTGGCAAATAAAACAGTACTAAAAAGCAGGTTAAGAAAACATAACAAATAAATATTGTTTATTTTCTTGCTTGCTGGGGGCTTAAAAATGCTTTATTGATAAAGTGTAAAAACCTGTAATGTGAAGAAACTCAAGAGAAAACGTAAATTGAATAGGGGCAGTGGAATAAAAAAAAAATGATCTGCTAAGGTCCACTAGCAGCACTTTTGCAGTGATTGCAGATCACTGATGATCCGTAAAGCACTGCAACAGTGGAACCCTATGAATGCAGCATTTGGAGTGATTGAATTGAGGGAATACAGGGGCAAATTCCTTCAAGATCACTCTGGGAATCGCATACAAAATCCTGGTGCTTACCGATTTCAGAAATAACAAGTGGTTTCTGATCTCCAAAGAGCCCCATTAGTGGTCCCCAGGGGTGTATTTAGAGCAGGCTATCTCAACCAGGGTTCCTTGAGGTCCTGGCATTTTCCCTTCCCGTGACAGTGGCAGGCTGGGAAAGTTTCAAAAGGACCTCTTGGCTCATTTGTGCCCTCTTCCCTCTTTGACTGTATGTTAGCCCGGAATGCTAAAAGTGGGGCTAGAAAATAATAGAGCACACTAGAAGAGGGGGTACCATATAAAGAAGCACTAAGTTGGAGGTCTGAATAATAAGGAGCACATTAATAAAAAGCAACAGAAGGAAGGCAGCTCAACAAGTGGCATAAGGAGTGATGTGAGTAGTGATGATTGTAATCCGCTAATAAAAATTAAGTGAAATTGTACGTACATTTTTTGCAATTACGCCTATATGTAATTACAATTTGCAAACTCAATTGATTTTGTGTAATAATTCATAATTTTGTATAAATGTTTGGGTAATTTTCACATCATTTCATGACGACCTTAGCAGGGAATAGCAAACCCCCATACATGCCATTGTCACCACCATTGCTACATATGTCAAGGAGAATAGTGGGTACAAGTAAAAACATTTTTTTCAATAAGACCTTGTGATTTTAAAAATGCAAAGAAAAATGTTTTTTTAAACTTAGAAAAATGACAGTTTAAAACCATTTTTACTTTGCATTACCCTTGCGCGGGCTTTGCTATTATCTGCTGAAAGGATACCCGAACTGACATGTGACATGATGAGATAGACATGTGTATGTACAGTGCCTAGCACACAAATAATGATGCTGTGTTCCTTTTTTCTTTCTCTGCCTCAAAGAGTTAAATATCAGGTATGTAAGTGGCTGACTCAGTCCTGACTCAGACTGGAAGTGACTACAGTGTTACCCTCACTGATAAGAAATTTCAACTATAAAACACTTTCCTAGCAAAAAAATGGCTTCTGAGAGCAAGAAAGAGGTAAAAAAGGGGAATTTCTTATCAGTGAGGGTCACACTGTAGTCACTTCCTGTCTGAGTCAGGACTAAGTCAGCCACTTGCATACCTGATATTTAACTCTTTCAGGCAGATAAATAAAAAAAGGAACACAGGATAGTCATCTGTGTGCTAGGCACTGTACATACACATGTCTATCTCATCATGTCACATGTCAGTTCGGGTATCCTTTAAGTCAGCACAAAATTATGAAAAAATTATGCAAAAAATGTACGCAGTATTATGAATGATTACAATTACAGACAAAATGAATTATGAATTTTCCTGAAATGTAACATTACGATTTTACATCGTAATTGCAAATTTCTAAGCAAAACTACGTCTATGCGAAATTTGTGTTCATCGCCAGTAAAGGGTACTGTTATAGGGAAGCACTATAATTGGGGGGTCTATATCAAGAAACACTAACATGTGCTAATACAATGGGAAACACTGTAAGGAAGAAACATAGAATAGGGGCTAAACAACAAGGCTGCTACAATGAACAACTGCACCCACTTTTAAAGTCCATGCATCTGGCAAAATAAATCCCAAATCCCCACTAATGCAGTGATTCCTTAAGATCCAAAACATATTTAAAAGGTTCCTCCAGGGTATAAAGGTTGAGAAAGACTAATTTAGAGGTATGTGCATAAAAGTCGATAGACAGCAAGGTATATAGGCATGACAAGCATAAGTCATGCAATATTATTTGGAGGTCATCTTGACAACTGAGAGAAGCTCAACAAAGACACCAACTGCATCACTGTCATGAGCTATGGAGCAGAAAAAACTGCCAATATGACATTTGCTGCTGTAAGTGACAGTAGGGATACATTATGGCAAAGCCAAGTCATCTTACTGTCATGTATTATCCTGTCTGTCTACCTGTATCAGATATTCAGCTCTCAAAGATGAACATATCAAGTATCCGTCAACACCTGAAAGACACTCGCTATGTGAGATCATGTTTTTACATTTCTAAGCATGATTCTGCATCCTAGTTACTCAACAATAACTAATACATGTCATTCACATAAAATAATGATTTATAACAGCTCTCAAACATTTTTTAATCAGCGGTTTTTTTTTTCATCAAGTTGGATATTATCTGTCATTTAATAACAATACAGTACCAATAGAGTCAGAAGATAGTAGGCATTAAAATTAGATAATTAGAACGTTAAAAGACAAGGTAGACTTTGAAAGCTTGAGAAAATTCAGTGTTTAGCTAATGAGCCTTATAATTGACTTCTGATGAGCTTAATATTATGATGTACAGTTTGAATGGAAGAATGAATATGAAAAATAAAATAGAGGCGTGGAGGTGTGAAGCAGGGCTTATGACCTCTGAGCCTTCTCCAAGCACAGTCCTCCAGCAGGCCATAAGAATGAATTATGTGTCAGAGGTTTTGTACCAAGACTTACCAGCACTAAGGTGAATGATGTCCAGTTAAACAATTCCACTATGTAAAGTGTAAAAGTGTAACGTGCTGAGATAATCAAGTGCTTCACTGTCAGTGCCAAGGGGAATCATATCAGACACAGCTGTGCTGATAATCTTAAAAAAAATGTACATGTACAGAAAATGAATTACTAGAATGTTCGTAAAGGACTCCAGCTACAGAACGGGCTTGCATTTTGCTTTCACTAATGGTTTCTTCCAAACTATGCTCTCTGCTAGGTGTGGCCAATTAGACTTAAATAACAACAAAAAATTAGGGCAAACTGGATTTAAATTATTACCATGCAACAAACCTAGAGGGGGGGTTGGAGTCTTTTATAGGGTTGCCAGTACACTGAATGTGGCTTTTTTTCTTGAATGTTAGAGCTTGCAATTGTGTTCTGCTTCTTCTTTCCATGACCTTGACTGTCAACCCCTCAAGCTAAGTAATCTATATTAAAGTATGAAAAAAAAAATAAAAGATTGTTTTTATTGTAAACTGACAGTAGGGTCCTATTAACCTTCAAAGTTAACTACTTATCTTTCAAAAGTAACAATTTTATACTATGATCCAGAAAGGGCAGTGGATAATACTTTCCTTGGTAGGGAAAATGTCTGAGCATTGCCTGATGTGACTCTTGCACAGCTATCCTTGGCTTACAGCATTGACTGAAGGAATGCCCCTTTATTATGATTTCCCTGGTGTCTCTATGGCAGCTTGAGTTAACTCCACCCTCTCAACTCCAATAGGACCATGTCTATGTAAGTTTCTAAGGCACAGGCCTAAGGCCATTTTTTTCAGTCTTCTCTCCAGGGTTCATGTCAGACCTTTTTGTTGTTCTTACGAAAGTACGTAATGCAGCAATATTTGAGTGATTGGGCAAGAGTGTCGGTGGATATTTTGCTTCTGAGAAAACAGGTGTTCCTGGTGCTTATTTGCCACCATGTATAAAAGCCAAGCCAAAACTGCCCGCAAAAGCTCTGCTAGATGACAGGGAGCGTGGAACTGCAGATACACCTGGTGATGGCCGCAGAGAAACTTGCAGTTAGCTGCATTTACATTCTGTCTGTGTTGGTTTTTTAAAGACTGACTATGCACTATACATTCCTATTATTTTTTCTGTAATATTCTTTTGCAAAGAAAGATTGTGGAAGCCCTACTGGCTAATATAAGCAATGTTACAAGAAGTCTAATAGTGAGCAGGGAAGAAAAGGGGGGGCTGGGCCTGCAGGTGGTGGTTACCCTTCTCTGTTGTCAATATTAGAGATAATCAATGATATGCAAATACTTTTGAGTTTATGGCAATTTATGTATTTTTTTACTGCAAATATATGCTGTTTCGAAACGGACTAATCAAGTCCCATTCAGGTTTAAATTGATTGGTCCAGTATTCGTATATTATTGATCATCACTATTCAATATTGCTTGGATTTTACATGCATGAGAGCACACATTCAGCTTGATTCACTAAACCGTGATAACTCAGCAATCATGAATTTTCAATTTGCGATTGTGTGAAAAAATTTGCGATTGCGCGCAAAAAAGCATGCAAAACGCTAGCCTGGCTGAGCTATGAGTTATCACGGTTTAGTGCATCAAGCTCCTAGAGTGAAATAACTAGTTATATACCATCTACGCTACGATATGTGGTTGGTTGTTTTAAAGGTATAGCTCATCACAAAGAAGTTTTGACTACTAGAAAAGACTTTCTGGATTGTATGGACTATTGAACGCTAATGCAGTTTGATTTAATTTATGCATAGCAGACAAGGCTCCGCTGTCTCCTGGACTAAGTAAACTAATTAAACTGGTGATTTTTGTAATCTTTTTAGTGTATAGAGGTTTGAAGATTAAACACTGTGACATAAAACAATTGAGCACAGTGAATACATTGTCATAAAACTTGTGATGTTTTGACTGCAAAGTGATTTGGTGTAAAATTTTCTCCGTTTTGAAGCATATTCGCTCTCTTCACCATTTGTTGTTGGTCGCTGTACATCTCATTAATACGCTGCCATGGAGGCACCGAGGAAAGAGGAGAATTGTATACATACGTACCTGTAATTTTCCTTTTCTGGTGCCTCTCCATGGCAGCATATGCAGCCTACCTTCTGGAGAGATAATAATAAAAAAATGGATTTAGGACTGTGCTTCGAAAACGTTTAGACATGGTCCTATTCGGGTTGAGGGGGTAGAGACAACCCATAAGTATGCTGCACAGTGCCCATAGAGATGCACCAGGAAAGGAGAATTACAGGTAGGTAATTATACAATATTTTGTGTTCTATGTCTGAACTAATAGTTTGTCATCAAAAATGATTAATGTAAACCATAAATGAACTCTGATGCTCTAAATTAAATAAATTAAATAAATAAACTTCTATACATTTAAAACATATGTCTTCTTTTACAGACAATTACCGTATATACTCGCATACAAGCCGAATTTTTGACCCCCAAAAAGGGGGTCAAAAGTTGGGGGGTTGGCTTGTATGCGAGTCTTTCCTGGTGGTCCGTGGTCCGCGGCCCCCGCTCCCCCCTCCCCGTTTCCCCCGCGGCCCCCGCCGCTGCTATTACTTGTTTAGGCAGTGGCTTCCTCTACCCCGGCGTTCCCCTGGTAACGGCGATACAGATCGCCGCTACAGGGAGCCGCGCTCTTTCCTGCCCCTGGCCCCTGCATCATCACAGCAGGAGCGCAGGGTGCGCTGCTGTGATCACTTCATACGCGCATGAGAGCAGGGAAGAAGAAGCACCAGGGAAGAAGAAGCCGCTGCCTAAACAAGTAATAGCAGCGGGGGGAGCGGGGAGCTATACTGGCCACTACCTACCTATACTGGGCACTATACTAGCCACTACCTACCAATACTGGGCACTATACTAGCTATACTGGGCACTATACTAGCTATACTGGCCACTATACTAGCTAAACTGGGCACTATACTAGCTATACTGGGGCACTATACTAGCTATACTGGGGCACTATACTAGCTATACTGGGACACTATACTAGCTATACTGGGGCACTATACTAGCTATACTGGGGCACTATACTAGCTATACTGGGGCACTATACTAGCTATACTTGGCACTATACTACCTATACTGGGGCACTATACTAGCTATACTGGGGACCTATACTAGCTATACTGGGGACCTATACTACCTATACTGGGCACTTTACTAACTATACTGGGCACTATACTAGCTATACTGGGGCACTACCTACCTATACTGGGCACTATACTGGCTATACTGGGCATTATACTGGCTATACTGGGCACTATACTGGCTATACTGGGCACTATACTAGCTAAACTGGGCACTATACTAGCTATACTGGGGCACTACCTACCCATACTGGGCACTATACTAGCTATACTGGGACACACTGGGAGGATCACATGGCCTGCACCAATCCAGCATTTCCTACCCCCGGCATATATGGGGGTCAATCATTTTTCCATGGTTTTTCAGGTAAAAGTTGGGGGGTCGACTTATATGCGGGTCGGCTTATATGCGAGTATATACGGTATCACTTGAAATTAATTTCTGCCTTTTCATAAAAACTAGTTGAAGTGTGTCCCCAAATTTACACAACTACACAAGTATCCTTATGGACTGCACTGCTTTTGGTGATCACAAACAATGACTGTGTGAACAGTCAGGAATTAGTTGTGACTCTTGAAGCCCCTCGGTCCTGTAGTGTGGCAAGGCACTGCCATGTTGACCGCAAAGAAATAGGAAATTAACCTGCAATCCTCCGGCTTTTTCCTCCCCTGAGCCCTTACACTGCTACGAGATCTTCTCTGCCCACAGAGAAATTGATGCTCCTCCATGGCGTAGCAACGCTTCCAGTTTCTTTGGCCACGCACTGTTACCCGGTGGGCATCCCGTGATGAACTGTGGTGTTTCTCCCTGCTCTCCCTCCTTTCTCCACTGACCAACGTGCATACAGGTCAGGGTCTTCTCGCAATGGGATGAAGTTCAAAACCACAGAACTACAGAACCCAAGATTCTTTGTTCTGCTTCCCAAGATTCTTTATGCCACATTGATAATTTATTTCCACGCCACTGATGGTTGGTGGGAGGATAGGAAAGGTAATTTTTCCACAAAATTTTTTTTTATATACATTACAAAAAATATATATATATATAGATCACATAAAATAATGAATGACAAAGTGATCTCAAGCCGAAACTCGGGATCAAAATCACATACATGCCTTAAGAGAGGGAAGCCCCCCATTGTTGAGCGCGGCCCCTCTCCACGTCGGGTCACGCAGCTCTTCTTCCTGATACAGGGCTGCACAGTAGCCGCGCAAGCTCACCCACACATGCCCAATACCATGGAGCCTGCAGCTCTGGCTTATTGTGCATGGGCGTGCAGGCTGGGTCGGCTATTACGCAGCCACGCTGGAGCAGGAAGAGTTGCATTGTCGCTAATCTTCTGGGGGCCGTGCTCAACAATGGAGAACAACACAGCAGGAAGAGAAGCCTTGATGGGATCCTGAGGCTTCCCTCTCTTTGGGTAAGTATATCATGTTGTGTACTCAAGCTTCGGCTAGGGTACTCTTTAAAGAGACTCTGTAATAAAATGTTCAGCCTTATTTCTTCTATCCTATAAGTTCCTATACCTGTTCTAATGTGGTCTGTCTTACTGCAGCCTTTACTAGTTGCACAGTGGCTGTATTATCTCTGTTATATAATCTAATCTTCTTTCCTTTGCCGGCTTTGTCGGCTCAGGCAGGAATGTGCTGCTCTGCTGTGATAGGTAGAAGTTATACACACCCTCTCCAAGCCCCCTCCAGGCTCTGTATGAGTCACAGACTGAGCTTCTCTCAGCCTATCACATGCTGGGTAGCAGCCATGTCTTTTGTTTTTAAACACTGCCTAAAAATGGCAATTACAAGCCAGGATTGCAGCAGGGATAGAGATGTCGCGAACGGTTTGCCTGCGAACGGTTCCAGGCGAACTTTGGGGGTTCGATTTGCCGCATAATGCTCTATTGAGCAAAACTTTGAGCCTCCATATTACTGTCAGCAGACACATTATTGCCAAACACACTGGTCTCACTGCTGTAAGCCCACCCTCCCTCCCTCCTTCAAGCAAGGTCCTTATACCATTTGACTCAGTTGTCTGTCTACACTAATCAGTTATGGGACAGCTGCTACAGAGATTTTAATTAGCCTCTTGTGGGTCTCTTCCCACCTCCCCCCTACCCTTCTACCCATTCCCTCCTCCCTCCTACCAGAGGGAAGAGGGTCTCATCTGCCAGGGAATTATCCTATTTCAAAAACCAGTATATATATCATACCATGGCTGGGAATCGAACCCAGATTTCACTGTGTGGTGGGCAAGCACACTAACCACGGTACCACTACAGTAGTAACTGAAGCTGGCCTAAAATTTACCATTTATGCTCAATGCAATAGAAACATTAGGTTGCTTAAGGATTTGTAGCATAAAAGCCAACTCACATTGGCTGGGATTTGAACCTGGGTCTCACTGTGTGGTGGGCAAGCACACTAACCACTGTACCACTACAGTGGTAACTGAAGCAGGCCTAAAATTTACCATTTATGCTCAATGCAATAGAAACATTAGGTTGTTTAAAGGGAACCTTAACTGAGAGTGATATGGATGTTTCCTGTAAACAATACCAGTTGCCTGGCAGTCCAGCTGATCTTTGTGACTGCAATAGTGGCTGAATCACACCCTGAAACAAGCATGCAGCTAATCCAGTCTGACTTCAGTCAGAGCACCTGATTTGCATGCTTGTTCAGGGGCTGTGGCTAAAAGTATTAGAGACACAGGATCAGCAGGCGATTCAGGCAACTGGTATTATTTTAAAAGGAAAAATCCATATCCTTCTCCGTTTAGGTTCCCTTTAAGGATTTGTAGCATAAAAGCCAACTCACATTGGCTGGGATTTGAACCTGGGTCTCACTGTGTGGTGGGCAAGCACACTAACCACTTTACCACTACAGTGGTAACTGAAGCTGGCCTAAAATTTCGAATCTCAGCTCTGTCTGTTCAGTAAGCCAGCACCTATTCAGTAGGAGACCTTAGACAAGTCTTCCTAACACTGCTACTGCCTATAGCGCATGCCCTAGTGGCTGCAGCTCTGGTGCTTTGAGTCCGTCAGGAGAAAAGTGTGATGTAAATGTTATTTGTCGTGTCTACTTTTTCTCTTGTATTGAGCATAAATGGTAAATTTTAGGCCAGCTTCAGTTACCACTGTAATGGTACAGTGGTTAGTGTGCTTGCCCACCACACAGTGAGACCCAGGTTCAAATCCCAGCCAATGTGAGTTGGCTTTTATGCTACAAATCCTTAAAGGGAACCTAAACGGAGAAGGATATGGATTTTTCCTTTTAAAATAATACCAGTTGCCTGAATCGCCTGCTGATCCTGTGTCTCTAATACTTTTAGCCACAGCCCCTGAACAAGCATGCAGATCAGGTGCTCTGACTGAAGTCAGACTGGATTAGCTGCATGCTTGTTTCAGGGTGTGATTCAGCCACTATTGCAGTCACAAAGATCAGCTGGACTGCCAGGTAACTGGTATTGTTTACAGGAAACATCCATATCACTCTCAGTTAAGGTTCCCTTTAAGCAACCTAATGTTTCTATTGCATTGAGCATAAATGGTAAATTTTAGGCCAGCTTCACTTACCACTGTAGTGGTACAGTGGTTAGTGTGCTTGCCCACCACACAGTGAGACCCAGGTTCAAATCCCAGCCAATGTGAGTTGGCTTTTATGCTACAAATCCTTAATGGGAACCTAAACGGAGAAGGATATGGATTTTTCCTTTTAAAATAATACCAGTTGCCTGAATCGCCTGCTGATCCTGTGTCTCTAATACTTTTAGCCACAGCCCCTGAACAAGCATGCAGATCAGGTGCTCTGACTGAAGTCAGACTGGATTAGCTGCATGCTTGTTTCAGGGTGTGATTCAGCCACTATTGCAGTCACAAAGATCAGCTGGACTGCCAGGCAACTGGTATTGTTTATAGGAAACATCCATATCACTCTCAGTTAAGGTTCCCTTTAAGCAACCTAATGTTCCTATTGCATTGAGCATAAATGGTAAATTTTAGGCCAGCTTCAGTTACTACTGTAGTAGTACCGTGGTTAGTGTGCTTGCCCACCACACAGTGAGATCTGGGTTCGATTCCCGGCCATGGTATGATGTATACTGGTTTTTGAAATAGGATAATTCCCTGGCAGATGAGACCCTCCTCCCTCCAGTAGGAGGGGGGAGGAGAAGGACCCACAAGAGGCTAATTAAAATCTCCCTAGCAGAGTGTGTAGCAGCTGTCCCATAGCTAATTCAAATGGTCAAATGGTATAAGGACCTTGCTTGGAGGAGGAGGGGAGGAGGGTGGGTCCTCCAGCAGTGATGTGTATTTCACTCAATCAGGTGTGCCTCCAGGTATTAGAGCTCTTGAAACATGTTTTCTATCATTTTTCCAGCCGGTAGAATTTTTTAAAATTTTCAAAGTTTGCCTCCCTATTGAAGTCTTTTGCGGTTCGCAAACTTTTTCGCGAACTGAACCTTTCGCGGAGGTTCACGAACAGGGTTCGCGAACCTAAAATCAGAGGTTCGCGACATCTCTAAGCAGGGAGTGGCAGAAACAGCAAAGAGGGCCCAGGAGAACATAATGAATAGAATGGTATGCTTTTTATTGTAAGAATTTTAAAGTACAGATTCTCTTCAAAGAATTTTACACTGAAATTCACAAATTAATGCTCGTTAGCTTTAAACTCATTATAGCATTGCCTCGCTTGTTCAGCTCAAAGACTAGAAAGCTGCACTTACATTATGCCCTGTAAGAAATAACTTATTAATAGTGTAATTTTCAAGCAATTTCTTCACTTAAAAATGTGACACATAGTTCACAAAATAAATATTTTGGGAAAATATGGAATCAAGTTCTCATGCTTAATTATATTTATTAAAAACATGTTGTAATAATGAAGTGCTGCTGTTAGATAAAACTAAAGTTAGCAAAAAGTACCAGAAGGTGCTGTCATCAGTTTATAAAATAAAATGTAATTATACCTTACAAATATATGGAGATGATTAATAAAAGACGTAGATGCTAAGGCGATATTTTAAGCCTCCCATTTTTAAAGGGATATGATAATAATTTTGCATTAATGAGCCAGCACCATGCTTTGTGCAGAGATGGTTAATAAGATGCAACCATTCCAGGTCTGCATGCAAGTTATATGCAACTTGCCAGTTGGCACCAAACAAAAACACATGCAGGAGCTGCAGTGTTTTGTTCCAATGCATATTATTTGCATGGAAACCTGTAATAGTTCACTATCTCATTCACCATCCCTAGTTTTATGCTTTTTACAAGGAATGCATTGAAATATCTGTCTAAAGGCTCATACACATGTCCAACGTAATGCAAAACCAACCACACAACATGACCAACTGTACAGCAAGCTGTTTACACGCCAAGTACATACACACACGCCAACCAACTCACTTAAATACTATGCGTGCAAGCTAAACTACAAACTGCACAACATGTCTGCATTCAAAAACAACTAAGTTGTCAAAAAGACTCGCACACACGTTCCAACCTGCATGATAGTTGGGCAGAATGGTCCACCGGTTGGATCTGGCAAACAACCTGTTATTAGTTGGTCATCTGGTTGTTTGACAGCTGTACACACCCAACTTATGTTCCAACAGACAAGTTTGGAAGATAGTTGGACAGATTGTTGGTACATGTATATGAGCCTAAAGTCCTGTAACTTAATTTCCTGTTGACAGAACAGTTTTACTAGAGAGTTGTCCACACAGACCCACTATTAGATTACTTATCACCTACACATGAAGCAGTCAAAGAGGTTTTGGGAATAGGCAGCAGCTATAGCTGTACATACATAGATCACCTGACCTGTCCCTTTCCAGGCTTAGGCACTGCCACACAAACACTTTTATCAAATGCTACAAATTCTGCTGCAGAGAAATACCCTGCCAGTGCATGACGGAAATTCATTATACTAAACTAGGAAAGTCACACTTAGCAGGGAGGAATTTATAAAGATACATACTAAATACATTGTTTTATAGAATTCCTCTTATAGTAAACTTCAAGCAACCTGGCCAAGTAGTTGACTATGTCAAAGTTAACTACATCAGAATTGGTCATAAATTGTATCATCTTACAGGCACATGGTCAGGACATGAGAAGTGATTTTTCTATAGGCAGAGTAAACGAGATTCTACTGTATAGCAACATTACCTGCTATTTTCTGGCAAAATTGTCAGATATTATTTTGGCCATGTCAGACCATTTCAAAGGCTGGAGAATTTTCAGTCAGACTGTCATGTGTCAGTGCACACACACAACGTGTTTTTTTTTTTGTAAATTTGGAAAATTACCGTTTATCAAAACTATTGCTGATTTCAGAGAATCTCCACTGCATCAAGGGCATGTTTCCACTATACCTAGTATCTAGTGTGAATGGAGCCTAAGACTTTGTAAATCAGGGCTTGTGCATGTGCCTTTCTCCATTCCTACTCCATGCCTCTCCTCTCTGAACAACCTCAAGTCACCCTCAGGATCCTTGGGCTGATCTTTTATAATGACAGAGTCTGCCATTAAAGGTACTGGATCACACAAAGTTTTGTAGGTGATATGATAACATAGAAGTCACATTTAGGACTGCAGAACCTTCTGTACTGCTCTGTGCAACTTCTATGGTCTTGGATCAAGTAAGGCTACACTAATGGTCATATTGTAACGTGGCTTTCTGCAGTGCAATGAAAAAACAATGCAACGTTTACAGTGCGTCCTAATGGCGTGCAAAATGCCAACTCACTGCATGCAGTGAGTTACTGCAAAACATGCACTTTACAGTGACAACGAAGCATACTTCTCATTTACTGTATGCTTCCCTATGTGACTCAATAATAATATGCGGCATGACTGTTACAGGAAATGCAATGCCCCCTACCTTGCCTAAATATAAAGTTACGACTGACTAGAATATGTGGATCATTCCTTTCCTTTGTTGTTGTCATGGTTGGCCAATCCAAAGTTTATTTACTTGGCCCATCCACTGTATATAGGAAGGCACAGTGGAAATGGTGCCAACTGGGTGGCAATGACAGGTCGGAGGCCTTGTGAGCTAATCCATCAGGAAAAAAATCACCAGCTGTAAAATATTCCACAAACTAAATAGAAAAATGTGCTTATGTTGGAAGATAGCACTACACAGTACAGAGAACTGGCTTTAAAGGTTATACGAATACATAAAAGGTTACTTGGATCGCTTCCTTCCTGATGTATCTCACATGTCTATTTTAAGAAAGCAGCACTACACAATCACATGTGGGTCATCAAGATAATTATCCAATCCAAATGTCAGGCTATTTACATAGGTAGCTTGTTATGATCTTCATACATTAATGCAGATGATCCACCCCCACACCCATTATGAATGGACTCACCCAATCCAAGCACCTATGTATATGTAGGTCAGCATATACCCTGGAACACTGGGCTGTTCCCCACCTCACTGGCAAAATCAGCAACAGCAGCAGTAGATCCCAACTAGAATATCCTCTTGCAACAATAGCCTTAAATTAAAAGAATCTCACATAGTGTAAAACCATACAGGGCATTCTTAGTACTATTCCACTTTGTCTCCCTCATAGTTAAAGCTCTCACTTCCGCATCCAGACCTGCCCAACATGTTTTGTCATAAATGACTCATAAGGGACTCCAGAGTGGAATGTACCATTCCATAGCACTGAATGTACCATAGCACTGTCCTGGAAGTCGTAGCTTGCCTGCCACCTCAAGGAACATAAGCAGAGTCAGCCAGTGCCCACCACACTGGGGAGAGCCCATTTTTAAAACTTTATTTGGATGTTTTTCTATGAAATTTGTAAGTGTGGTACTGTTTTAGAGATAATAAATATTGTACAGTTTTACAGTATGTGAGGTTATATGAATTTTAGACTATTACTGATGTCGGGCTTTCTACAGCGTGTTAACCATTTAACCTATTTATCTATTGTGCAGCGCTGCGTAATATGTTGGCACTTTATAAATACAATAAATAAATAAATAATTATTGAAAGAGCATCTGGTATAAGATATGAAAAGTATATTCTAGTTGGGATCTACTGCTGCTGTTGCTGATTTTGCCAATGAGGTCGGGAACAACCTAGTATTCCAAGGTGTATGCTTGCTGACCTACACATACATAGGTCCTTGGATTTGGAGGGTCCATTCATATCGGGTGTGGTGCTGGATCATCTGCAATATTGTATGAAGATCACAACAAGCTACCTATGGGAATAGCCTAAAAAATGTGCAAAACCAATCTATTTTGTTAGAAAATCGACATTACTTGAAGTAAATGTTGACAGTTGAGCTCCTAGTCTCATGATCACCAAAATACAAAAATGAGAAATGCAGGTTTTCCCTGAACATTTTTATATACAAATAAAATATATCAGACATACTCTTTCAAATGAAAATAAATAAATAATGTATCAGTGACCAAAATTTATAAACTGGCATCTGTGCTTTGACAATAGAACCTTTTGTTACTGTGAACCATGAATTACAATTTCACTTCAAAAAGCATCTCCCACACAATGTTCAATTCTGTCCTTGAAGACTACGATGTAAAACAATACAAATGAATAAATAAATGAAACTGACGCATGCTACCTATTTAATAGCGGAACACAGAATATAAAGTTTATGCTTTGAATTGTCGTCACCAGAGTGGTATTTAAAGCAAAACAGATTACAAAGCTGACTTCTAAAAAAGAAAAACTATCTGCATCTTAAAGTAACAGAGGAAGAAAGTAGAAAACCGCTCACTCCATGAGGGGCAGTGCGAGACCAGGACAGCCAATCCAAAAGTACACTTGAAAATGAAGGGTTGTCCGCACAATGCTCCTAAAATCCAATACTTTATTCATGGACGTATCCAGCAAAGATCAACACACATCACCAGCTGACATGTTTCGGACCTACTAGTCCTTATTCATAGCTCTGAATAAGGACCAGTAGGTCCGAAACATGTCAGCTGGTGATGTGTGTTGATCTTTGCTGGATACGTCCATGAATAAAGTATTGGATTTTAGGAGCATTGTGCGGACAACCCTTCGTTTTAAAGCAACAGACGTGCTTTTCACAGTATGGGGTTGATTTATTAAAAGATGTTGGTATTCGACAGCGTGTAAGCCACAAACAAAACGAGCAAGCACTATCTACCGTAAATGAATCACAAAATGTATGCATAAATAAAAAAGTACTATAATGTGCAGAAAGGATTACTGACAGCATTAGAAAACCAAAAGAAAAAGGAGACCCTGTACAGTACCACACAATAAGTAGGAATAATGTTGCAGCATTATTGGTATAAAAACGAGGAAGATAAAAACAATTAAAAATATCAATGAAAGCTGATTGTTGACAAAATTGTCACACGAAATACACATGGGGCTCTGGTTTCGTTCTCTGCCTCGGTAAGCTTTCTCTCCCCTTTTCACTCTGCCATCACTTTGGCTTTTTGCACACTTTTTTACACCCTTTCGGTGTAGCTCATCCACCACTGGTTGTTAGGCATCTCATTTTTCTTGTTCCTTGGTTGTACTCTTCTGTTCTCCTTTGTTCACTATTTCAGTACAACACAGCTGCTACACTGTGTACAGCCTAAAGGCTCATATACACGCCTGACTGCAGCCAACGACGGGTCCGTCGGCACCTCCCGCTGGGCAGGTTTTTAGCAGACAGTACAGCGTGTGTACAGTCTGTCGCCAGACTGATCAGGCTGTTTCTGAATGATCCGCCCGGAGTTATCAGTCCGCCGACAGACTGTACACACGCTGTACTGTCTGCTGAAAACCCGCCCAGCAGAAGGTGCCGACAGACCCGTCGTTGGCTGCAGTCAGGCGTGTGTATGAGCCTTAAGTTTTTGTTTACCAGCTATACATCTCTGTTGCACCACCTTAGATCATTTTTTAATTGCACATTGCCCAATAGGAACAGACTATTTTAGGATCCATTTTGGAGAGCCAGATTGTCATTTATTGCTGATTTGTTTAGGCCATGCTCCCCACTCGTTTGATTGTTGTTTTTAATTGTTTTCAGCTTCCTCCTTTTTCTACCAATAACGTTTCAACATTATTCATACTTTTTGTGTGGAGCAGTGCTGTATAGGATCTCCTTTTTCTTTTGTTTTTTTAGCATTCTACAACATGTTTTTCTTCATATTTTAGTTGTAAATGTGTCTCATTATAGGAACTTTCCGATCTGCCATTCAGGAACATGGGCAGAGGTGAATTTGGGAGCCTAGCATTGCAAGGCTAGGGTGCCATTCACCTGCATCCTTTCACCAGACAGCTGAGGTCTACTTGATAACAGTCTCACGGCTGGATTTCCCCTGTGCGGTACACTTTGAATCAACTTGGACGATCAGCTCTAGCCCATGTAAGGGCCCGTTTCCACTTGTACGGTGCGAATTAGTCGTGGAAAACGCAAAACGAATTTCGCGTTTTCGCATATGATAGTAAGTATGCGAATTTAACCATGTCAGTGCCTGTGTGCTTTTACATTGATTTTATGCGAAAACGCCTGCAAATTCGCTGTAAAATTTGCGGTAAAATTCTGCGGGGTCTACCGTGTAGATTTTTTCTGCACAGAATAACGCTCAGAAATCCTGACAAGTGGAAACAGGCCCATCCACTTGTATTGTCTATGCAAATCTGCATGCAGGAAACGCATGCAGATTCGCTCTAGTGGAAACGGGCCCTAAGAACTCTTGCACTCTTAGCATTGGTTTTAAGGGGAACCTGAGACGAGAAGCACCTCAGATTTCATACTTACCTGGGGCTTCCTTAAGCTCCCTTGAAGTCGCTCATCACTCGCCGTCTTCCCGGGGGAAAGTGCTGAAAAGTTATTTTATGGATAAGGTGAAAATAGGAGACATAATACATGAGATACATTTTGTGAATCAATCCTATAGTATCCTGACTCTTGAGAGATTATTATTTTCCTTAGAAGGAGTACATGTGACCCCTACCCTACCCCAGCCTCGCTACTGTCATACAGTACAATCATTCCAGTAAATCAAAAGTATACATCTCCATGGTGATACTACCCCTTAAAAAGGAACTTTAACCAAGGATTGAACTTCATTCCAATCAGTAGCTGATACCCCCTTTCCCATGAGAAATATTTACCTTTTCTCGAATATATCATCAGGGGGCTCTGTATGGCTGATTTTGTGGTGAAACCCCTCCCACAGTGTGATGTCATGACCAAGGTCCTGATAGTTGCTGTCTGTGAACCTAATTGCATTGTGGGAAATAATGGCAGTTTCTAACTGCCAAGCAAGCAGTATCTCCCTCTGTACATAGAACTCTCAGTAACAGACATTGGCCTCAATTCACTAAGATCATGCTGGAGATAATAAGGCAAGAGAAAACTTACCCCCATCAATCTTGCCTTATTAAGGTGTAAAGACAAGTTTTCACAGTGAGATAGTTATCTTATCACTTCAGTCCTTAAGTTACCTCCTCTGTAGTTATTTTTACATGCAGTTAATTAACAGCCTGTCTTTAACTTTAGAATTCTGTAGTTATTTTAAGGATTGAAACATTACCTTTAGAGATCTCACCTTAACTTAAAGACAGAAGAGTTAAGTTTAGGTTTTTCTGAGGTAAATTGTTTCCTGAATACTACATGCCTTATCACCATGGTGATAACTCTAGAAACGTTATTAAAGACAGGAGATACGCTTAGTGAATTGAGGCCAATCTGTACATATCACCTGGCAAAACTAAAACTGTCAGCAGCAGTGATACATTTCAGAATGTAAATCAGATTTTACAATGGCAAAACACTGACAAAATAATCTATTAATGAATATTGTAAACAATAATCAATATTATGCATTATGTTATTTTCACTACAGTTCCTCTTTAAGACATCTGAGTAGACCTAAACCAAATCAATAACTGTACAATAAAAATAAGTAAAACAGCCACACAGAAGGCAACGTAAGGCTAAAATGCAACCCATGTAGCCATGACAACTCCCTTTGATTACAAATGACAACCATGTCTATACGCTTTCCACAGCCAAATTCCTCCCGAACCAGGGAACTCTGAGATGCCTATATTCAAGTAAACATCTATTCATGAGTATATTTATATTAGTTAATTTGCATACAGTTTCTCAGTACAAATGTACAAATAATGGCCAGATGATAAAAAAAATTGTTGACAAAAAGAAGGAAGAGTAAATTAGGCCACTGCTTTATGCTAAATGTGTCATCCTGTATCTGTTCTCTTGAGAGTTCTGAATTCTAAAGCTAAAGTTTTCAAAAAAGCTAGAACTAGAAAGACAACGCTCCATTTAGTGGAAGAACATTTGCAGGGTAAAATATATTTTCTGCCAATGTAAGACCTTTTGTTTTGTAGTATTATAATAGTGGAAAATTGTAGTTTATACTAGTAGAATATTGAGGAAAATACCACTAGCCACCATTGGAGAAGAGTAATGTGGAGGTGGTTTAGAAAAGATTACATGGGAAATATCATCTTCTAGTACAGCAGATATGGTAATGTTTTACTGTTGTGAAATTAAGACAAAGTCCATCAATAGCTTATCACATTGGACACCTGAGCTGAGAGGAGTATAGTGGCTGGCATATTGATTTCCTTTTAAACAATGCAGATTGCCTGGCCATCTAGCTGAGGCACTTTTTCTACTACTCTCGGCCATAGATCCTGAACAAGCATGCAGATCAGATGTTTCTGACTGAAGTCTGACTGGATTAGTTACATGCTTATATAAGGTGCGGGATTCAGAAGCCATTGCAGCCAAAGAGATCAGCAGGGTTGCCAGGCAACTGGTATTGCTTAAAAATAATAATAAATAAATAAGCCACCATATAACTCTCAGTTTAAAGAGGAACTCCAGTGAAAATAATGTAGTAAAAAAAGTGCTTCATTTTTTACCATAATTATGTATAAATGATTTAGTCTGTGTTTGCTCATTGTAAAATCTTTCCTCTCCCCGATTTACATTCTGACATGTATTACATGGTGACATTGTTACTGTGGGCAGGTTATGTAGCTGCTGCTAGCTGTTTTGGCTGTTAGAGACAGCTGTAAACAGCTAATTCCTGTCTGTGAACATTGTTACATTGTGGCAGTTTGCCCAGAGTACCGCGGTACTCAGAGCTTCTTGTGGGAGGTGTTTCAGCACAATATCAGCCATACAGCGCCCCCTGATGGTCTGTTTGTGAAAATCATTACACTTCTCATGTAAAAGGGGGTATCAGCTACTGATTGGGATAAAGTTCAATTCTAGGTTGGAGTTTCTCTTTAAGTGTTCCCAAAATCTGCCCCCCCCCCGTTCCGCACACACAACCTCCCATACACCCAAACACACTTTCGCCCTCAGCCCCTCCCTGATCCAACAACACCTCCCCCCCCCCCCCTTCCCCTAGAGTAAATTTTCAGTTTTGGATGGATTTACTGTTTAATTTTGTAAAATAACTTTCCCGGTGGCATACAGAAAGGAGTCGCACTGAACGATCTCTAAAATGTGCAATTAACTTCCTAAGTTATAATTTACCTATTGATGGCGTATAAATATATTCACTTGCTGTTAACAGGTCTCTCCAGGAAAACAAAAAATCAAATTAATTCTTTTTATATTCCAGTAGCATGAATTGAATTGTGGGCCTTAATCGCCAGGTCCAATCTCATTAAAATCAAAGAATCAAAACAGTTCTTGTGTTGTACGCCTCAGCGATCAGACTAAATGAAGTGAGCAAAGACAAAGCAAGGAATGAATTACACCGGCTCCAGCTTTGCATCATTACTATTACTTCAAGCAATCCATTCTCCTAATACAATCCACGTTGATCATATTTGCCTAATGGGCTCCAGTAAAACAATACGGACTATACAAACATATCCCGTGTTTAATGATGACTGCAGGTGACTTCCCTCCTCGTCTGCGTTTCTAAGACTGAGTTTTGTATTACTGAAGTAGGAGTGTAATTATGCTAAATCTAATTTGCTTTATTTGTTATTAGCGGCGCATTGACTTGTATGTACCCTGACAGATGGTGTAGTTTGTTTACTGAAGTAAGGCTTCCAACATTGAAGGGGTTAAGGTTGGTGACATGAGATAGCACACACATATGGCACCAGAGGCATGCGATGAGCGGCAGGTGCAAGGGTGCTTCATCTGTTCTCGGCATCAAGTAATAAGCAAAAAAAAGGGAAATATTCCTTTCCAGGGATCAGTCAGCACTTCTAAAGCATCCCATTTATTAGCTCTGGTCCAAAAATAATTTCAAGCCAATAATGTGATTTTCCACTGTCAACACAGCTTAATTTAATTCCTTTAAGCATACATTTTTACAATAGCGCCCGCTCGTGTTATTCTGCAACATATCATAATAACTGCACCTGTGTAATATATACACACACACACGCGCGCACAGACACACGCACTATAATTGTCTGTATATAGTACAGAATGCACATACACGCATATGCATGTGTGCCTGTATGTGTATAGTTTCTCCCAAAAGGGAGTACGCTGCTCATATTTTTGTTAATATTTTTTAGTAACTTTTCATGGGACAACACTATAGATCACCCTTTGCCACAACATAATGTAGTCAGTGTACAGTTTGAATAACTGTGTAAATGTGCTGCTCTGTTAAAATAACCCAACACACAGCCTTTCATGTCTAAACCGCTAGAGACAAAAGTTAGTACACCCCATTATTATACAAGGTATAATACAATATTTTAAAAATGTGAGCGGTGTACTCACTTTTATGAGATACTGTGTGTATGTATGTATATATATATATATATACAGTGGTGTGAAAAACTATTTGCCCCCTTCCTGATTTCTTATTCTTTTGCATGTTTGTCACACTTAAATGTTTCTGCTCATCAAAAACCGTTAACCATTAGTTAAAGATAACATAATTGAACACAAAATGCAGTTTTAAATGATGGTTTTTATTATTTAGTGAGAAAAAAACCTCAAAACCTACATGGCCCTGTGTGAAAAAGAAACTGCCCCCTGACCCTAATAACTGGTTGGGCCACCCTTAGCAGCAATATCTGCAATCAAGCGTTTACGATAACTTGCAACAAGTCTTTTATAGCGCTCTGGAGGAAGTTTGGCCCACTCATCTTTGCAGAATTGTTGTAATTCAGCTTTATTTGAGGGTTTTCTAGCATGAACTGCCTTTTTAAGGTCATGCCACAACATCTCAATAGGATTCAGGTCAGGGCTTTGACTAGGCCACTCCAAAGTCTTCATTTTGTTTTTCTTTAGCCATTCAGAGGTGGATTTGCTGGTGTCTTTTGGGTCATTGTCCTGCTGCAGCACCCAAGATCGCTTTAGCTTGAGTTGACGAACAGATGGCCGGACATTCTCCTTCAGGATTTTTTGGTAAACAGTAGAATTCCTGGTTCCATCTATCACAGCAAGCCTTCCAGGTCCTGAAGCAGCAAAACAACCCCAGACCATCACACTACCACCACCATATTTTACTGTTGGTATGATGTTCTTTTGCTGAAATGCTGTGTTACTTCTACGACAGACTTAACAGGACACGCTACTTCCAAAAAGTTCAACTTTTGTCTCGGCGGTCCACAAGGTATTTTCCCACAAGTCTTCGCAATCATTGAGATGTTTTTTTAGCAAAATTGAGACGAGCCTTAATGTTCTTTTTGCTTAAAAGTGGTTTGCGCCTTGGATATCTGCCATGCAGGCCGTTTTTGCCCAGTCTCTTTTTTATGGTGGAGTTGTGAACACTGACCTTAATTGAGGCAAGTGAGGCCTGCAGTTCTTTAGATGTTGTACTGAGGTCTTTTGTGGCCTCTCGGATGAGTTTTCTCTGCGTTCTTGGGGTAATTTTGGTCGGCCAGCCACTCCTGGGAAGGTTCATCACTGTTCCATGTTTTTGCCATTTGTGGATAATGGCTCTCACGGTGGTTTGCTGGAGCCCCAAAGCTTTAGAAATGGCTTTATAACCTTTACCAGACTGATAGATCTCAATTACAGTACTTTTGTTCTCATTTGTTCCTGAATTTCTTTGGATCTTGGCATGATGTCTAGCTTTTGAGGTGCTTTTGGTCTACTTCTCTGTGTCAGATAGCTCCTATTTAAGTGATTTCTTGATTGAAACAGGTGTGGCAGTAATCAGGCCTGGGGGTGACTACAGAAATTGAACTCAGGTGTGATAAACCACAGTTAGGTTATTTTTTAACAAGGGGGGCAATCACTTTTTCACACAGGGCCATGTAGGTTTTTAGTTTTTTTTCCTCATTAAATAATAAAAACCATTATTTAAAACAGCATTTTGTGTTCAATTATGTTATCTTTGACTAATAGTTAACGGTTTTTGATGAGCAGAAACATTTAAGTGTGACAAACATGCAAAAGAATAAGAAATCAGGAAGGGGGCAAATAGTTTTTCACACCACTGTATGTGTATATATATATATATATATATATATATTATATACACACACACACACCCACAGTATATACCTGTAACGATCGGTGTAACACAGAGAGGATCTGATTACCGGTAAACTGCAGTCTCACCAGGAATACAGAATATACCCGATTATTGGTGATCTGCAGTATCACCGATAATCAGATATATCAACTAACCTCTGGACACCAGGGAGAACAAGAGAGTGTTTAGATGAAACAGTGTAATTTGAGTACTTCACCAGAAGTATGTTCCTTCCTATGGCCTAGACTCTCCAGGAGGGAGGAGCTAGGCTGAAGGTAGGAAGGTCAGAGCGTGAGTGACACCCGAGTGGGAGGGTGTCCCTAACAGATCTGGGAACTGCCTCTAACAGTAAGGCCAGTTCTCGAGGTCGGCAAGCCAGGTCGTTAACACACGGACAGATACGGTACAGAATCAGGATGCAAATACAGAGTCCAGGAACGAGCAGAGTTTTGGCAACAGGATATCAGAAATAGCAAGGTACAGAATCAGGATACAAATACAGAGTCTGGGAACGAGTAGAGTTTGGCAACAGGATATCAGAGATAGTAAGGTACAAGATCAGAGTTCAGAGGAATAGTCAGGCAGGCAGAAGGTCATAACAAATAATACAATTCAATGTTCCTAATGCTAAGGTGTGAACGCCTTGATGTCAACACCTTTGGAAACTATGCTAGAACACAGATACAGACAAGGTCTGAGTGCTACCACGTTGTGATCGCAACGGCAGACAACCAGAGAATGACCAGCATGCAGTATATATAGTAAAGCGCTCTCCAGCGCCTCCCTTAAATGCTGGACCAATCGCAGGTGGTGAAAATGTCAGCTGACCAGCCTGGTCAGCTGACCCTTTTCTGGCTGTCATATAAGCTCTGCCTCTCAGCGCGCGCGCGTCCTTCTGAATCTGTGTGGACTAGCAGTCCCAGCCACACCAGACATGTCTTGCAACGTATCCATTGACTCAAGCGAGCGGCGGTTTCCCCGCATCCGGCCGCAATGTCAGCTGCTCTGCCATGCGTGCAATCTGCCGCCTCCAACGCGGACTCCACCGCTCTGTCCATGGGGCGGTTTCTCCGCGTTGTGCCGCCATGTAAGACGCGGGAACAGCCGCCTCACTCTGTGCCTTTGCGGCGGCTTTTCCGCGTTTCCTCACAATACCGTATAATGTATGTAACCTGAATATGTATTTTGCATTCTGGATTTGTAACAGTGACACAGGTAGAATCAAATTCCTAAGAGATTTATATGAGTGGATACATTGTGAAGTAAAAATGATCTTAACCACCTAACAGGAAATGTGGAAACTGTTCATATGAAGATCATGACTAATTTCTGCTTCCTGTTTTATCCTAGATAATCTTCCTTATAAAAAAATACATTAGGAGAAAGCAAATAATAATAAAAAAAACCTTTAATATAAAAAAAGAAGAAGGAATATGTCATATAGTCATTGGTGGGTTTTTTACTAGCCTTGAACTGAGTCATATATAGAGCCAAGAGCTTCAATTCACTAAGCTTTACCACATACGGTAATGCAGAAAACCACTAACTTTACCAAACATGTAGTCAAATGTCAATTAACTTAGGCTGTTACTGCATGGAAAAGTAAAAACCTAACTATACCTGCTCTAGTCCAAATCGGCTGGTGCGTGCAGCAAATGTTTGCCATGAACTGTCTGACTGTCGACATGAAGTGCAGGCCATCACTACTTACCAGCAATCTCTCTATCAGTTAATTCCATATTTATGTTATCAGCAAGCACAAGGAAGCATCACTGGTGCCGGCTTATCTTAGAGGAAAAATTAGCAGACATACAAGTATGTATAACCTGCATGATAAATCTTCCCCCACAGGATGATTGGCTAGACAATGTCACAGATTTTACTGCATGATATTGTTGACAATTGCCAAATTGGGAGACACTCATCTCATGTCTAAATATTGTAATCAAAATCTTATTAAGGTGGCCACACACTATGACTTGGATGTATTTTTCACTTAGTCTCTTATACTACAGAAAGTGGTAAAATTGGTGATTTATTGTACATTCAGATTGCATGGTGTGTGGCTACCCTTAACTACTAGCGACTGCTCCACGCCAATTGGCGTGAATGCGGTGGCAGCCCCAGGACTGCTCCATGCCGATTGGTGTGAACGGCCTTCTACGGGGCTGGCAGGAGAGCGTGCGCTGATGCGCGCGCATCTCCGCCTTCAGTCTCCCAGCGGCGATCGACACTCAGAGACTGTTAGACAGCGAGGGGTTTCGAGTCTAATTAGGGTGTACAGCGCTGCAATCTATTTCTTAAAGAAATAGGTCAATTTATTACAAAAATAATAAAAATATTTACAAAAAAAAATAAACATTGGGGAAGCGATCAGACCCCACCAACAGAGAGCTTTGTTGATGGGGAGAAAGGGGGGGGGGGGGACACTTGTGTGCTGAGTTGTGCGGCCCTGCAGCTAGGCCTTAAAGCTGCAGTGGCCTAATTGAAGAAAAATGGCTTGGTCTTTCGGGGGTTTTAACACCGCGTTCCTGAAGTGGTTAACGCAGTGTTGTCCGATTTTTTTCCGCAAATTTTTGTGTACTTATATGTATAAGCTACTGATTGGGACAAAGTTCAATTCTTGGTCAGAGTTTCTCTTTAAAGGACAACTGAAGTGAGAGGGATATGGAGGCTGCCATATTTATTTCCATCTAAGCAATGCCAGTTGCCAGGCCCTCCTGCTGATCCTCTGCCTCTAATACTATTAGCCATAGCCCCTGAACAAGCATGCAGCAGATCAGGTGTTTCTGACATTAATGTCAGATCTGACAAGACTAGCTGCATGCTTGTTTCTGGTGTTATTCAGATACTACTGCAGAGAAATAGACCAGCAGGGCTGCCAGGCAACTGGTATTGATTAAAAGAAAATAAATATGGCAGCCTCCGTATACCTCTTACTTCAGTTCCCCTTTAATAAGAAAGAGGAACTATAGCCTGACAAAACAAATGGAGCACACTCAGGGCCCATTTCAACTTGTGCGGTGGAAATCGCCGCAGAAAAAATGTGCATGCAGATGCGAATTTCGCATGTGGTTGTATGCAAATTTTCAGGCAAATTCGCATATGATTTCACATGGATGACTATGTATGCGAATTTAACCATGGCAGTGCCTGTGTGCTTTTTCATTGTTTCTATGCGAAATCGTATGTGAATTAGCATGCAAATTCGCATACCAAAACCGCATGCGAATTTCCTATTAAATACATTGTATGCGAATCGCATAGCGGTATGCAAAATTCTGATGGCTCTGCCGTGCAGATTTTTTCTGCACAGAAAAACACTCAGAAATCCTGACAAGTGGAAACAGTCCCATTCACTTGTATTGCACATGCGAATTCGCAATAGTGGAACCGGCCCTCAAGGTTGATCCCGTGGGACCTGCAACCCACCTGGAAGCATACTGAACACTCACAGCTGTACGCCACAGCTAGACACGACATGAGAGGGATCCTAGGCTGATCGGCTTTTAACTACATGCGATCTTTCATACTTCAACACTGTGAGGGCAATTTTATTGCACAAGCTTATACAGTAAATAGGGTATTTCACTATAGAAAGCTCCATTTGTCTCTTTACAGGATGTTTTTGATGTCTGTGTTCCCCTGGTAGGTTCTCTCCTAACTTCCTACTCCAGAGTCATTTGCGGCATTGTTATAACCCGAGTTTGCCATTTCCTTTCTCGAACTTGCGGTTATGCTACAGACCTATGCAGGGCTGGCAGTAGGCGGTACCAAACCAAGCTACCCAAATTCTGTGTGATTACCTGACGAATTTTATGTTTAAATAATGATAATAATAATAGGACTAATAATAATAATAGTACTAACAATAATAATAGTATTAATAATAATAATTACAATAAGTATTATTTTATTATTATAATTATTATTAATATTATTATTACAAACATAAAAATATGGCTTGGATTTGTAATCAGGATGTCTTATCCAATACTATAAATTCCACAGGCATTTGGAGCTAGAACACAGTGTCATGTTGAGTTGATAGCTATGCTATTGTATATTCTGCTCATACTGCTATAATTGAAAGTCAAACTCAGTTGGTGACCAAAAATCCTGATGTCTCATCTTGTTCTTACTTTGTAACAGAGTTATTTTCAGGCAGCCAAACTTTCATTCAGCTTTGAACCACACTGGTAACTGAAAGGAACTGACTCCAGATGTTAGTGAAAGCACATTAATATTTTAGGCCTTTGGTTTGGCTCTCACTCAAGCATTTGTTATTTCACACTCTGCTTGAAAAGAATCATGTACTTGCCCAACTTTTATCTGTTCCTGCTCCCAAACAGTCATGCAGTGGAGCTTCTGATTGCCTCACTGACAGGCTAGATCTGTGGCAACGGTTAGCTGGTCGAGCAGCTAATTCCTGAAGTCTTTCCTAATATTAAAGTGCAATGTCCTGTGAGTACAGGTTTCAGCATGCATTGTGATAGTTAAAGAGCAACAGTCAGCAATTCTGACTGACAACCAGACAGGAGATAACAAGAACTGCATACAAATAAGACTAAAGGCATTAAAACTGTACAAACGTGCAACTGCTGTCGCCCAAAACAAACGGGTCAGCTGAGAATTACGTTAAAAAAAAAATGTCCCAACCATGGTATTAGACAGCAATTGTCATCCATGTAGACGTATTTATACTAGTGTATTGATTCAGACGATTATTTGAGTTAGTTATTTGTACCGAACGATAAACAATCTATCCATTCAAAGTGCTCAGGTGTGGTAAATTATGCACTTCTGCACCCTCATTTACATAATTCCACACACTTCCACTAAAGATCCAATGAAATGGCCACCCTTGTGTCGTCAGTGATTTCAAATGTGCACCAGCGTCATTCACTTGTTGCTAACCGTCGAGGATCACTCAGTCTTTTTACTGAGAGTGACCGATGTGTGTGGCCTTTACAGACATTAAAACAATGTTGAACAATTTCCTGCAAGGGAAACAATAGCAAGTGCATGTATAGGTCCTTATCTGGGGAAATATTATTGGAAGGGGTGTACTGTCTTGGCTGATCAGAATTTTACCTCTCTTTAAGTTGCCTTAAAGAGGATCTGTAACATCAAAAGATCCCCTGGGGGGTACTCACCTCGGGTGGGGGAAGCCTCCGGATCCTAATGAGGCTTCCCACGCCATCCTCCGTCCCTCAGGGGTCTCGCTGCAGCCCTCCGAGAATAATGACGTCAATATTTACCTTCCTGGCTCCTGCGCAGGTGCTCCGACGGCTGTCGGCTCCGAACTACACGGAAATACCCGATCGCCGTCTGAGATCGGGTATTTCCGTGTAGTTCGGAGCCGAGAGCAGCCACAGCGCCCCCGCTGGAGCCTGCAAAGGTAAATATTGAACTGACAGTCGGCTCTGTCGCCGGCTGTTCGGAGGGCTGCAGTGAGACCCCCGTGGGACAGAGGACGGCGAGGGAAGCCTCATTAGGATCCGGAGGCTTCCCCCACCCGAGGTGAGTACCACCCAGGGGATCTTTTTGACGTTACAGAGTCTCTTTAAGATATATCTTCTCTCTACCTCTATACCCTCTCTGTAAAATGGACATGCTCTGACAAGGAAGAGTGCATTTTGTATTTTTGGATTTGAGGTCTTATGTTATCTTCTTTACTTCTCTTATTAGGAAGAGTGCATGTTCATGCCAAAACTATTTATAACATCTATTAGTAGTCTGATCATATCAGCATGTGATTTCTAATAAATGAATATAAAAGTAGGAGGTGTGTGTAACAAGTGGGAAAATTGAGAGTTTGCCTACTTAGGATGAAGCTGTAAGCATATAAATTGTGGAGAAGAAAGTGAGTATAAGTGGTTTCGGCACAGATCAATTGTTTTTGTTTTTACTATTATTACAATACAGTAATATTCTATAAAAATAATTTCCAACTCGGCCACTGTGTGTGTGTGTGTGTATCCTTCACACACACCCTCTCCTGTTCCTCCCCACTTTGATTGGCTGCAGCGCTGTGTCCATCCACCCTGTACATTCCCCCTTCTGCCCTGCCCCTATTTTGGATGTCAAAAAACAGGTAGAACAGAAACACTTGGCACTATTGAATGGTTTATTACCATAGATACATGCAGTGCAAGTCTATCATAGACATGTGTGACTGCTGTACGGACATTATACTGTCACCCAATCTTACCATATTAGGTCAGGCAATAGTCATCTTATACATTTACAAAGCTGTTTATGATTTGTACAGTGTATGATTGGAACTATCACATTGTTTGCTGGCTCGGGTATTAGCTGCTTTTTCCCGATAGAAAAGGATGTTCAAAACATTCCCATACACTGCTGCCCTGGATTAAAATATAGTCTAAAAAACTCCTTTCTAACAAGCACTTTTGTTCTTCTTCCTTTTGAACTTCAGGTACCTTTTACAGCAGGCCAAGTGTTTTGAAAAATAGTTCATGTCCAAATAATATCTAAAGGAAAGGGAGCAATGTATCTAGCGGAAAAAGAGCATATGTGCACAAGTCATCAGCCGTGTCTAAGTATACCACATGGTTTTATGTCTGCCTTTATCTGGTCATCAACTTATATTCTGGGCAATTACAGATAGTGTAGTTTTGGACAGATGTTCGTGAAAGATAGCACTGGCAGAAAATGATGCGGCAGTGGCGATAAGAATCACGGAAAACCACAGAAAATGATCATTTGGTAAGGAACTATGATGACGATCTGAAAGATGACAGTATTTCAAAAATGTGGCATATCATTAAAAAAAAATAATGGTTGGGATATAGGAGGTGGCTTTATGTGTTCCAATAACTTCTCAAGCTGCCGATTCACTGCCTCTGAAAAATTAGGTCAGTAATGGGAACCTGAAGTCAGAGAGATATGGAGGTTGCTATAATTATTTCCTTTTAAAAAATACCAGTTGCCTGGCAGTCTTGGTGATCTTCTGCCTCTAATACGTTTAGCCATAGACAATAAACATGCATACAGATCAGATGTTTCTGACAAAATCTGACAAGATTTGCCACATACTTGTTTCAGGTGCATAATTAAGACACCACTGCAGCCAATGTGATCAGCAAGACTGCCTGGCAACCAGTATTGTTTGAAAGGAAATAAATATGGGAGCCTCCATATACTTCTCTATTCTGGTTCCATTTAACACAGACTAAAGTATGCCATACGATACATTTTTTTTTTCAATTTGAGAATGTCTATACATTTTCCATTTGAACAAAACATCTGCTAAAGCATCACGCACATGTTCAAATGTTTCCCTAATTATGAGAAAAAAATGATGTAAATAGGTGACAATCTATCTTACATCATTCAATTTTCATACACCGCACATGCATGGTTTAATAGCGCATGCGCCGCACTGTCACGCCGGCCACCGTGATGACGAGAGACGACAGGTGTGGTGACGACTGATGTCATCTTTCAGGAAAAAGGAGCCCGACACTCGGGCCCAGTGTCGCCAGGAGCTGCCGGGAGCCATTTCTGAGCAGGGACTGGGAGAAGAGCCAGAAGGACGCTGAGGGACCTCCCAACCTACGGTGGGCTGGAGAAAGCCCCAGGTAAGTTCCGATTTTGATTATATCTACAGCTCGGAGTCCTTTTAAGTATGACTACGTTGACTTCATGCTTGTCCCAAGTTTGCAACATAAACACTGCCGAGGCCAAAAAACAGATGACACCCAGGTGATTAGCAATATTAAAATGTAAAGGAAGTCTAAAGTGAGAATAAAAATAAAAAAATATACTCACTTAACAAGAGGGAAGGCTCTGGGTCCTGTAGAGCCTTCCCAGTTTCCTCAAGGTCCCTGCAGGCTTCCCCGTTAGCAGTCTTTGACCGAACGGTTGGAGACTGCTCTCTTCCATGTTGGGTGGACTTTGGCAGCCTTCAGAAGCACTCAGGCTCATGGGCGAGCGCCCTCTCTCGCAAGTGCAATACAGAGCCACCATCTTCTGAAGTCTCCCACGGAGGGAGTTTTGAATGGTGAAGCCTCTAGGGGAATGAGGGGACCGTGAGGAGAACAGTAGAACTCTAAAAAACCCAGAGTCTTCCCTCTCCTTAAGTGAGTATCTGTTTTTTATTTTTATTTTTACTACAGATTCACTTTAACCATTTATGCCACCTGGACGTGATCCTGCTGTGCTGCTGCTGTGGCACTTTGGCGCGCTCCCACATGTGATCGCCCGCGTGCCCCTATGCTGCCCAGTTAGCCCAGAGATCAATGAATGGGGGTCTGAACTTTTTAAATATGCATGTGAAGAGGGTATATTACTAACATTTTTTAAATTATAAGCTTGTGAATAGTGATGGCCGCAAAAAATAGTGATGGATGCAAAACTGAAAAAATGCACCTTTATTTCCAAATAATTATATATATATATATATATGTATATGTATATACAGTATATATATATATGTATATATATATATATATATATATATATATATATATATATATATATATATATATATATATATATATATATATATATATATATAGGTGCCATACATTGTAATAGGGACAAAATTTAAAAGGTATAATAACCGAGACAAATGGGCAAATAAAATACATAGGTTTTAATCACAGTGGCTTGCATATTCAAAACATATTCATGTGTTAGTATGGCCCAGTCAAAGTCCAGATCTAAATCCAATCGAGAATCTGTGGCAAGATCTGAAAACTGCTGTTCACAAACTCTGTACATCTAATTTGACTGAGCTGGAGCTCTTTTGCAAAGAACAATGGGCAAGGATTTCAGTCTCTAGATGTGCAAAGCTGGTAGAGACATACCCTAAAAGACTGGCAGCTGTAATTGCAGCAAAAGGGGGTTCTACAAAGTGTTGACTCAGGGGGCTGAATAATTACGCACACCCCACTTTGCAGTTATTGATTTGTAAAAAATGTTTGGAATCATGTATGATTTTCGTTCCACTTCTCACGTGTACACCACTTTGTATTGGTCTTTCACGTGGAATTCCAATAAAATTGATTCATGTTTGTGGCAGTAATATGACAAGATGTGGAAAACTTCATTGAGGCCGAATACTTTTGCAAGCCACTGTATGGTAGCATGTATTATTTTAAAGCTATAATGGCCGAAAACTAAGAAATAATTTTTTTTTATTATTTTTTTCTTAATATTCCTGTGAAAATGCATTTAGAAAAAAATAATTCTTAGCAAAATGTACCACCCAAAGAAAGCCTAATTGGTAGCGGGAAAAAAACAAGATATAGAGCAAGTAATTGTGATAAGTAGTGATAAAGTTATCAGCGAATGAATGGGAGGTGAAAATTGCTCTGTTGCATAAGGTGAAAAATCCCCGCGGGCTGAAATGGTTAATAGACAAGGCATCATCAATTTCCTTTTTTTTTCCTTTTTTTGTTTTTACACTAGTCAAGAGTAGCTTATTTGTGTACAACGGTGAATTCTTCGACAGTTTTATCAGAAGCCATAGAGTAAACATTTTCATGACAAATAACTATAGGAAAATGGCAGAAGGAACACTTGTATGACCCATAAAATTACCCCAGCACTCTTAATAATGAGTGATTGAAATAATGTGTTTAAAAGCCCAGGAAAATAAGCTTAGAAGAAAAATAACCACATTTTTAGAAGGAGTAGTGACAGCTGTCCACTTTAATATAAAAACATCATCGCCACAGACAAATATTGTGAGTTAAAAGACGACAAAATTGGGCTGTATTCAGCCATTAAAGTGTGATGTGTATAATAAGTAAGACATGGTAACGTCCATACAAATACATGTTCAGTTCTATTATATGCATAGCAAGTAGCCATGTACATGAGAGAGGTATGATACTTAAACCTCCGGTGCATAGATCATTATGTCACATTAGTAAACCCCAATATACAGGAGGGAAGGCAGGACCAACTGCAAAATCTGGTATACACTTAATTCAATGGACCGCCACTCACTTACTATAAACCTCTCTTTATTATATCAAAAGGTATAAACAACTGATTTCCCCCAATCCCCCCCCCCACCCCCACACCTATTAAAATCCCTAAACCCGCACTGGACCAATCAAAAGGCACGCTCCTTGACACTACCATAGACATTCATACCACACTTATCAAAGATGGATTTGGCCAATCCGTATCTACAAGATAAAGTGAGGCTTATGCATTGATTTCAGTTCAAAGCAGCTAAAATTTATATTCATTTCACTCCGGAGTAAATGCAGCCTTAGGTCTATCAATCTGCAGCATTTAAACATAGTCCAGGGCCCAGTCTTCAATAACTGAAATGGCCTTTGGGCACATGTATTCTGCATATGCATAAGTTACCGTATATTACTCCTTTGTGTTATATTAGCAAAGTCCCGGCTCCAAGCATCATGCCATAAACATATACGCTGGCTATCCGCTCAGCTTAATGGATTCCGTCACCTCTCCGTCTAGCATAACAGTTTTACCTTCTCTCCGCCAGACTGGTTGTAGACGATGCTTCCCACTGCGGCGTCCCGCAGTGTACAGGTACCTGTTTAACTTCGCCACTCGCCACCTAGCAGTGTGACATGCATCTACTCCAGGCTGCATTTACTCCGGAGTGAATTGAATATAAATTTTAGCTGCTTTGAACTGAAGTCAATGCATAAGCCTCACTTTATCTTGTAGATACGGATTGGCCAAATCCATCTTTGATAAGTGTGGTATGAATGTGTATGGTAGTGTCAAGGAGCTCTCCTTTTGATTGGTCCAGTGCGGGTTTGGGGATTTTAATAGGTGGGGGGGATTGGGGAAAATCAGTTGTTTATACCTTTTGATATAATAAGGAGACGTTTATAGTAAGTGAGTGGTGGTCCATTGAATTATGTGTATACATGAGAGAGGTAGACAGGTGCTCTCATTTTCGAACAGTAACACGTACCGTAAATTGCATAATTTTAGTTTTAAGTGTTTAATGATGATGTTAGTCCACAATTTACATGGTTCTTTGGGTGCTGGCCAAATTTTTTACCTTACAGCTGTTTGGTCCAGCTCATAAGGGTGGTGTATTTTGTATATATTTCATGATATGACGTGTGCCAGCGAATCACAAGCTATTTTGCAGTTTAATGTTATTAATATTGAACTTGACATTTCAGCCTGCAGCCAGCTATGCCTTTTACAGTGTAGCATACAGTATAATGTATAACATGCTTACTGTCATGCAGCTATGATAGCATATGTTGTGGGGGGAATGGCTCACCCTTTTGCATGGACTGTGCAGTTCATCAGCAGACATACCCAGTTGCTTACAGAAAGTCCAACTCAGCTAGCTCTGGAAGATATTTTGTTTTTCATAAAAATGTTAATTTACAATTCCTTTAAATACAGCATAGTTTATTCTAATGAACATATCTTATACTTACCATATTTTTCGGGCTATAAGACACTCCTGACCATAAAATGCACCTAGGTTTAGAGGACAAAAAACAGGGGAATAAAATATACACTAAACCTGATGCATCCATGGTGAAGGGGCATCTTGTTGATTATGCCCCCTTTGTACCTCATGCCCCCTTGTACCTATTGTGTCTCCCTGTATCCTCCTCTGTCCCCCTTATGTCCTCCTGTGCCCCCCATGTGTCCGCCTCTGTCTTTCTTGTGTCCTCCTCTATGCCCCTTTGTGTCTCCCTTGTGTCCTCAGTTTGTCCCCGTGTCCTCCTCTGCATGGGCACAGTACAGGGAGTCCCCGACATCGCGGCGGGTTGGAGGTTTGCATTGGCAGGCGTACACAAATCAGGTACTCCCTGCATTTGGACCAAAATACACAGTCACTTTTTTCCCTACTTTAGGGGGAGAAAAAAAGTGAGTCTTATAGTCCAAAAAATACAGTAATTTCTGGTTTGATAAACGCACATCCAAACTAAAGTTAGTGGCAAGACTATTTACTCTGTAACATGTTCATAATCTTATTTTTTTTCAGATTTCTAGTTAGTATGGGGCACAGATGGGTGAACTTGTAGAAAACAAAAAGTAGGTGCACGACTGGGCGGCCAAACTTTGATTCTGCAGGGAACTAATAATGGCCAGTGTAGAGACTATACAGCATAATAGAGCTGTGAAAATACGAGAAACAGATCGCACGCCCCAGAAAACTATATATATATATATATAGAGAGAGAGCAACAGACAAAAGGTAACTCTTAGTAAATGTTAAATCCCTTTTTCATCCACAGGAAGATCATAGTTCATGTGGAAGCTGAAACATTTTGGGTTTATACAGTCACTATTTTCCAGTTACTAGATGTTTCTTTCTTTTTTTTTCATGAGAAATTGTGCTGAGCGAAGTCTCTGGATTAGATGACGTGAAACAAGAGACAGTGAAAAGCAATGTGCTATGCTGAGATGTTACCAAGTAAATAGTTAACTCCACGTCATAGTTTTGCATAGAACCATCATTTTAGACTAAGTGCACAAAGGCTAACTTAAAGAGGAACTTTAGTGAAAATAATATAATTAATAAAATTGCTTAGTTTTTTACAATATTCATTTATAAATAAAAGTAGTCAGTGCTTGCCCATTGTAAAATCTTAACCTTTATTGAGTCAAAAAGATTCCACAGAGCTGGCACCACCAGATTAAGTAAAAATGCTCTTTATTCAAACGTCATTAAAATGACATTTCAGTCAGTAATCAAAGTACAAAATTGTAGCAATGGCGACAGCCCGCTGTTTCGGACTTGACGTCCTTTGTCAAGCCATACTGCTATCACTAACAGTGAAACACACCTCCTTTAAATAGTAATCAGTTACACAATCAACCAATGAGTTTAAAATCTTTTCAACCAATGGGAAAGCCAGACAGGGAGTGAGGACCTGATGGGGAACTGCACAACATCATGTGATCCATAGTTGACCAATAGAAAGACAGGTCGCGTAAACGTAACACGCAAGCGGACAAAATTACGCATAAAAACTTCCGGTTACGCAAAAAGGACGTCATCGCGTCCCATACGCGTAAAAATTTACGCATGCGCACTGGGATGCGTAAATTTAAAAATTCAATATATTAGGTGTCACATCGGTGTAGTTGTTCACAAAAGGTTCTAAAGCCACCCGAAAAACCAATGTCTCTCAAAATGGAGAGACATGGGTAGGCCACATCAAAAAAGGACAGAACCAACATACACTGTGAAAGACACCCCAAAAGCACAACAATCTAAACGGCCTCACCATTGGCACCTATTACAAGGGGCTTTTCCTCGTATCCCTGAATTTCGCTACCCCCCTCTCTTGTCTTTCAAGAGAGCCCCTACGGTGAGGGATAAGGTTTTTCACTACCGGGTATCGAGGGACAGGCCTCCTGACAATGCCAGGATAGGTACCTATCCCTGTCTTAGCTGTCATCTATGCAGTCATATCACTAAGGGCAGTTCTTTTACTCACCCTTCTAAAGGTACAAGATTTTTATGTTAGGGGACGGTACTCTTGTGACTCGAGTTATGTAGTTTGTCTAATTGTATGCCCATGTGGCCTTGGGTACTGCCATCCGTAACAAGGATTCTACCCAGACAGTATCTAGTCATTTTAATGAAGCACGACATAACGTTTCACAAATGAGAGTTCAAGTGATTGATAGTGTCCCCCTTGATTGGCGAGGAAAATTGAACCGCAAACAAGAATTAGGACGTAGAGAAGCCTGGTGGATTAAACGCCTGGGGATTATGGGTCGGGGGGTTTGAATCGGGATTATGATTTGAGTTTCTGTATTTAATTTTTGTTTTCGTGTTTGATGCTTTAGTGTCGTTGGCATTGATCCTGTTGGCCTGCATTCTATATTCTATATTTTTGCTCTTGTAAACTAGTGGCAATGCCGACAGGGGTAGGTATTTTTCCCTGATGATCGTTTTTGATTTTTCTATCTTTGATGATCTATGGTGAGGCCGTTTAGATTGTTGTGCTTTTGGGGTGTCTTTCACAGTGTATGTTGGTTCTGTCCTTTTTTGATGTGGCCTACCCATGTCTCCCCATTTTGAGAGGCATTGGTTTTTCGGGTGGCTTTAGGACCTTTTGTGACCAACTACACTGGGGTGACACCTAATATATTGAATTTTTAAATTTAAGCATCCCGGTGCGCTGGCGTACATTTTTACGCGTATGGGATGCGATGACGACGTTTTTGCGTAACCGGAAGTTTTTATGCGTAATTTTGTCCGCATGCGCGTTACGTTTACACGACCTGTCTTTCTATTGGCCAACCATGGATCACATGATGTTGTGCAGTTCCCCATCAGGTCCTCCCTCCCTGTCTGGCTTTCCCATTGGTTGAAAAGATTTTAAACTCATTGGTTGATTGTGTAACTGATTACTATTTAAAGGAGGTGTGTTTCACTGTTAGTGATAGCAGTATGGCTTGACAAAGGACGTCAAGTCCGAAACAGCGGGCTGTCGCCATTGCTACAATTTTGTACTTTGATTACTGACTGAAATGTCATTTTAATGACGTTTGAATAAAGAGCATTTTTGCTTCATCTGGTGGTGCCAGCTCTGTGGAATCTTTTTGCTATTGGGTCACTAGGTACTGTGACCACGAGCTGAGGCACACTGAAGTCTTCGTGCATGGGTGCTTCTCCATTTTTGTGACTAGTCCTTTATTGAGTCAGATATATAATATGATTAATAAATCATGCCCAGCAAGCTCATGGTGAACCAGAACTTGTCCTACCCCATACAGCCGTATTATTCCATGCCATGCACTGATGAGGATCACCAATCTGAAACAGTCTGTTTGCATGTTGAATTAGTTTGGCTTTGTAATATTAACAAGCTGACATGCAGACAAGCAAAAACAGTGCTGGGAATTTTGGACCCAAGGCAAAGCCGAAAAATCGCTCACCTTACTCCTGCAAAGTCCAGGCGGTGTTAATGACTATTCCCCCTCCAGGCCACCATGGGACTCAGGGGTATGATGTAATTCAGCTGCCAGAGAGTGAGCTCTGAGGTGTCCCAGAATTAATGCTGACTATGGAAATCATCTCTTTGTCTCGTGGCTGGAAAGTGTAATGGTTAAGGGCTCTGCCTCTGATACAGAGGACCTGGGTTTGAATCTCGGCTCTGCCTGTTCAGTAAGCCAGTACCTATTCAGTAGGAGACCTTAGGCAAGTGTCCCTAACACTATGACTGCCTATAGAGCGCATCCCAGTGGCTGCAGCTCTGGCGCTTTGAGTCCGCCAGGAGAAAAGCGCGATATAAATGTTCTTTGTTTGTTTTCCCTGATAGCTAAACATACCTCCAGAACCGCTGGAATTCAATGATGTGTCAGCTGAAGACAGCGCAAAATGGTGCAGGGAAATGTGGAAATGCGCTGCCATAGGCCGTAATGTGAATTATGGCTATAGCAGCTCATTCATTTTTAAACTCAGATTTAAAATTTCATTAATCTTTATCTTGAGTTGGCTTAACTCTAAGGCCTCATTCACATCATTTAGCGCAGTTGGCTGTACGATTGTAACGCAATGTGTACGATCACACGCCGTCTGCGCTACAATGCCCTGAGCTGCAGATCCCATTCACTACAGTGAATAGATCTGCACTGTGATTCCCGAAAAATGCATGCAGCAGTGCGCAGTGCATATGATGGGAATGGTAGAAGGGCTGTCCATGCCCTTCTACCATTATTGCGTGTCACACGCTATACGTGCTGCCAAAATGCACACGGCAGTGCGTATAGTGTGAACAAGGCCTTAAGGTGGCCACACATGATAAAATAATACATAATGCTACAATGTTTGATTTTTCAAATTGTTTGCTAGAAATTAATAGTTGCATAGAAAAAATGTTTTTTTTTTTGGTTTTGTTGTTTACAATCAGAAACATGATCGATGTCCCATTTTTGTCTACTATTTTACTATCTTCTATTTTTTGACCGTGATGGAAAATTTTAATCAATTTTCCAGATAATTAAACAACATAGGATAGATTGTAAATATCTTGATTTATTTGTGTGTTTTTGCATAACGCGTGGGTAATACATGGTAATAACACGTGTGATACATTGGTTAGGATTTTCTAAAGTCGAAAAAAAAAACTTCCCCTGAAAACTTGCATCATGCGTGGCCACCTTAAAAGACAGTTTAAAAGAAAATCCCATACACACTGTTTTATCTTATAGCTTAGAATTGAGTAGTGCAACTGAGAGTAGATGGTTATACCAGCCATCAGAAGTACAAGGAGGTAGGAGAGGTACAGAGATTTGTTTAAATGATTAACTAAAATACAAGTACAATTGACCACAATCTGTGGGGGGAAAAAGCCTGAAGGAAGTATGATTGAATAATGTCAGGAGTTAGGTACTGTCAGGTTAATAAATGAACAATTCTATTTCTGTCACCAGGCTAAATGGCACAGAGAACGCAGAGGATTAGAGCTAGCACATTAAGGGAATAGATAAACCAGAGGCGCCAATAGGATAAAAAATAGTGCCAATATTAAAACCATAAAATTTGTGGGTGGCAATGGTGGAGTTGCCCACCCTACAAACAACGAAGACCAATTTGTATGGTAAAACAATTTTAATCAATTTAGTACTCCTAATAACAAAACAGTTTGCAACGCGTTTCACGGGACACAAGCCCGCTTCCTCAGGCAAAAGCAATTACAAGCAGGAGCAACCCAGCAATGGTCTGAACTGGCTTGGCACCTCTGTGAATTTTTTATCCTATTGGCGCCTCTGGTTTATCTATAACGTGATTATCCACCTGGTGGATGGGTGTGGACACCCCTCTTTTTTCTGCACAGAGAGCGACTTCTTAACCTGAGCGGGGACAGGTATAATCTCCCCGTCTGTGATACAAGTGGTTGCCTAATCTCGGCAACCCATACTTGTGAGTATAAACTTTTATTACCTCACTTATAACCACTTATCTCCAATAATACACTATCGGGGGCTCTCGATTGTTTCTCCTTTTTCTCATTACATTAAGGGAATGCTGCAGAAGACAGAGGAATGCAATTAATTAATTTGCCCTTAGCATTCTTCCATTTCAAAGCTACATGTTCAATAATGCTGGGAGATTTCACATATAAATGTTTCTCCATATGTGGAGTGGAAAATGTAACTTCTCCAAATTCGAATGCAGTTCATTACTGCAAACCCCTCTGGTTTTGAAAATTTGCCCTCAGGATATTTTGTCCGTGGAAATGTCCCTGTTTTCCAGCTCTGACTAAAAGCTAAAAGACAACCTTTTCTGCATATCGGATTCTATCCCACCATATTCTTTCATACATATTAGAAATAATATTGTCATTCAGAGCCTATCCTTGCTACAGCCATAATTTCCAAGTGTTTTTGTTTATTACGCATTTCTTCATAACCCATATCTAATTTCTCACACAGAAACATAAATAAGCTATTCTTCCTCAGATACATCTTGCGCTGATTTTAAAACATGATCCGAGTAAGCAGTAGAGAATAGAGATGAGATTAAATGGAAATTATAACCTGTAGATTTTGATTTTACATGAGACACCACCTGTATTGGGTACAGGAGTTTTTTTCTTACCAATATGCTAGTTGGTAGGTTGAGGTCTTCTAAGCCCTGGGCCGTTCATGAGGCGGGGTGAGGCAGGTTTCTTAAGTAGCGGAAGTTGGGGGGGCGGCGCCCGCTTGGCCGTGGGGGGGGGCTGCCAAGCTGGAGGGGGTAGCAGTGGGCACAGTGGTGGGGAGGGGAGTTAGAACCCCCTCCCTCACATGGGGCTACCCTGTCCAAGCACGGACGGGGAGCCCCAGGTGAGGGAGGGGGGCCTGTGTGGTGTGGACTTCGTGTTAATGCTGCTGAACAAACAGTTCCTGGAATTCTGCAGCCACATGACAAGAGGAACAGAGAGATAAGAGATTAACCTGACAGATGCAAGTTCAATTACACAGAAATAATACCTTGTGTGGGAGATAAGAACAAATAACACATTTCTGGATGACCCTCACACATGCCCATACTCCTGATGCAGACCTTGGATGTGACAAGGAAGTTTATGGTGGGGGTTGGAGCTGGCCTGCTGAATTTAGTTGAATAATTGCAAATAACTTTTGTTTTAAGGAGGCTAATTCAATTTAGCAAATGTTAATTAAAGCATAATTATTGTATTTTTTTCTTGCGTGCTTTTCATTTGTGTTTCAATTGTTTTGCCATTGTGTTTTGTTTTGTACATTTTTATGAACTAAACTGTTTTGTTTTTGCAACAAGTGTTCTTGTCCTTAGCACTCAGAGTATATATAATACCACGGTAGAACCTTGTTATAGTAAACTCTGATAAAGTAAACCTTTGGCTATAGTAAACTCAGCCCCCAGGCCCGACCACGCAACTGTATAAATATGCACTATATGACCAATCCTGATATAGTAAACGTCTGATTTAGTAAACCACTTGGTCAGGTCCCTTGAAGTTATAAGAAGATTTTACAGTATTTGCTCAAAGCAAAATGGATAGATTGCTTCACAAAGCAAAACATACATTATACTCGAGCAGTCTGCAATGCATGGCAATACAACGTATAGTATTGAGCACAGCAATCTAATTGCTGCTTTACAACTATGTTCTTTATATTTTTCTTGCCCCATACAGGGAGAAAAGATCCATAAAGAGGAACTTATATTTTATGTGTAAGTTTTGTTTAGAATCTGCTTTGCACTTACAATTCGCTGCTGTTTCCAACACTTAGGAGCAAACTGTGTTACATCCACCTGCTGTCTATACATAGAGCTTCTGCTAATGATAAATTCATATGAGGGGTTTATGCAAAATGAATATCATGTTTCTTACATTAACATTCTTAATTACCATCCAAATTTGTTGATGCTGTATGCCTACTTCCTCGTGAATACTGTGTGATAACCCAAACTTATGTTTATCTGGTATTGCAGAATGTGGAGTCTTCTTCTGAGCATGTCACTGCAAAGATATTTTATCCTTAACTTTGCAGAGACAGCTCATACTTTGGTCCCTAAAGTCATTTTTAAAGACCAGCTGTATTGATTATACTCTCTGGCAGTGCACTGTTTTCTCTGAAAATGCCATACAAATTTGCATCAAATTGGGGAGCTGCTGGAAAATCATTATAAAATTCTAAAATCTTTAAATTTATTCCAAATCTTAAAGCAGAGCCCATTAACAAGGCAAGTACAATCCTCAGTGTCTCAATTCAAAGTGCACCTGTGATTTGCCAGTATTCCAGATGATACATGAAGCACAGGAAAAACTGTTTGGACTCGTCTCCCAACAGTCTGTCACAGGAGTCAGATGAACAAAGTCTGCACCAGAAACAGGAAAAGGCATATCAGCAATTAGACCAGCAGGCACTCATGCCAGGAAGTGATGCAAGGTGTGATGTCAGACCCCAGAAATGATACACTGAGACAAATGCCAGGCAAGGACAAGGCTGCATATAACAGATACATCTATAGTGATAAGTTACCTGGCGTAGCATCCAGAATCCTAATCACAGAATATTCCGACTTCTTCTGTATACAAATATCCAGTATATAATTGAATGCAGTCAGTACAAGATCACAAACCTAGTCAATAATCACTAACTAACTAACTAACTAACTAACTAAGCAAGCAGAGACCAGGACAGGGTCAGGAATACAGGGGGACCAGAGTTCAGCAAGCACAGGCAAAGCTATCTGATGTTCTGCCACTTGCTACAAGGAGAGCTGTTTTTTTACAGGGAGAGAGATCGGCGTGTCAGAAAATTAGATATACAAGTCTCAAGCAGGATGACCTCTGCTGGCATGAGATGAAAATCCAAGAAAGGATAGAAGTCTGATGCCATCTACAGGTGTTATTGTGAATTGCAAGACAATCCTAAAGTAGTGCACCACCCCCTACTGGTAGATGCATAAAGTCCATCAGTCCTGCACACAGTGTCACCAGCAGGCTGAGCAAGTATTGTCTGTATTCTTAATAGCTTCAATCAGTTTTATGACTGACAGAATGCAACATCCTGAAAACCTACTTTCGCATACAGAGGTGCCTGTTGGTGACAAACATACTGATGCCTCCTAGATGCTGTAATGACAGTGAGACCCAAGTGAGAATCCTTGCTTAAAACACATGTACTTCAGAAGACAGAGAGCCTCCTTAACACAACATTCAGCTAGCAGAAATCTCTAAAGGTACCCATCAATAATTCACCAAATGTATGTGGCAGAAGGGTAAACTGAGTGAATTCACTTTGATCGGATACATTAGGTAGTCCCTCATATTTCATGGAAGTGGTAAGATTAAACATTCAAGATTGCATCATTGATGGGCACCTTTAGACACAAGCAAAAACCAAAGCACTTTAGAAATGTAGGTTAGTGTCAAATCTTCACCCAGCTTAACTTCAAAGATAGTGTCTTATCTTTTATAACAGATCCCTCATAAGCCTAGCAAGCTTCAAAGTAAAGCAGAATGCTGGCCTCCACAGCTATTTATAAAACCGCAAGTCTTGGGACAATTCTTTCTTAGCACAAAGTATAGGCATAGTACACTCTCACGATATTCAGGTATTCAAGCAATGGAAGATGCAGGCTGGACATGTACCGAATACACATGAATTATGAGCTTCAAAAGCTGAGAAAGGAAAATTAGCATGTGGAGTGGAACTAGCACCAGGCAGCATAAATTTAGACTCAGTTCATAATACAGACGAATAATATGCTGGTTTGCAGTTTGCATAGCTTTGATCCAGTGAGATATGGACTTAGCTAAGTACATAAGCATTATAGATGTGTTTGCAGAGCCTCATAGACCTCTTTGGCACACCTTCAATCCCACACTTTTCTGTGATTGGGTGGAAAAACTTTCCACATACCTGTTTACAGGACTAGAACAGATCTTACCAGACAAGTCAAAGTGACTCTGCACTCCAAATAACTTGCAAAAGGATTGGTAAGGGGTCAACAACCTCTGGAAATATATGGAAAAATGTAATCTGAACTGTAACTCCACTAAGACCAGGGGAGCACTAACTTGTGAGCAGCTAGATAATGTACTGGTTAAAGACATCGCCTTTGTTAAAGGAAACTAGTTTTCAAATCCTGGCTGGAGCTCCCTAATATTCCAGGCTGACCTACTGAATGTGTCCTAGTGGCTCTCAAGCTCTTTGAGGGTAACAGGAGAAAAGCAATATAGCAGTGTTAGGCTATGTTCACAGTGGTGTGTTGCGGTGCAGCATAACGGATGCTTTGTAACTGCAATGCACCACCTATATATTGTACACAGTGTGGCGGGTGCAGAGCCGGCCTTTGGGGGTGGCAAGTGGGGCAATCGCCCCAGGCTCCGCACCTGAAGAGGCCCCGCACCCTCTGCGGCGGTGGGGAGAGCAAGGATAATTGTTAAAACTCACATTTCTTCCGCTGATCTTCGTAGCTTCCATCTCCTCCTCTCCCAGCATCTGACGTATTGGTAACAGCGCCCCCTGTGATGATGTGACTGCATGTACACAGATGCCGGGACAGGAAGAAGATGGAAGCTGCGATGATCGGCAGAGGAAATGTGAGTTTTAACTTCAATGCCCGCTCTCCCCACCCCTGCAGCCACTTGCCAATCTAATCTTTACTCAAGGAACCTACCTATCTAACCTGCACTGCAGGGCATCTACCTATCTTATCTATACTGCGGGGCACCTACCTATCTAATCTATACTGCGGGGCACCTACCTATCTAATCTATACTGCTGGGCACCTATCTAATCTATACTGCAGGCACCTATCTAATCTATACGGCGGGTCACCTATCTAATCTATACTGCAGGCACCTATCTAATCTATTCTGCGGGGCACCTACCTATCTAATCTATACTGCTGGGCACCTATCTAATCTATACTGCAGAGCACCTATCTAATCTATACTGCGGGTCACCTATCTAATGTATACTGCACGGCACCTACCTATCTAATCTACACTGCTGGGCACCTATCTAATCTATACTGCACGGCACCTACCTATCTAATGTACACTGCTGGGCACCTATCTAATCTATACTGCAGGCACCTACGTAATCTATACTGCGGGGCACCTATCTAATCTATACTGCAGGCACCTATCTAATCTATACTGCAGGGCACCTACCTATCTAATCTACACTGCTGGGCACCTATCTAATCTATAATGTGTGGCACCTATCTAATCTATACTGCGGGGCACCTATCTAATCTATACTGCAGACACCTATCTAATCTATACTGCAGAGCACCTACCTATCTAATCTGTACTGTGGGCAGCTATCTAAACTATACTGTGGGGCACCTATCTAATCTGTACTGCAGGGCACCTATCTAATCTGTACTGCAGGCACCTATCTACTCTATACTGTGGGGCACTTATCTAATCTGTACTGCAGGCACCTATAATCTATACTTCAGGCACCTATCTAATCTATACTGCAGAGCACCTACCTATCTAATCTGTACTGCATGAACCTATCTAATCTATATTGCAGGGCATCTACCTATCTAATCTGTACTGCGGGGCACCTACCTATCTAATCTATACTGCGGGGCACCTACCTATCTAATCTATACTGCAGGCACCTATCTAATCTATACTGCAGGCACCTATCTAATCTATACTGCGGGGCACCTACCTATCTAACCTATACTGCAGGCACCTACCTTTCTAAACTATACTGCGGGGCACCTACCTATTTAACCTATACAGAGTGTGTGTTTCCACAGTGTGTGCATGTGTTTCCACAGCATATCTGTGTGTGTGTGTGTGTGTGTGTGTGTGTGTATCCACAGCATATGTCTCTAGGCCCCTCATATAACTCTCGCCCCAGGTCCACATACTCTAAGGCCGCCTCTGGGTGGGTGCATTGTGGTGCAACAGTGTGTGGCATCCCAACGCACTGCATGTAATGCGTTACCGCAAAAGACAAGTATGCTAACATTCCATTGACTATATGCTTCACTGAACTTCACTGCATTAAAATCACCAGTGTGGGGGAGCACAAGATTTCAGAAAATGGGCATTTCTGCAATGGCCATTTTTAACTCCAATTCCAACTCTTAATGAATGTCATTTTAATGTCATTTTTAATAAAGAGCTTTTTTTATTTTATTTTACTGGAGGTGGTGCCAGTCTCTGTGGAATTTTGCTTCACTGTATGCATACTTGCCATTACATGGAGGGCAACTCAAAACCCACCGTGAATATAGCCTTAACCTTTCATTTCATTTCCTGACTTTTCTAACATTTGTTACACACGGTTGCTTATGTTTGGTCTTTAACTTTTGTTTCTGTAATTATTTTCCACTAAAATGATATCCAAAAAATGAAGCTAAAACTGTAAATACTCCAAATAGAAATAAAAGAATAAAGTACCGTATATACTCGCAAGCAAGTCGAATTTGTGTCCTCCAAAAAGTGGGCCAAAAGTCGGGGGGTCGGCTTGCTTGCGAGTCATGTGGTCCGCAGCCTTATATGGGGGTCAATCATTTTTCCTGGTTTTTCTGGTAAAAGTTGGCGGGTCGGCTTATATGCGGGTCGGCTTGCTTGCGAGTATATACGGTATATGAATGAAGACGCAGAATGTACCTTGAATGAAGACTCTGAACATGACAGTGGGTGAAACACATATTTCTTTAACTTCCACCTTGAGGCCCTATTTACACCTAATGCATTGCACTAAGTTGTGTCACGTCCCATTTTGGAAAATGGGATGCAATGCAGCAACGCAAAGCTTTTAAGTGTAAATCCACACAAAAAAAGTATGTATAAGAAAAATCATGCATAAGGTCTGTCAGAGTAGTATACATTCCAAAAGACAGTGGTGATTGAATACTATATCATTGCAATGGGTGGAAAGCTATTTTACAAGGAATTACACAGTAAAAGTGTCAAAGGAAGGGCACTGCAATGATGTGTCTTATAACTTGATTTTTTGCTGAAACAGCATAGTCAGGTTTCTTGTGCCAATAGTAGCAACTGCATGTTTTGTCAACTTTAGCTGGGGCACCAATCACTTGTCCCAAAGCCATTAATTACTGTCACTCAATATGCAAAAGCTGCTACTAAACCTGCACAACCCTCTTCAAAGCACAAAGTCAACATACCATTATACATTATTAAAAATGTAATGTGCAGATTGACTTTTCCCAGCTCTGTGGCAAGGGCCTTGAGGTAATTTATAATATTGAGGTCTCTGGCTAAGTGGATTATTAACATGCATATCAGAGTCTTGTAAGACTAGGTGTTCCAGTCTGATGCTTGTCAGACATGTATATTAATATACAGTATTTTTACAATGAACATTTATTTGACTTAAAGTTAGGTGTTTGCCTTCAAAAAAAGCACACATTTCAGAAAACGTGCCCACCGCTTTCTGCCTTTACTACCTACTAAAGAAACATCCTATCAACCCCCCTCCACCTTAACTGAAAAAAATGAAAGGCAAAGTAAACAAAAACAAAAAAAAGGATATATAAACTTTTTTTCAAGTGCAAAATGTAAGTTTGCCTTCTTAAAACAGAAGGTATTGTAGGGAAATGTATAAATGTAATTGTGATTCAGCAATTGGTATATGTAATAGGGGTAGGGTCTGTTTCATCATATAAACAAGTATGTTGCAGTAATTTAGTTAGCCAAAGTGTGTAGTCAGCAGGCAAACAAGTACTTTGCCCAATTTAGCAAGTTTTAGTGTCTAATCAACTAGTCAGGAAAGCTTGTTTAGCCACTAATGGTGGGCATACACGGTGCGATCCGGTGGCTCGATTAGCCGCCGGATCGACTCCCGCTGCGTCCCCGTGCGTCCACTCGTGCGCTCGTCTCCACCGGCTCCACTTATCTTCCGCTCGATTCCCCGCCATTGTCTGCGGGCGGGAATCGAGCGGGGAATCGATCCATTCGTGATCGGACCTGTCGGATATTATCAATCGAGCCCATCAGCGGCTCAATTGATAAGAAAGGAACGCACCGTGTATGCCCACCATAACAATGAAATTGCTCAAGGTTGGCTTGCTCAAGTTTTTTTACCGAAGTGTATTTAAGACAAAGGTGCTGAGAGCTGAGGACTCCTGGACACCTGGACAATTGCAAGTGGAATATTTGTCTGCAGATACTGTCAGTCAATATTACTGGACATAATACCGTCTGTTTTATTCTGTGTGAAGGCTGCATTCACTTTATTTGATTTGCAGGGCAAGGTTTAAAAAAAAGCAAAATAAACGGAAATGCACAAAAGAAAGCAGAAAGCAACCCTGCAACAATCACTTGTAGGGCCACATCTTGAGTATGGAATACAGTTTCGGGCACCACACTATAGGAAGGACATTAACAATCCATACTAGGTACAAAGATGGACAACTAAATTAATCAGGGGGGTGGAAGGTCTCGCTTACCAAGAAAGGTTGGGCAAACTGGGTTTACTTAGCTTGGAAAAAAACTAAGTGGTGACCCGATTAATATGTATAAATACATCAGAGGACAATACAACAGCTTGCTAGACAATGCTGTCTCTGGGCTTGTACAAAAGACAAGGGGACATGATATGCGTACGGAGGAAAAAAAGATTGTGCCATTTATTTAGGAAGGGGTTCTTTGCATCTTTAAAATCGATTTTCTCAAAAACTACAAGGTCTTTTTGAAACATTTTTTTTACTCGTTCCCAGTATTCCCCTTATCATACATATAGCAATTTTGGTGATGATAGCATGTATGGGGCTTTGCTATTAACCGCCAAAGTCGGCACAACATTACACAAAATTTTGCAAAATTACACAAAATGATGGATTAATTATATTTGCATGCTAAATGTATTACATATCTTCCAGTTTTCCCATTTTTGCAGTAAAATTTTGCATTGTAATTGTAAATTACGAGGCGAAATTACGACTGTGCAAAATGTGTGCTCATCATTAGTATCAAGTAGCCACAAAACGGGAATCTGGGGAAGGAGCCTTAGGAGCTGAGGTTGTACACAATAGGCAGGCAAGTAACATTTTCAAAAGGCAGTCAGCAAATACAATTTTTATTAAAATGTTTTCAAGAAAAAGACAGTATCAGTGCCGTTAGGAAATGTAAGGAAAAAAATAGCAGGTACATTTATCTCAACTGTAAATGACAAATAATGTACCTAAAGTCTCGTACATTGTTAGAGAAAGAGCTGTGAGAACAGGACTCACTGAGAAGAAACATAAATGTAAGCATTACTGCACAAACAGCAGATTGCACTTACATAATGCACACACACAAATATATATTGGACAGTAAAACTTGAGGTGTATACATGAAAAAAGGCACACGGAAAAAAGGTTGCAGGGGATTGCTGCTAGTAGAACATCAGTACAATTAACAATATTCTATTGCTGGATTCCACTAGTAAAATATTGGTAACGTATTCTGATATTTTACTGTAGCTAAACCTTACTCCACTCTCACACAGAACCCTCCCTCTACCAATGTCTAACCCTAACCCCCACCCCCCGTGGTGGCTAACAAATAGATCACACCAGTGCCGAGCCCTAACACCCCTCCCAGTGGTGCCTAAAACTAAGACTCCAGTGGGTCTAACCCTAAGTACCTCCCCGGTGCCTAACCCTAACACCCCCCAATTGCGCCTACACCTCTCCCCCCATCTAAACCTTATCCCCCCACCCAAAGCCACAATATAAGGCAAGGAAGGTAAGCTTTGACATTGGGAGGCACCTGATTAAGGCAGTGACGCTACATTTTGGCAGAAGCATAGCCTTTTTAGTGCCATTTTTTTTAATGTGCGTTGCGGCGACACCAATTTTTTTTTTGTCTCCCAAGTCTTATTCAGAATGGCACAAGAAGTACTTTGATATTTACCTAATTTGAATGTAGGGTTGATTCTCCTCTTCCACCACCAAGCTTCACTGTAGTGCTAACATCCTCCTTCAGGTCCTGATTACGTCATACCCACATCAAAACAGCAACATAAACACAACTCACTATTTGTATGCGTGTGCACATCCTCTGCTTCGTAAGGCATCACACTGATCTGCTAAGGGCCCGTTTCCACTGTATGCGGTGCAATGCGGCACCGTAACCAATGCACGGCAATGGATGCTGCAGATTTTGCACAGCCATCTCCTCCAATACACTTCCGCATTGGGAGATGCAGATGTGATGCATAGCCGCATCGGCTCCCATTTGCAAATGGAAATGGACCCTAAGAGTATTGCGTGTCTGAAACCTTTTAATTCTTTGTGCAAAGCCCTTTTCAGTCTTGCTGATAGTTAATAGGTTAAAACATTTCATAAAAGTGGGTATTACTACTAAGAGCATAAATATCTGGAAATTTAAAACATATTTAGGTGATTGTAGATATTGATGTTCCCATTTAGATTTTAGTTTAACAGCTTCAGCCTGGACAAGTCAAAAGTAGCAATATAAAAATGTAAGTCAAAGGCAGTGCCAGAGGCTGACATAAAAGCAAGACAAGTGGCAATAATAATTTGTTATATTCAAGCACACTACATCCAAGGCAACAGCAGAAGCAGCAATGTAAGCTTAAAGAGAAACTCAAACCTAGAATTGAACTTTATCCCAATCAGTAGCTGATACCCCCTTTTGCATGAGAAATATAACGATTTTCACAAACAGACCATCAGGGGGCGCTGTATGACTGATTTTGTGCTGAAACCCCTCCTACAAGAAGCTCTGAGTACCGCGGTACTCTGGGCAAACTGCCACAATGTAACAATGTTCACAGACAGGAAATGGCTGTTTACAGCTGTCTCTAACAGCCAAAACAGCTAGGAGCAGCTACATAACCTGCCCACAGTAAAAATGTCACCATGTAATAAATGTCAGAATGTAAATCGGGGAGAGGAAAGATTTTACAATGAGCAAACACTGACTAAATCATTTATACATAATTATGGTAAAAATGAAGCACTTTTTTACTACATTATTTTCACTGGAGTTCCTCTTTAAAGGAGTCATCAGGCTGGCTGCAGAGCTGCGTCGAGGGACATCCTGGGAGCTTGGAGCTGGAAGAAGCCCCCGGTAAGTAGCACTTATTTTGTACATTTTGCCTGATGACTCCTTTAAGCACAATAAGGGTTCTTTAGCAAGAAGGGGCTATAAATAATGTTCGAATGTTCTAAATGAAGCATCTTTTTAGTAAGGTGGCCATTTCTCACCGGTTGTTATTGATTTCTGCAGTTTGCATATTCTAACTTCTGTTTGCACTTTCCGTATGAGACATTTGGATACTATATAAAGCAATGTATAAGTCATTAGGTAAAAAGAACAAAAAAGATGTATAAAATGCAATGACCCATCCAAGCAGAAATCACTGTGCAACTTTTTTTTGACGTAAATTAAATTGAATTCTGGGTTACTGAACTTCGCAGAGCTTCACTGTCATGAATAGGTTTGCGAGTTTTATGATTCAGCTGCAGTAAGGCCTTTTTTATTATTATATAAATGCATCACTGGTACTGCTTCTTTATCATATTTACACATTTCAGATTGTGGTTGAAAGGCAAAAGTAAAATCAAGCTAAATAAATATTTTTGTTATTAGATATCTTTATAGGTGCATGTGTTCTCATATCATTCAAACATGCATTTCTTTACCTACAGAGGAGAGAGTAGGATGCAGGGCAGGGGACATCTCATAGCTCCTAATCTCATGGGTCATACCCTCTGATTAGATGCAGGCATACAAGACAAGAAAAGACAAATAACATCTATATAACATATATTTCTCCTGGCACACAGTGTTGCAGCCACTAGGACACACTCTATAGGAAGTAGTAGCATTAGGGAGTTTTGCCCAAACTCTCCTACTATGTAGGTGCTAGCTTACTGAACAGGAAGAACTGAGATTTGAACCCAGGTCCCCGTGTCAAAGGCAGAGCCCTTAACCAGCACACTATTCAGCCACTGCCTAGTGCCCACACAGATATATCTCATAGTAATCTAACCCAACTGCAGATGGAAAGATTAGGCTCAATTCACTAAGACGTTAAGTAAAAAACATTAGGTTGGTGAAATAACGCATTCAGTATTTTAAACTTTTTTTTAAAGATTTCCGGAATCAGAATAATTTATTTCGCCAAGTACAACGGGGGTTGTACCCTAAATTGTTTTTGGCTCATACAGGGTGGGTGATGGTATAAACACATACATGCGATCTTCAGCACATACAATCATATACAGTAGTACAAAGTAAACATATACCTATGTGTACAAACAGCACATAACTGTAGTGAAGTCCACACATGCGGTAATAGTTTAGATTGGTAACTTACCACAAAATTGCAATGACAATTCAAATCACTAGGACCTGTTTGGTAAAAAGAAGAAGAGTAACCAGCTGTGGAGTAGGTCTAGGCAGCAAGCTGTGTTCTGCTACAGTGATGTTCCCCCACTTCTGGCCAGGGTTGTGCTGATTCTTCGGGTGGTCTGCCTAAATCATGAGCCTTCCTTTGCAAAAGCTGCATGTGATAGCTTACAATGCAGTGCACCCTTTAGATATGCATGTGTGCCACTAGAGGGCACTCTGTGAATTAGTCTATGCATGTGTACATCTAAAGGGATATAGAAAAACCTCTATGCATGTGCCCTGCTACTGCATCTCATTTTTTTTACTTTCTGATGTCCTGCCCACCAGTATATTGGTACCAATGGGGTGAGGAGTAGGATGGGGTAGCTCTTCCTATTGGCTGTCACCTTTGCCTGTCCAGTTTACCAAATGGCTCACTTGTTTTACTGAATGCTCTAACCTTTGAGAATTAACATTTATTGAAGTACTAGCAGACCTAAACGTGTTTAAAAAACGGCCTCTAGGCCACCCTCACAACCCCCTTCCCACCCATGTCCACTGCCATCCCACGTCACCTGCGCGCACTGCGCCCGCACAGTTTTCTGCGTTACTGAATGCGGCAATGCTTAGTGAATTGAACCCATTGTGTTCCTATTTCCAGATATCTTGCAGACAGCAGTTAGTTTTTAAATAAAATCTTTGTTTATACTTTCCATTAGTCACTTGATGTTTTGAAGACAATATATCTACACCCCATGAGACCTTATCTAAACCTAAGGGACCTATATACACATGCTCAGCAATTACTGTGTGCTAGTACTCACCTGCACTCATTATCCATATGTACCTGTGCTGGAGGTTGTATCGTCTTTGCCAGCGATGATAGCAGTGGTCTTGTGACCTCCACTCTAGGCAGCTAGACCACTTAGGATGCACAAAAAGGGGTAATTACCAGAAAAGCACTATATAGAGGAAGAAAGGATTGAGGCCCTAAGCAAGATAGCTGTTTTTGCCCACCGCTGATGCTCACCTGACTTTTTTTAGTTAAATTTGGTGGGGGCTAGCATCCACCAGGACCCTAGACTCTCTCCGGGCCCTAGGCAACTGCCTAGAATTGCCTTGTGGATGATCTGGCTCTGTATAGAGGCCACCATAAGGGGACAATACACAAGATATACTACATGGGAGACTAAAATGGGGAGTAACTCTGAAGTGGAACAGAGTACAATTTGGAAGCACAGTAATGCTTTATGGGGGGGGGGGGCTTAAAATGAAGGGCATTACATAGAGATACTAAGATGGTAAGTCCCCATACATTGTACCAGCAACATAATTTAAAGTGTACCTGAGATGATGATGGAGGAAGCCCCGGGCAAGTATACACACCCTCAATAACAAGATCTCAGGTTCCCTTTAAGGTCTGTGATAAACTGGATAAATGGCCAAATACTGAATATAAAACTACAGGAAAGTCCTATTAGGATAATATCTATGGATACAATTGTTTATCTCATCTGTTTATTTTCACTTCCGGTTCACATTGACATACAATGCAATGCAATTAAAGAAACATACATCATGATGCCGCCACAACCAATATCATTTACGAGATTTGAAGAGAGGGGCAGCACAAGAATAGTAGCTAGAAGGATGGATAAGGCTTACTGATGGAATCCAGACAGTTTGAAGAGACGAGAATGACATTAGTGGAACAAACGATACAAAGCTATAACAGAAGTCAGAGCAAAATATTATAAGGACATGTATCAGGAGATTAATGGTCTCTTGAAAGACCAGGAAGAAGTGACTCTTATATATGCTGCACAGATGGAAGTGCAGAGATTAGAAATGTTCCCATTATAAGCACTGAAGGAGTGGAGGATCTTCCATAGTAAGAAGAATAACTGTGGCAATAACAATTAGAAGGTTATTTTTGCATCAAAACAAAGTGTATGACTGGCTTAGTTCTGGTGAATAATACAGGAATGAAACAAGGGAGTAGCTTACATATGCTGGGCCTCCCTCAAGATTTTGGTAGGCTGAGCCCCCCTTATTCACCAATGTGGACTGGTAAAAAACATGGTTCCTTATGTGCATTCCCGAACTGTCCTTCCCTCCCTCCCACACACACACACACATAGAGACCTTGCAGAGCAGCTGCAGCGGAGCTGCACCTTGTGGCTGCACATCATTTGACATGCATCGAAAGCTGCAAGGTGATTGGCTGCACAGTGCGGCCACACACAGGAGTGAGGAGGACCTGTCCCTTCACTGGAATGAAGTAAAGTATGGAGCCCCACAGTGTTCGCTTAAACATCTTTCCTCAGGTGAACTCAAGTTACCGGCCAGCAGGTGCTTATAGTAACAGCAACTGTTGTCCGTTGTTAACGTACCCCAACCCCTAAATACTTTTAATATTGTTCATTACTGGTGCTGTGAGCACACAGCACCATCCTCCCCCCTCCACCGCCCCCGTTTTGGCATCAATTAAAGCTGGGGAGGAAGTGGCAGTTCTTCCTCCCCTCTGCGCGTCCTTAACTCCACCCTCTCCACTCGCAGCTTTAGGTCCTTATATAATTCACTGCACAAAGCATGCAGGGGAGCTGTGTTGTATGAGGGCTTGTGATAATTGAGGTCAGAAGGATATCCAACCTCATTAACCACAAGATCCCACACAGTGCGTCTCCACTGCACGCTGTATGCAGTGGAGCATAAAGCGGAATTACAGTGGCGAGTGGTGGGTGCAGAATTATGGACCGGCAGAGGGGAGGAAGAACTTCCACTTCCTGCCCGCTCGTATTCGACATGCCGCTCAGTCAAATATTATGACTCAGCAGATAGTGGGCTAAGGGGGGGGGGGGGGGGGGGGGGGACTAGGTCACAGCACTAATAATAAAACTCTATTAAACGTTTAAGGTGAGTAAGAACAGGGTCAGGGGTACTTTAAGCCCAGGACAGTCACATCAGTGTTGGATGAACTGTAGAAACAGATCCTTGATTTTCAGATCTGGACAGGAAGCCAAGGAACATCTGCAACTGGGGGCCTGATGCACACTCCAATGTTTTCTCTATTGTTCCCATTGTTCTCCTTAACATAACCAGTCAATTTGTTGATATTTGGTGATTCTAGCATATATGGGGGCTTTGCCATTAACCGCTAGTCAGCAGTATTCATTAATGCAATTCCACACAGAAAATTGCAGGTGAATTTGTGGAAATGTACGTCATTACATTCACAGCAAGCGAGAAAGACCCAATTTGCTGCAAAATCAAGCATAAAATTCTCGCACGCTCATCCCTATTCCAGATCATGTGATTATTTATTAGTTTAGTGACACTTTCATGTGTTTGTGTCACCATTATTATTTGAGTAAGTGGTCATAAGTGTAGCCTTACAGGCAGTTTCTTTTTTTTCTGTCCCTTTTTCATGCTAATAAAGATATATTGCTATTTTACTTATTCACCGTTAGTGGAGGTTTCCAAACCCATATCCTATTGCAAAGAAAGATTGTGGCCTAACAAGATCCAAATCGGTAAAGAGCATGTGGCAGCATACGTCGCACCACTCCAAGGTTTATTGACATCACTACCCACATGCTCTCGCCCATATTGTCTGTGGACTTTATTGAGGATCTTCCTCTTTCTCAGAACTCTCTGGTAGAGGTCAACAAGCTTACAAAGATGAATCATGCTGTACTTATGAAGAGGAATTACTCAGCCAGGACTGCTGTTGAAGTCTTTATTTAAGTAACAGCTAGGCTTCAAGACCTCCCTGGAGTCATTGTTTCTGATGGAAGTACAATATAAATCAAGATTTAAGAAAGTAGCTATATAGGTGTCTAAATACCACTGTGTCACTTTCATCGTGTTAGTGCCGATAGTCTACTGGGCACACAGAAAAGACAAAAAGAAAAGGAACATGGAGCCATAGTTATGTTGTTTCACATCTGTTTCTCAAGGAGACTGGGCCTTCATTCAAGTCCAAGCACTACAAGAGAAGTTGGCCATCCTAACCTACAATGCCAGCTAATTAACCACTTCCCGACCGCCGTATATACAATTGGCGGCCGGGAAGTGGACGCCGCAAGGACCGCCGTATTGACAATTGGCGGCGGTCCTTGTATGGGCATGGGCGAGGCGATCGCGTCATCCGTGACGCGATCCTCCGCCTGGCGCCGCTCACCCGCCGCAACATCCCGCCGGCCATACGGAAGCGCCGGCGGGATGTTAACCCGACGATCGCCGCATACAAAGTGTATAATACACTTTGTAATGTTTACAAAGTGTATTATACAGGCTGCCTCCTGCCCTGGTGGTCCCAATGTCCCAGGGACCACCAGGGCAGGCTGCAGCCACCCTAGTCTGCACCAAGCACAGTGATTTTTCCCACCCCTGCCCCAGATCACCCACAGCACCCATCAGACCCCCCCCCCCGCCCATCCCCCCAGACCCCTGTTTGCACCCAATCACCCCCCTAATCACCCATTAATCACTCCCTGTCACTATCTGTCAACGCTATTTTTTTTTTTTATCCCCCCCCTGCCCCCCGCTCCCTCCTGATCACCCCCCCACCCCTCAGATTCTCCCCAGACACCCCCCCCCAGACCCCCCCCCCCCCCCATGTACTGTATGCATCTATCCCCCCTGATCACCTGTCAATCACCTGTCCATCACCTGTCAATCACCCGTCAATCACCCCCTGTCACTGCCACCCATCAATCAGCCCCTAACCTGCCCCTTGCGGGCAATCTGATCACCCCCCCACACCAATAGATCGCCCGCAGATCCAACATCAGATCATCTCCCAAATCCATTGTTTACATCTATTCTCTCCTCTAAACACCCACTAATTACCCATCAATCACCCATCAATCACCCCCTATCACCACCTGTCACTTTTACCTATCAGATCAGACCCTAATCTGCCCCTTGCGGGCACCCAATCACCCGCCCACACGCTCAGATTGCCCTCTGACCCCCCCTTATCAATTCACCAGTGCATTAATTACATCTGTTCTTCCCTGTAATAACCCACTGATCACCTGTCAATCACCTGCCAATCACCTATCACCCATCAATCACCCCCTGTCACTGCCACCCATCAATCAGCCCCTAACCTGCCCCTTGCGGGCAATCTGATCACCCACCCACACCATTAGATCGCCCGCAAACCCGCCGTCAGATTACCTCCCAAATGTATTGTTTACATCTGTTATCTTCTCTAAACACCCACTAATTACCCATCAATCACCCATCAATCACCCCCTATCACCAACCGTCACTGTTACCTATCAGATCAGACCCTAATCTGCCCCTTGCGGGCACCCAATCACCCGCCCACACGCTCAGATTGCCCTCAGACCCCCCCCCCTTATAAATTCGCCAGTGCATTAATTACATCTGGCCTTCCCTGTAATAACCCACTGATCACCTGTCAATCACCTGCCAATCACCTATCACCCATCAATCACCCCCTGTCACTGCCACCCATCAATCAGCCCCTAACCTGCCCCTTGCGGGCAATCTGATCACCCACACCATTAGATCGCCTGCAAACCCGCCGTCAGATTACCTCCCAAATGTATTGTTTACATCTGTTATCTTCTCTAAACACCCACTAATTACCCATCAATCACCCATCAATCACCCCCTATCACCAACCGTCACTGTTACCTATCAGATCAGACCCTAATCTGCCCCTTGCGGGCACCCAATCACCCGCCCACACGCTCAGATTGCCCTCAGACCCCCCCCTTATAAATTCGCCAGTGCATTAATTACATCTGGCCTTCCCTGTAATAACCCACTGATCACCTGTCAATCACCTGCCAATCACCTATCACCCATCAATCACCCCCTGTCACTGCCACCCAACAATCAGCCCCTAACCTTTCCCTTGCGGGCAAACTGATCACCCACCCACACCAATAGATCGCCCGCAGATCCGACATCAGATCACCACCCAAGCGCAGTGTGTCCATCTATTCTCTCCTCTAAACACCCACTAACTACCCATCAATCACCCATCAATCACCCCCTATCACCACCTGTCACTGTTACCCATCAGATCAGACCCTAATCTGCCCCTTGCGGGCACCCAATCGCCCGCCTACATGCTCAGATTGCCCTCAGAACCCCCCTTATCAATTCGCCAGTGCAATATTTACATCTGTTCTCCCCTGTAATAACCCACTGATTACCTGTCAATCACCTATCAATCACCCATCAATCACCCCCTGTCACTGCCACCCATCAATCACCCCCTGTCACTGCCGCCCATCAATCACCCGCTGTCACTGCCACCCATCAATCAGCCCCTAACCTGCCCCTTGCGGGCAATCTGATCACCCACCCACACCAATAGATCGCCCGCAGATCCGACGTCCGATCACCTCCCAAGTGCAGTGTTTACATCTGTTCTCTACCCTAAACACCCACTAATTACCCATCAATCACCCCCTGTCACTGCTACCTATCAGATTAGACCCCTATCTGCCCCTAGGGCACTCAATCACCCGCCCACACCCTCAGAATGCCCTCAGACCCCAGCCCTGATCACCTCGCCAGTGCATTGCTTGCATCTATTCCCCCCTCTAATCACACCTTGAGACACCCATCAATCACCTCCTGTCACCCCCTAGCACACCTACCCATCAGATCAGGCCCCAATTTGCCCCGTGTGGGCTCCTGATCACTCGGCCAAACCCTCAGATCCCCCTCAGACCCCCTTCCGATCACCTCCCCAGTACATTGATTGCATCTATTTTCCCCTCTAACCACCCCCTGAGACACCCATCAATCACCTCCTGTCACCCCCCTAGCACTCCTATCCATCAGATCAGGCCCAATACAACCTGTCATCTAAAAGGCCACCCTGCTTATGACCGGTTCCACAAAATTCGCCCCCTCATAGACCACCTGTCATCAAAATTTGCAGATGCTTATACCCCTGAACAGTCATTTTGAGACATTTGGTTTCCAGACTACTCACGGTTTTGGGCCTGTAAAATGCCAGGGCGGTATAGGAACCCCACAAGTGACCCCATTTTAGAAAAAAAGACACCCCAAGGTATTCTGTTAGGTGTATGACGAGTTCATAGAAGATTTTATTTTTTGTCAAAAGTTAGCGGAAATTGATTTTTATTGGTTTTTTTTCACAAAGTGTCATTTTTCACTAACTTGTGACAAAAAATAAAATCTTCTATGAACTCGCCATACACCTAACGGAATACCTTGGGGTGTCTTCTTTCTAAAATGGGGTCACTTGTGGGGTTCCTATACTGCCCTTGCATTTTAGGGGCCCTAAACCGCGAGGAGTAGTCTAGAAAACAAATGCCTCAAAATGACCTGTGAATAGGACGTTGGGCCCCTTAGCGCACCTAGGCTGCAAAAAAGTGTCACACATGTGGTACCGCCGTACTCAGGAAAAGTAGTATAATGTGTTTTGGGGTGTATTTTTACACATACCCATGCTGGGTGGGAGAAATTTCTATGTAAATGGACAATTGTGTGTAAAAAAAATTTACAGAGATATTTCTCCCACTTAGCATGGGTATGTGTAAAAATACACCCCAAAACGCATTATACTACTTCTCCTGAGTACGGCGGTACCACATGTGTGGCACTTTTTTTTACACCCTAAGTACGCTAAGGGGCCCAAAGTCCAATGAGTACCTTTAGGATTTCGCAGGTCATTTTGCGACATTTGGTTTCAAGACTACTCCTCACGGTTTAGGGCCCCTAAAATGCCAGGGCAGTATAGGAACCCCACAAATGACCCCATTCTAGAAAGAAGACACCCAAAGGTATTCCGTACGGAGTATGGTGAGTTCATAGAAGATTTTATTTTTTGTCACAAGTTAGCGGAAAATGACACTTTGTGAAAAAAAACAATTAAAATCAATTTCCGCTAACTTGTGACAAAAAAATAAAAACTTCTATGAACTCACCATACTCCTAACGGAATTCCTTGGGGTGTCTTCTTTCTAAAATGGGGTCATTAGTGGGGTTCCTATACTGCCCTGGCATTTTAGGGGCCCTAAACCGTGAGGAGTAGTCTTGAAACAAAAATGACCTGTGAAATCCTAAAGGTACTCATTGGACTTTGGGCCCCTTAGTGCAGTTAGGGTGCAAAAAAGTGCCACACATGTGGTATCGCCGTACTCGGGAAAAGTAGTATAATGTGTTTTGGGGTGTATTTTTACACATACCCATGCTGGGTGGGAGAAATACTTCTGTAAATGACAATATTTTGATTTTTTTTACACACAATTGTCCATTTACAGAGGTATTTCTCCCCCCCAGCATGGGTATGTGTAAAAATACACCCCAAAACACATTGTACTACTTCTCCCGAGTATGGCGATACCACATGTGTGGCACTTTTTTGCACCCTAACTGCGCTAAAGGGCCCAAAGTCCAATGAGTACCTTTAGGATTTCACAGGTCATTTTGAGAAATTTCGTTTCAAGACTACTCCTCACGGTTTAGGGCCCCTAAAATGCCAGGGCAGTATAGGAACCCCACAAATGACCCCATTTTAGAAAGAAGACACCCCAAGGTATTCCGTTAGTAGTATGGCGAGTTTATAGAAGATTTTATTTTTTGTCACAAGTTAGCGGAAATTGATTTTAATTGTGTTTTTTCACAAAGTGTCATTTTCCGCTAACTTTTGACAAAAAATAAAATCTTCTATGAACTCACCATACTCCTAACGGAATACCTTGGGGTGTCTTCTTTCTAAAATGGGGTCATTTGTGGGGTTCCTATACTGCCCTGGCATTTTAGGGGCCCTAAACCGTGAGGAGTAGTCTTGAAACGAAATTTCTCAAAATGACCTGTGAAATCCTAAAGGTACTCATTGGACTTTGGGCCCTTTAGCGCAGTTAGGGTGCAAAAAAAGTGCCACACATGTGGTATCACCGTACTCAGGAGAAGTAGTATAATGTGTTTTGTGGTGTATTTTTACACATACCCATGCTGAGTGGGAGAAAGATCTCTGTAAATGGACAATTGTGTGTAAAAAAAATTAACAAATTGTCATTTACAGAGATATTTCTCCCACCCAGCATGGGTATGTGTAAAAATACACCCCAAAACACATTATACTACTTCTCCTGAGTACGGCAATACCACATGTGTGGCACTTTTTTGCAGCCTAACTGCGCTAAGGGGTCCAAAGTCCAATGAGCACCTTTAGGCTTTACAGGGGTGCTTACAATTTAGCACCCCCCAAAATGTCAGGACAGTAAACACACCCCACAAATGACCCCATTTTGGAAAGTAGACCCTTCAAGGTATTCAGAGAGGGGCATGGTGAGTCCGTGGCAGATTTCATTTTTTTTTGGTCGCAAGTTAGAAGAAATGGAAACTTTTTTTTTTTCTCACAAAGTGTCATTTTCCGCTTACTTGTGACAAAAAATAATATCTTCTATGAACTCACTATGCCTCTCAGTGAATACTTCTTTCCAAAATGGGGTAATTTTGGGGGGTATTTATACTATCCTGGAATTCTAGCCCCTCATGAAACATGACAGGGGGTCAGAAAAGTCATAGATGCTTGAAAATGAGAAAATTCACTTTTTGCACCATAGTTTGTAAACGCTATAACTTTTACCCAAACCAATAAATATACACTGAATGGTTTTTTTTTATTAAAACCATGTTTGTCCACATTTTTCGCGCTGCATGTATACAAAATTTTACTTTATTTGAAAAATGTCAGCACAGAAAGTTAAAAAAATCATTTTTTTGCCAAAATTCATGTCTTTTTTGATGAATATAATAAAAAGTAAAAATCGCAGGAGCAATCAAATAGCACCAAAAGAAAGCTTTATTAGTGACAAGAAAAGGAGCCAAAATTCATTTAGGTGGTAGGTTGTATGAGCGAGCAATAAACCGTGAAAGCTGCAGTGGTCTGAATGGAAAAAAAGTGGCCGGTCCTTAAGGGGTAGAAAGCCATAGGTCCTCAAGTGGTTAATTTAAGAACCCTCTTGTTTCAAATGTGTCTTGCTTAAAAGATACCAGGACTGACATAATGAGATAAACATAGATATATACAGTATAGTAATAGTCCTACTGAGAAATTTCTGGAAGTCTGTTTCTGATTTCCTGTACAGCAAGTGTTTGTTCTGTTAACTATGCAAATGTGCCAGTCAAACAGAAGTAGGGATGGTCACTGTGGGGAACCACGATTGCCTGTGTGACAAAGACGAGACCAAGAGCCAAATGGTGCACTATTGTAGGATAAAATTAGCTCAATATTACAAGAGTAGTTATATTCACAAAGGTGGGTTGCAGAACCTGTAATCCCGGTATATCGCCTACGGGGTGTACACTATCCCCGCTTGGTACTCCAGGTCCTGCCAGAACTGGGTGGTTGCTCTCCTGGTGTCCTTACTAGCTGTGGATGGCACCACACAAGTGGGAAGGACACCTCCAAAGGCAATAAAGAAGGATGAAGGTGCCTCCACCCTTCTTCACAGTCAAATAGAAAGTCAAATTTAGCCACATGTCTTGAAGATTACATAGAAGGCAAAACATAATCTGACTAAGTAAGCAATGCTATTAAAGAGGAACTCCAGTGAAAATAATGTAATAAAAAAGTGCTTCATTTTTACATTATGTATAAATGATCCAGTTAGTGTTTGCCCATTGTAAAATCTTTTAAATCCCTGATTTACATTCTGGCATTTATTACATGGTGACATTTACCATGTACCAGTGGTTTTGGCACTGTGAGCATGTGCCAGGTCATGCTGAATAATGAAATCTTCATCTCCATAAAGCTTTTCAGCAGATGGAAGCATGAACCCACTTTTGAACCAGAAACAGCGGCAGAGGCGCCTGACTTGGGCTACAGAGAAGCAGCACTGGACTGTTGCTCAGTGGTCCAAAGTAATTTTTTCGGATGAAAGCAACTTTTTCATGTCATTCAGAAATCAAGGTGCCAGAGTCTGGAGGAAGACTGGGGAGAGAGAAATGCCAAAATGCCTGAAGTCCAGTGTCAAGTACCCACAGTCAGTGATGGTACCCACAGCCAGTGGAGTGGCTGGATGGTGTACTGGTTAACTGCCTCTGACACAGGAGACCTGGGTTCGAATCTCGGCTCTGCCTGTTCAGTAAGCCAGTAATTCAGTAAGGAGTTCTTTGGGCAAGACTCCCTAACACTGCTACTGAGTGCGCTCTAGTGGCTGCCTCGCAAGCGCTTTGAGTCCGACAGGAGAAAAGCGCTATACAAAAAAAGGTATTATTATAAGGTATTATTACCCACAGCCAGTGATAGTCTGGGGTGCCATGTCAGCTGCTGGTGTTGGTCCACTGTGTTTTATCAAGGGCAGGGTCAATGCAGCTAGCTATCAGGAGATTTTGGAGCACTTCATGCTTTCATCTGCTGAAAAGCTTTATGGAGATGAAGATTTCATTTTTCAGCACGGCCTGGCACCTAAAATATATGAAAGTCTAATGTTTATCAGTACATTACAGAAAATAATGAACTTTATCACAATATGCTAATTTTTTGAGAAGATCCTGTAAACAGAGGCTGCTTTGCAATGCGTTTGCTACATTTTTATGTCCATGACTTCAGAAGTAACTTTTTGTTTAAACTGTAATTTTGCATCTTAGAACTAGAAATGCAGAATATGATGGCTGCAATCCCACAATCCCACTGGCTGATACATTTCATTTAGATTCAAATATATTTTATCCTTCTATATTTTAATGGCGTGCTTAGATATGAATTACAATTTTATTTGATTCAGTTATCATAGAAGAGGCTTAATGGAAATAGGAAGCCATCTCTGCATGCGCTGCTTATCTCCTGAGGAATCTGCACTGGGGATGACTCTGCACACTTGACAATTAAAGTTAGGTTAGTGTGATTCATTTGTCATTTACCTACACATTTAAAATACGTCATATGTCCGCAGATCACCCATGGCAACCAGTAACAGTCTAAGATATTGGGTGAGATACTGAGATTGGGAGGATAAAGCAAAACTTCTTAGAAAGTGAAGTAATAAGATGGAAAATATAAATAAGAGTAAAGCATGCTTTCTCTTCAGCAATGTAACCTGACAGTCTAGTTTGTTATTATTTGAAAGCTGTTATTAATAACACAACAACAAAAAATTGTAATGAACACAGATCAGCGCTGATTTTTTCAATTTGAAAATGATTGTTCTGTTAGCATATGCAGCCACTATAAAATACTTATACTAGGAACAAATTGTATGTGTTTGCAGCCTTAAAGGGACTCCGAGCTCAGACTAAAAATAAAATTTGAACTTACCCGGGGCTTTTTCCATACCAGCCCTGGTCGGGACGTCCCACGCTGGCCTCCTGGCTCTTCTCCCGGCGGCTGTCCGCATGGCGCGTACAGGCCAGTCCCCCGGGCGACACTGGCGAGTGTCGGGCCTTCTCCTTCCTTATACGTCATGAATGACGTCACACGCCGGCCGCCGCGCATCATGACGGCGGCCGGCTGACAGCACGGCGCATGTGCGATTAAACCGCGCATGCGCCGTGCTGTCACGCCGGCCGCCGTCATGACGCGCGGCGGCCGGCGTGTGACGTCATTCGTGACGTATAAGGAAGGAGAAGGCCCGACACTAGCCAGTGTCGCCCGGGGGACCGGCCTGTACGCGCTATGCGGACAGCCGCCGGGAGAAGAGCCAGGAGGCCAGCGTGGGACGTCCCGACCAGGGCTGGGATGGAGAAAGCCCCGGGTAAGTTCAAATTTTATTTTTAGTCTGAGCTCGGAGTCACTTTAAACTGAACCCGAGTTGGCACCCTATTTAAAAAGAAAACCTACAACCTCATCATAGGGCTAGGCGGATCGGGTATAATCTGTGTTTGCCACTTCCCGATGCTTATATGTCCCGTTTTTCATTAGCTTTGTTTTTTGAAAAAATGGCTGCAACCCTGGAGTGATGATGCAGCATGTCAGCTCTTTGTTGCAGAGAATAGAGAGGAGGGAAAGGGGCGTGGATCGCCGGAGAAGGGGCAGTTGGAGGCAGTGAAGAGCAGAGAGTGGCAGGAAAGAGGACAGATGCAGCGACCAGGGAGGGACCAACATCACCACTAACATGCCTCTGTGTCTAAATCACTGCACACATTCAGCCTCGGTACACTTTAAAGAGGAGCTGTCAGCCATACTATCTCAGAAAAAAAAACACATATAGAAGTAGATAAATACTTGCTCTACTTACATAACATATGCATTGCACAGTCCACATTTTGATTTTTGTGATTTTGCTATAGGAAAAAGAAAAAATCCATCTTAGGATTCTCCATTGTAACCTTCAGTCCTGAGCGTTACGCCATTCAGGAGGTTTTGCAGCTTTAGAGTCCCCAGGATTAATCTAACAGATTGCATGGCTGTAAAAGGATTAGCTAGCACTAGGCTAGCTAGTATGGATGGCCGCCACCCCCGATTGCCTTTGATCCCCCAATCCAGCCGCTTATACGTTACCCAGCCTGGATCCAGCGATCGGCACAGCCTCCCCGCACAGCTCCGGTCTTCTCTATCGGGAGGATCGTACAAGACGTCATGACGTCACTGACGTCAAACGCATTGATAGCCAGGAGGCTTATGATGCATCTGTAAAGCATCAGCAGTGCTTCGTTACCCAAGGGATTGTGTGCAGATTCCTGCCAGTGATCAGCGATCCCCCAGTGTGTGCAGGACTTAAGCAATAAGTAACCTTTAGAAATGGTCAATGAGATGTAAATGATTTCAGTTTCAACCAAAATGTACTGCAAATTGTATGCAGGTTGGTACTGGGCAAGTCAAACTCACTAACTCCCAATTGTGGCTGAGCCAATTCCAAATTTCATACAATTTGCAGGAAATTATTTGCATCCCTATAACTCTTTATTCGGTTGGTAGTACAGTTGCTATGAGACTGTCCGTAATATACCACCTTGGCACAGGAGTAATTGGTTGCCCAAGGCAGCAGGCTTTGTTAAGGTGGCCATACACTGGTCGATTTGCCATCAGATTCGACCAACAGATAGATCCCTCTCTGATCGAATCTGATCAGAGAGGGATCGTATGGCCACCCTTACTGCAAAGAGATTGTTAATCGATTTCAGCCTGAAACCAATCACAATCTGTGAAGCTGCTGCTGCTGCCGCCCCCCCCCCCCCCCCTGCATACATTACCTGTTCCGGCCGGCGTGAGTCCCCTGGTCCCCGCTGTCTTCTTCTCCGCTCCGGGCTCCAGACCGTTCCTGCAGCTCCTGTCCAGGGGAAGTTTATACAGTAGAGGGCGCTCTACTGTTTAAACTTCCTTCCGGGACAGGAAGTTCTGTGTAGCTGCAGCTGGTCTGGAACCCAGCGCGGAAAGAAGACAGAGGGGACTCGCGCCGGCCGAAACAGGTAATGTATACCCGCTGTATTGCGTCGGTCGTTAGGCATTCGAACGCCGAGAAAAATCTTCCGCACGAACGGATCGACGGGAATCGACGGGAACGATCAATTTCGAACGGAAATCGATCGTTCTGTCAGCGGTGTGCGCGGCGATTTCACAGCCGATCCGATCACTGTGATCGAATCAGCCGTATATCGGCGGGAAAATCGTTTGGTGTATGGGCCCCTTTACTCATTTTCAACACCTGAACTGTGTCTCTAACACCCCTATAAGCCAGTTACTGACAGAAGCCCCATGGATTCCTTACGTTTTCTATGCATAAAAAGACAAAGTAATCAAGCTGATTAAAATGTTTATTAATAAAAACATAATTATTGTAATACACAGAAGAGAACTTAGAGCCAATCTGAAAATACTGAAGCTTTCCTCAAGCAAAGTGGAATTGGAATTTCCCTCTAAAATAGTGTGCATTATATAGTTAGCATGGACCAACAGCACATCAAGTCAGACTGTCAGACTACAGTGGAGAAGTGATTGCTGCAGATCCTAGATCTGCATCTAGATAAGGCATGGGCAAACTTGGCCCTGAGGCTGTTACTGAACTACAAGTCCCACAATGCATTGCACGAGTCTGACAGCCACAGTCATGACTCATAAAGTCAAATGCATTGGGGGACTTGTAGTTCCGTAACAGCTGGAGGGCCAAGTTTGCCCATGCCTGATCTAGATAGTAAGCGGAACTCTGTACAGCAACAGACGTTTCATGTGTACTTATGCTTCCTCGGGACAGTTAGGGCACAACTAATACCATTACTAAAAACAGGATGTGTGTTCTACCTTGTGGCTTTATGTTATAGTAATGTCAGGGTGCTGTTCATCTCAGCACCGGTGGTTAGTGTGGGCACACCCAAGGCATGGGTTCTAAGAACCAGAGCACCCAGCAAGGGATTATGGGCCATCACCCCCAGTAGGTGGTGTTCTACTTTGCTGCCTGGAAGCCACCAGGTCATAACCCCTAGGATTTCCCCGCCGGTGACAGGAATAAAACAAGGGAAAACTCTGCAGCGTGGCTAGGTATGACAGTGAAGACTAATAGGAAAAAATGACAGGAGTGACTGATAGGTAGGACTGGCAGGACAGGCTGGCAGGGAGGGCTGATAGGTAGAGCTGAAAGGGAGGACTTGTAGGTAGGACTGGAGGGCAGACTGACAGGGAGGGCTGGTAGGTAGGGCTGACAGGGAGGACTGGAAGGTAGAACTGACGGGGAGACTGGCATAGTGGAATGGCAGGGAGGGCTGGTAGCTAGGACTGACAGGGAAGACTAGTATTTAGGACTGACAGGGAGGACTAGTAGGTAGCAGTGGCATAGTGGACTAAAAGGGAGGGCTAGTAGGTAGGACTGACAAGGAGAACAGGTAGTTAGGACTGACAGGGCAGACCGGTAATTAGGACTGTCAAGGCAGACTGGACTGACTGGACTGGCTGGTGACTGGACTGACAGACAGAGCTAATCAGTGACTGGAAAAACGGACAGGAAACAATAGGGTTAACAGGCTTACTAGTGACTGATAAGCTGACTGGTGATTGTCCAACTGACAAACAGCATGGCAACTGTGCTGTGGCTGCCACCTAGACGACACACCACTGCATGTTGTTTGACCAAGGTTTAAATAGCCCTGGCTTTCACACCATTATTGTAACTTTGTTTACCACTGTGCATAGAAAAAGAATGAGCTCTGGTAATGCCGTCAGAGAACACCACAACAGCAGCAGGATCTGGTGCTGGAACGACTGGGATGTAAGTGAGACAATCAGACAGCATCTTATTAAATTGATTTCTTTAGAAACTATTTGTATAAACAATACATAAAGTATATTATACTGAAGGCTATTGTACCATACTATTATGAAAGCGTTCTGCTTTCTGACGTGTTAATGTCCCCTGGGCAGTTTCAGGGTCACTTCTGCACATGCTCCCACAAAGTGCGCTTAATACGTATTGTGTACCCAATTCTAAGCAAGAGAAAGGGACAAATGCACTCATCTCTCACCTCTCTCCTTTATGTTCAGCGCAATGAAAGCAAACATCAAGGTTCACATGAAGCAGCAGGTCCACAATGGCTTACAGCACACTTGTCACAACACAAAGTCTTTGCTTTTTTGTTTTCTTCCTTCTCTTGTATTTTCCATTTAACCCAAAGGCACATAGCATCATGTCTGTAATAGACAGTTTCAAGTTGTTTTTGTGTTCTTACTCTGCGGTCTTATGCTTTGGTTACAGGGGAAGGTCTAACCTTAACTAAAATGTGCCCAAGGATCCACACTGATTCTTCATGTATCCTTCCTTCAAGGTTTTCATGGGAGGATAAAAACAATGCAGCCATTTAAAGAAAGGGAAACAAGCAAAGCGCTCATCAATCAGACAGGCTCCCAGCCAGGGCTGTATTTTCTGCCACCATTCAAGCATGTACCTGCAATTCCCATTGACCTCCTACACATAAATGATGGCACGGCTATAGAAACTATGTGTTCATTCATCCATCTTTTAAAACTGTTTGCAGGTCCTATCAATAAAAGACAACACGTTACACAATTTCAATACCGCCTCAACCACGAGTCTTTACATTATCTGCTGCATAAACTATACTGAAAACACCTTCTGTAGTTAGTTAGCATTCCTCTTCTGCAGTTTGGGAGCCGGAATACCTGCAAACATTCGGGGACTGAATTCAAGGACAAAGTGGATCTTTCCCCAGCCTATTTATGAAAAACATTTAGCTGAAAACTAGGTTATATCATCTCAGTTTTGGATGAAACCCAGTATACTTGCAAGTGGGAAAAACACAAAAAAAGTAATCTGAGCAGCTTTCCTACAAAACCTCTTAAGGGAAACCGCAGGATTTTCAGACTGGGATTTGAAAAATAGTCAGCGTGGTGTGTTTTGTTTTTGTGTTTATGGATGAGTTCTTTTAGAGGGTAAGTGGCTTGCAATGATCAGCAGAAACATTGTATTAACTACTTTTATTCTCCTGGCAACTAGAGGAAGCCTTGCTAGTCCTTTAAAGTGGTATTACTGAAATTCTAACAGACTACCATAGACTTTTCAGCATACAATCCATATTAAAGCAAAACGTGTTTGTGGCTCAAATGGTTCATCAGCATAGTCATGTAATGGAAGTCATTCAAGAATATGCAAGTAGTGGTAGAGCTAAACATATATAATGTTTACAGGCTACAGTGTACAGCTCAATGCCCCCAATATAACACAAAATAGTTGTTTGCCTGCACTACTAGATCAATGCCCTCAGTATAAAACAAAACAATATATCATCCTCAAAACAGGCTTACAGAGACACTTAAGTCAGAAAAAAAATGAGTATTACTCACCTGGGGCTTCTACCAGCCCCCTGCAGCAGTCCTGTGCCCTCGCAGCCACTCACTAATCCTGTGGTCCCCCGATGCCAGCTAGTTTCGTTTTTGCCGACAGGCCTGTCAGGACTGGCCACGCATAGCTTTTTCCACATTCCCGACTGTAATTAGCGCTATTGCGGGCCGCAACGCGTTGCCGCATTACGAACACATAGTTATGCGGCAACGAGTATTTTTGTACGCGTTGCAGCCCGCAATAGCGCTAATTACAGTCGGGAAGGCGGAAAAAGATACGTGTGGCCAGTCCTGGCAGCGGGGGACCAGAGGATTAGTGAGTGGCTGCGAGGGCACAGGACTGCTGCAGGGGGCTGGTAGAAGCCCCAGGTGAGTAAAACTCTTTTTTTTTTCTAACTTAAGGTTCACTTTAAGCGTCTGAGATCTTAAAATAAGTACAGGTAGAGATTTGCTTTTTAGGGGTGTATACCCTTTGCTACAGAGGGCTACATAACATGATGAGATAATGATGGTATATTAGATAAGGCACTTCATGTCCAGAATAAGAACAGATTCAGATCTACTGTTGATTAATGTGAAATGTTCCATTCTTAATGTCTTTAGTTAGAATTGTTTTGCTGATTTGCCACTTTTGTGTAATAAACAGGGATGAGCAGAAACTACACCAGTGCGAATTTACGCATCGTAGCTCGCATCTACGCATCGTAGTTCGTAGGTGAAGTTTCAAAACTACGCTTACGAATTTACGCGTAGCGAAGTACCGCTACGCGTAGCTTACGCCCACTATGCGTAGTTAACATGTGTATTGCGTAGTGAACTACGAATGCATTACTTGCGTCTAATTTTCCGCGTGCGGTTGTATGCTTACACATTTACGCATTGGAAAGGGGAATGTACGCATAGACGAGTTCCCAGTATATACATTTAAAGAGAAATTAATGTGTAAAATTTTCTGCATACAGGCATAAGCATCCGCATACACTACGCTTCCCACTACGCGTAATTACGTATTTTAACGCATAGTCTACGAAATGCATACGAAGCGAATATTTGATTTCGAAGCTGTAGTTTGGCAAAGCGTAATTGCGTAAAACTACGCATAGTTCTAGCGTAGCGAAGTTGGCTGACTAAGACCATTCCTGGTAATAAGAGGTATTCAAAATATGCAAGTAGAGGTAGAGCTAACAGCTAAGCCTATATGATGTATACAGACTTACACTTCCTTCATACTTCGAGCAGGAATATTTATTCTGCTTGCCACAGTGTTAAGGTGCGTATTAACGGTACAACTTTTTCATCAGATGTGATCTTTCGGCGCACTTTTTATGATCAAAAGTAAGCGGAAGGTAATTCTTGATTGTTCCCATAAATAGGTCTATTCGGGCATTTTCTCTCTTCATATACGATCCTAAAATCCAACTTGCGGATCTACAGAAATTTTAGCTCCAATTTACCGAAGAATCATTTCACATCAATTTTCACCAAACACTGCACTGTTTTCTGTACAATTCTATTATAAATATTGCATATAGAGAGATTGCATTTGATAAAAATGTTGCACCTGCCCTCAATATAGAACAAAATACTTTTTTGCCTGTGCTACTCAATCAATGCCCTCAGTACAACACAAAACAATGTAGCATCCCCATAAAAGTCTTAAATATGTAAAATCTTGAAAGAAGTACAGGTAGTTCTCAGATTACATATCTCCTGAGTTACTGGCACCTTGGAGCACAGTGGTGGGACAGAGGGGATCAGTTGTGGCTGGAAGAGTAACAGAGGGGGGGCAATGGTGGCAGGAGGTACCATGAGGACAATTGTGGTGCATGGGGACACAGGGGGCACAGAGGGGTGAGGTGACTGCATATAAGGACACTGGAAGCATAGAGGGACACCGTGGTGACATGGTCAACACTGGGGGCACAGAGGGGAGCAGTGACTGCATATAAGAACATTGGAGGCACAGATGGACACAGTAGTCACATGGTGGCACAGTGTTCTGACTTGCATACAAATTAAACTTAACACACTTACTGTGCCTTGTTTGTTAATGGTGACTACCTGAACTGCAAAATATCTGTCCCAAAGTATCCAAATTTGTCCCCATGTATCACTTTCTGTGGCTAGAGGTAATGCATCTCTTTCCCAAAATGATATGCTGTCTTGGCAGAAGAAAACTCTGTGCTGTCCTTTGCAGGAAAAAAAACCAAAAAACATTTCCCCTTATAATATATTAAACTCAGGCCATGCCATATCAGTAGGCTGAAACCATGTATTTCCTTATTGTCAAGCTAATCTTGGTTTATATGCTGCATCACTTTACAAGTAAGTCCAAAGTTCTAGGGAGCAAACAGAAGGTACCGTTTAATGAATTCTTACATGCATGAGTTTAAGTCTTAATAACAGAAGCCAGACATTTCATTAAATTCCTAACCTGTTGATTTTTGCAAAAACCTTGTCAAGCCTTAATGTTTGCAGAAGGAACAGGTTGGCCGGCACATCTTTAAAAACACATTGACAGAGATGAAGTAATGGAATAAATTCAAATAATTAATAAACCTGACAAGTAATCATTTAGGACGATGGAAGACTTCAGGCAGTCAGCTTACTGGAGATTAACCGTCTTCTATTTATAGAGTTTTAGGGGAGTACTTTCTGCTACAGAGGGCTACATAACATGATGAAATAATGATGGTATTTTAGGTAAGGCACTTCATGTCTTGAATCAGAGCAGCGTCAGATCCACTGTTGATTCATGAGCAAAGGTCCACTCTTTATGTGTTTTGTGCAATACTTTCTTATTCATTTGCCTCTTCTGAATCAGACAGTCTCTTAAATTGTCATCTTTTTGCTTTCCTTCAGCCTACCACATACCACTCTTTAATAATTATCTGCCACTACCTTGTATTTAAAGCAAACCTGTGAGGTTTGCAAATATAAAAATGAGTTACTTACATTGGAAGGGGAAAGCCCATGCATCCTAATGAGGTTTTCTCCATTTTCATATGTCAGCCAGTTCCAGCCCTGGGACCCCTCCTTGTAAATGCGCATTAGCACTGTGCCGCCACTCAAGCTCCAGCAGAAATAGATCAGGTCCGTGTTACTGTGAAGACAGATCATGCCTGGCCTGCACTGTAACACGGACTGGCTGTTTTTTATTCTGAAGAAAGTCGAGCAGGTTAGTGGTACTGCGCTGGAATGGCCTACAGAGCAGGATGAGGGGAGCCTCTTTAGGATTCAGAGGCTTCCCCAATCAAGGTAAGTACCCCTAGGGGCACTTTTTGTCACTTCAGGTTCCCTTGAAGGATACAAAAAAGGATTGCTATTGTTAAAGCTCACTGTCATCTGTACACTTGATGTAGTAAACAGTGATGAGAGAAAATATTTTTTTCACATTAATTTTTGTGAAAATAATGTAAAACTATCTTTAAAACCATCTATCCGGACATCCTGCTTGACAACCTTGTGTAACTCAGTGTAGACTCTCTTCTTTGCAAGTGGGTTAAGGACTTCCTCTCCAACAGAACACAACGGGTTAAGCTTGGTGATTGCGTCTCCAGCAAGAGAACATTGGTGCTCTCCAAGGGTGTGCACTGTCCCCACTTCTGTTCTCTCTGTACACTAACAACTGTACTTCAGCCACTAAATCCGTCAAGGTTTTTAAATTTGCAGATGATACAATGCTAATTGGCCTCATTGGTAAAAAAATGGAGAGTACGCTTACCAAAATGAAATCCAGAGGATCTGCAATTGGTGTAAGGACAACGAACTTGTTCTTAACTTGGCAAAGACTGTTGAACTGATTGTGGATTTCTGGAAACTCCCTCCAACCCCCCTCTCAGTGCTTGTTGATGGGCCTGAGGTCTCCAGAGCTCAAAGCATCTTAGGCACAACCATAACAAGTGACCTTAGATGGGGGAAAAACAGTATCATAACTCATCATAACTCAGAAAAAAACACAGCCGTGGTTATTCGGAATGTAAGGGGAACAGCTGACCACCTTTTACACTGCAACCATCGAATCCATCCTCTGTTCCTCCATCATCATCTGATATGCAGGAGCAACCGCTAGGGACAAATACAAACTGCACAGGGTGATAAATGCAGCAGAAAATATCAATGGCGTCCCTCTGCCCTTGCTAGATCTCCTCAACTCCATGAGAATGAGGGCTGGTTCAGGCGTTTACCGCAAGCGTTCGGAACGTCGCGGTAAACGCTCCCATTCAAGTGAATGGGAGCGTTTACACCGAGCTTTTGCGCGCTTTTACCCGAACGCGGCGTTCGGGTCCCGATTTTCGCGAGCGTTCGGGCTGCCCCTGGAAGCGACATGTTGCTTCCAGGGAGCGGCCAACCGCGACGGCTAATGTTCCCCTAGGGGAAGAAAAAAACGCCACCGCATCACGACGCGACTGAAGGCTACTGAAAGCCTGACCGCGCAGCCGCCGCAACGCCCCCAGACGCGACGCCACGCAGATGTCCGTCTGAACCAGCCCTGAAGATGAGGGCCTCCAAGATTGCGCTTGACCCCTCCCACCCAGGCAGGCGCTACTTCGAGCCCCTTCTGTCAGGACACCATTTCAGATCCATCCCCTCCAGGACCACTAGGCGCATAAACACCCTCTTCCCCCAAGCGTTACTCCTGCTGAATTCGAGCCCACCCCCCAGGTCTGCACCCCTGGGGCACATTTGCCTTTTTGCCTTCTTTCTCCAAGCAGCACTCCCACCGTACTCGAGCACCCCCCCCCCCCCCCAGCTCTGCACTCCAACGGCACTAAAGCCCTCTGGCCAGCTCTATCCCCACAGCCGCACACTCTGATTCCCCCAAGGCTCTAACGTGTCATTTGTGAAGTATGTATGTCATATGTTTTTGTACTGCCATTTGCCATGTGAACCACAAGCAATTCCAGGCACACCAATCATACTTGCCGAAATTATTAAATTATTCTGATTCAATTTTCAAGCAAAAATGCCTTTGAAAACCGTTGTGTAATACTTAAATGATTTTTTTTGCTTTTTTTTGAGATTTTCACTTTAAAAAGTTGGATTTTTTCACTTTTTCTTTTGCTATTTTACACCTTAAAATAAGTGATTTTTTGCTTTCTCTGTGATTTTTCACATCGGAACAGAATTGTTTTTTATCAGCATATAGCAAAAATACAATGTATTTTATATATATATATATATATATATATATATATATATATATATATATATATATATATATATATTCTCAACATCTAAAATAGCATTTTCAATGCAAAAATTTTATTGACGAAGATTTACAAGCAACCATAAGAATAAAGCATCCCTTCTCCATACTTTATGGAACCCTTTAAGTATACATCGTGGTGTGCTATGGAGCAACTAAAAGGTTCCCTGGGCCATTTGGAATTAAGAGGACATACAAACATAACACAGAACTGGTGAGAGAGAGATAATGACTACTTTATAGTTAGAAAGAGAGAGCAAGGGGGAGGGAGAGTTGTTATTGGAAGGGGGGGGGGGTGGGGAGGGAGAAGATAAGGACTGTTTCATTCATTATTTATGATGACATATAAGGGATCAGAAATGAGAAGTTTGATCTTATGAGCAAAATGTATAGAAATATGGACTCACCCTCATATGCACCAATATACCTGTATATGTTTATAGTGAAGATGGTTAAATAAACAAATTTTCAAAAAAAAAAAAAAAAGAAGAAAGCATCCCCCAAAAAATGCAGCACGAAAAAAACATGTTTATTAAGAAGTTTACATAAATCACAGAACAGGACAGAAAGGAGTAATCATCAGATATCAACATTGTTTTCACTGTACTTTGACTCGCTGGGTCCTCAGCTGGGACCCGTGGAAGCCACTGGAATGTACCAATGATGCTTCCACACCATCACAGGGAGAGTTTTTATCAGCAGAATGGCTGCTTAATTTACTGTCCCCTCTGAAAGAAGTTAGCTCTCCTGAAACCCTGTGGCAATTGCAGAAAGAGACAGCTAATTTTGGAGCAGGGCTGCGCTGATGATTTAGGCACCGTCATAGGTTGTAATGAAAATTACAGTTCTCCCCCTCACCCAAGTTACTACAACTTCAGGGATAAATAGCTGGACTTTCATTTGGCCCAGGGTGAGCTGTCCTTTGGCTTCACCCTGCGATGAAATTTGGCCACAGTGAATTTAAATGTAGACATTGCAGAACCTGATAGAATAGAAGGTATAATTGTAAGAGATAACATACCACAATTAAATATAAATTATGCTGAACATAACTTGAAGTTCAAAAATCCATTATGTATTGGAAAAAATATGATTTTGCCATAGTGCCCCTTTAAGAAAACAATAACTTACTCTGTATCACTATCAGTGCACAATCATTACAAGAAACTTAATCCCATATTTTATATGCACAATTTATTTTTCTAGAAAATTAAAGCAATGCTAATCAAATGCCCAGTATAATAACAAATACTAATTATGCCACAGCTGGTTTCCATTTTTCAAGTGCTGTGATAATGATTCAAATACCACACAAATCTTTAAAATATCACATGGCGTAATGCATCAATCTCTACAATGCCACATGAGGTAAAGTACTTTAGGAATTTACAAAAAAATACATTGTTTAGCTGTCATTAAAATACCTCTAGCAGACTAGTACAGAAATACGTCATGTTTCATAACATTTTTTGTGCATTGGAACGCACAATGTCAATATTAGTATTGATGGTGCCGGAACAGAAAAAAAGGCCGCAGGAGCCCTTACAGAAAAAAAGCTGCCGCCATAAACGCCGATTGTAAAAGCTGTGATTTGTGTAAAAAAAAACATGGATATTTGTGTGCACGGTAGCACCCGCTACAGGGTGCCTCCCAGCACTGCAATTTATCTTCTTTACTGCTTTTACAATGGCCATGCTATGCAGCTAGAGTAGTATATTTCGGCTGCGGGAGGTGCCTGATTACCGGCACACATACTAAAGGAGCTTGCAGAAGTGCAAATTGTGGCATGTGGAGCAGCATCCCGGCACTGAAATTTACCAACCTAGCTGTATATCGCAGCTTTGCGGCAAATGATGAATTAAGGTTTAGGGGGGAGGAGGTGGTTTAGGGATACACAGGGTTTAAGGTTAGGCAGTGTAGGGGATCTTAGGGTTAGGCACCACCGGGGGGGTGAGGGGTGTCTAAGGGTAAGACACCACCAGGTGGGGTCTTAGGGTTAGGCAGCACCAGGGGTGGGTTCTGTGTGAGAGTTGGATTAGGTTTAGCCATACTAAAATATTGGTTATCATTACCAATATTTTACTATAGGAATTCAGCAGTAGAATATTGCTAATTGTAGCGATATTCTACCAGCAAGCCTGTGCATCATTTTTCACGGGAGCCTTTTTTTCATGTATGCTGATGGTGCAGGTATAAAAAAAACTATTCATTTCACCAGTGTACAAAAGTATTAGCTGGTGCCCTCTTCCAGCTCTCTACAGTTACCCAATGTGGGTGATAATAGAGTTTTGGAGGAGTTTTGGAATCTGACTGCCCAGTAAAATGTCACTGCCATCTCAAAAGGAACACAAGCTATAGGATCTTCCAATAAGGCACTTTTAGAATACCTAATGAAAAAAAGCTCAATCATGCATTACAAACAACTGTGTGCAGTGCAAATTAAAGTTAATTTGCTATCATATGCATTAAAACATGGGGAATTAAACTAGGGCATAAATGAAAGCCCTTCACCACCTCCATCAGAGGCATAGCTAGAGTTTTCAGTGCCAGGGGACAAAGACAGTCTTAGCGCCTCCACAAGAAATTAATGTGGTCATACATCTGAATGTGGGCATGGGCGAAGCCGAATGTACATAGACCATCTATCTAACAGCAGGCTTGTATACAGTACAATCCCTTTACAGTGATATTCAAGGGACTGGACCAAGTAATTAACTATATCAGAATTGTGCATACACTGTATATTCATACAAACTAGTTTTCGAAAGCCAGGGGCCTGAGATTACCAAATCAGCATTGGTCATACATTGTATAGCCATACAGGCACATGGTCAGGACCTGAGGAAAACAGACAATCCCAGCAGGTGGAAGCATAGCAGCAATATATTTACATTATTGTTCTTTGTAAGGTGATATTAAGCCCAGGACCTAAAAATGCATTACAGGCAGTCCCCAACTTACGAACGCCCGACTTACGAATGACCCGCTGATACGAACGGCATTGATTCAGTGTTTTCATGGGAACAAGCCAAAAAAATGTCAAATTGGACTTGTAGTTTTTGAGAAAATCGATTTTAACCAGTTCGGCCTATCTGGACAAGCTTCCTCGTCCAGATAGGCACTGCTGCTGCCGCCGGCTGGTGCGCGTGATCGGGCGCACCCCCGCGTGCGCTCCCGCTGCCCGCCGCTAGCCCCCCGATCAGTGAATGGGAATATAATTTCCATTCACCGATCTAACTTCCCCGCAGACATACCTACGCTTTCTCTCCAGAGAGCGCGATATTTCTGCCCCCAGGAAACTTCTCCCCAGTATTTTTGTTCCTGGACGCGAGATCGTTCGCATCCAGGACTTTTTTCACTGTGGCCATCTTGTAGCCAAATAGTAAACTGCACCCACATACATTTTTTATTAAAAAAAATATTATTTTACATTTAAAATTAGCAGTTTCCTTCCCACACCAAAAATTACCCACATACACTTTTTTTTATAAAAAAAAAATTTAAAAATACAATTAAAACAAAACAAAAACAACATAAATAGTTACCCAAGGGTCTGAGCTTTTTAAATATGCATGTCAAGAGAATATGTTATTATATTATTTAAAATTATAAGCGTATAAATAGTGATGGACGCAAATTGAAAAAATGCACCTTTATTTCTAAATGAAATATCGGCACCATAAATTGTGATAGGGACATCGTTTAAATGGTGTAATAACCGGGACAGATGGGCAAATAAAATACATGAGTTTTAATTACGGTAGCATATATTAATTTCAAACTATAATGGCCAAAAACTGAGAAATAATGCATTTTTTTCATTTCTTTCTTAATCTTCCTGTTAAAATAGATTGAGAAAAAATAATTCTTAGCAAAATGTACTACCCAAAGAAAGCCTAATTATTGGCGGAAAAAACAATATATAGATCAATTCATTGTGATAAGTAGCAATAAAGTTATAGGCGAATGAATGGGAGGTGAACGTTGCTCGGATGCATGAGATTTTCGGACTGCGGTGCTGAACCGGTTAAAAAAAAATTAAAGAAAAAATGGCTTTTAAAATTGTATAAGCAGGCACAGAGGGCAGAGGTGACACAAAGGGGGACACCGGAGGCACAAGGGGGCACAGAGGAGGTACAGGGGAAAGAGATAGCACATTGTTCCAACTTAATAACAGATGCAGGTTAAGAACAAACCTACCCTATCTCGTTTGTTAACCGGGGACTACCTGTATTATTATCATGGAACAGGTACAGAAATCAAAAACGGTTGCTATTACATTTTTCAGCTGCATTTTATATATTGTTTAAATATTGCAACAGTGTGTATAGGATACTACTTTGCTGATATTCCTTATTCTTCACAGAAGTCATGTGACATCCCTTCAATTTATGACATTCTAATAATTTATAGCTGATTATTTTTGAAGCACAGATAAATTAATCTGAGATTCTTGGTGTGTTACTTATCCCAGCAATCTAAGCAATAAGTGTAGCATTATTGCACATCCATAATACTGTAATTCAGAACTGACTCTTTAAAGCTAAAATCTGACATTAGGGATCATGCAAGTGGTTTACAGTATTATAGAACCTACAGGATAAAGACATGCATTGTTTACAAAATAGTGGTAGTTGAAATTGCCCAATTTTATTTTGCGTTAGAAAATCAATGTAATTTGGTCAACAGAATGCAGTTTTTTCACAAAAACTAAATGCATTGAAATTTGTAGAGGAAGCAAACATTGATTTTCAAAAGAAGGAACACCAAATAGGGTCTTGAGGCCACCTTTGATGTTCCATGGATGTCCTCATTAGATTAATAACAACCATTAATTAATTAATCTGCACTGTCCAAAAGGAAGCCAGGAGAAACATGATTATATGACCTCTCTCTGAAAGTGCTCAAGATGAGACAGCTCATAGCATTTGTCCCGACTCCCAATGCATATTTCAAAAGGTCTTTTTGGTGCAAAAATCTATTTAAACTTTTCAGAGAGCCATTACTAGCATTTAACAGAATGAATTCACAGGCAACATGATGTTTAGAGAAAAGCAGCATTAGACAGTGTAAAACAACACCGAAACCAGGATCAAAGGATTTCTTACTGCATTCTGTGATACCCTCATCAAAGGTCCTATATTAAGTGGATTAGGTGCATGAAATACTACCAACAGTAACTGAAGGAAGAGAAAAACAAATACTTTGCTCCAAATTTACATTAGACCGAAAGAAGATCACCAACATTTGAGAAACATTGATATTTAACAATGAATGGGGATCATTTATGCAGAAATCAATAATATCAAAATCAGTGGGAAAGAGCAGGGGTCGACCTTCCGTATACATACAGTATACATGACAATCTCACATGCACAAATAGACCACTGTGTGGAGTCACCTTCAAATACGGAAATAACACTATTTTTTTCAATCTTGCTGTTAGTCTGACCTGATGCAGTCAATCGTTCTCACCCCCCCCCCCCAAAAAAAAACAACAACACCTATATGCCTTCTTAAAGTGCACCCAAGATGCCAGACACAGTGCCTCTGTCACGCTGCTGCGGCAGAGAGCGTTCTTTTGCTTGTGCAGTATTTCTGTGCAGGTGTAGAATGCTACCAGCAACAGGAGCACAATGAGGCAAGTACCGTATTTTTCGCCCTATAAGACGCACTTTTTCTTCCCCAAAATGTTGGGGGAAAAGTGGGTGCGTCTTATGCGGCGAAGGTACGGATTTCGGGATGCAGAGGTGCGCAGGGAAGCACTATATACATTACCTGCTCCTGCTGCCGCGCTCCTGGCTCCAATCCTGGCTCCCCGATCCTTTTCTTCCATCTACCGCTGCCCACTGCTTCCCCCGCCGAACATCGCTGGCCGGTCTTAATTAGCCGCAGGGATACGCTATCAGCACACCACGTGCCGGGGTCACGCATGCCGCCGAACGCTGGCCGGTCCTAATTAGCCGCGCAGGGATACACTATCAGCACACCACGTGCGCCTGGGTCACGCATACGCATGTGTGACCCGGCGCACGCTGATAGCGTATCCCTGCGCGGATAATTAGGACCGGCCAGCGTTGTTCGGGGGCATGCGTGACCCCGGCACAAGGTGTGCTGATAGCGTATCCATGTGGCTAAGACCGGCCAGCGATGTTCGGCGGGGGCAGCAGCGGGTAGCGGTAGATGGAAGAAGAGGATCGGGGAGCCAGGAGCGCGGCGGCAGGAGCAGGTAATGTATGTGTACTCACACTGCCTGCACAGGGGGACACCGGCACTGGAGGACACACGGACAACGGGGCCACAGGCACAGGGGACGCTGCCACAGGGGACACTGCCACAACAGGGGGACACTGCCACAACAGGGGGACACTGGCACAACAGGGGGAAACTGGCACAACAGGGGGACACTGCCACAACAGGGGGACACTGCCACAGGGGACACTGGCACAATAGGGGAAACTGCCACAGGGGACACTGGCACAATAGGGGACACTGCCACAACAGGAGACACTGCCACAACAGGAGACACTGCCACAACAGGGGACACTGCCACAACAGGGGGACACTGCCACAACAGGGGGATGGGGGGCACTGGCACAGGGGGCTGCAGGCAGAACAGGGGGACACGGCAGGCAGAACAGGGGGACACGGCAGGCAGAACAGGGGGACACAGCAGGCAGAACAGGGGGACACAGCAGGCAGAACAGGGGGACACAGCAGGCACAGGGGGACACAGCAGGCACAGGGAGACACAGCACAGGGGGACACAGCAGGCACAGGGGGACACAGCACAGGGGGACACAGCAGGCACAGGGGGACACAGCACATAACACTGTCCCCTTATGTGGTGTAATAGTATGTAATGTAACTGGAAAGGGGGGGGGGTAAAAAGTCCTTAAGACACCCCTGCATCATAGACACACCTAGGTTTAGTTTTTTTCTTTTTTTCCTGATTTTTGCCCTCTAAACATGGGTGCGTCTTATATGCCGGAGCGTCTTATACGGCGAAAAATACGGTATATGGTCAGGCCACACATGTACAGAACTGGCCAAACTAACAGAGTTCAGAACGGGAGAACGGAGTGGGCTGAGAGGACAGCGACGGAGCCCACAGTCTTCATGGGATTGTAGGAAGCCCCAGGTAAGTATAAATCATGCACTTAGTCTTTTCTCAGGTACATTTTAATTCAAATTGCATGCAGTTTTGAATTGGGCCAATCAAATGCACTCCCTGCTAATTTTTACTGGCCCATTCCAAGCTGCTTTGAATTAAAATTTGCATGCAAGGTAATTGAGCATCTCTACAGCTAAATTTTCTTAATGCAGCCCTCTTTTACACCAATCTATGATCTAGAACATATGTCACAGACTGCAGGCAACCAGGGGGCGAATCAGGTAAAAAGGATGCACGAGCCGTTATGGAAAAAACAGCTATGCAATGACACAATTTGTATTTCCCCAAACTCCCAGCATCTGCAATTCTATTGGGTGCCTCCAGTTTAGGCACCACTAGGGGGCCTTAGATGTTAAGCACTACCAGGGAGGGGGATCTTAAGGTTAGGCACCACTAGTGGGAGTCTTAGGGTTAGGCACAACAAGGGGGGGGGGGGGTCTTAGGGTTAGGCACCACTGGGGGAGGGGGGGAGGGTTATGAATCAATAGAAAGTAGGGTTAGGTTTAGTCATAGAAAAATATTGGTAAAACATATTGATATTTTACTATTGCAATCCAGCAGCAGAATATCACTAATTTTAGCAATCTTCTACTAGCGGCAATCCTCTATGCCCCTTTTTTCAGGTGACTTTATTTCATGTATGCACCAGGGGGACCTCTACATTGCATTGAGGCATCTGTATCTTTAATTTTGGAGGGAGACAATGTTAACGCAGCCTGAAAGACCTATGAGACTCTTTATGCCTATTTCTCTAAGCATAATCATGTGCAACTATACCTAAACGTAGGCATCACCACAGTGTGCTTTTCACCGTGAAAATTATTTTACACAAAATGATTGTTTGTTTTCTCCAAAGAGATAATAACCTAAATGTATGTATTCATTGTGAACCAGTCTAAGTGCCAAAGAGAAAGACAACATCATTATTTTGAAATATATACCACATCTTCATTGTATTTGAAGGTTTCAACAAAGATAATAGGTGAATTGAGAAGAATAGCTTTTCATTATTAGACGTGATGTATTATGACGCAGTGCTCCAGCACACAAAAAATTACTATATCTTCATCCTAACACTGATAAAGTCCTTTGCCTCTCTGACCTCTATGTGTTAGAGGATGAAGAAATATTCATCCTACTGGCTCTTCACACCTTCCACTCTCCTCAACTAGAGAGTATTAATAGAAGGCTGAGAGGAAGCCTAAGTGAAATTAATTATCTTATTTCAGTACCTAAGAGCCTGATGTATATAAATGAGAGAAAGTGTATAATTAAAGTGAGATTTCACTCATGCTAAATTTTTCTTGTAAACATTTATCACTACTGCTCAAATGTTTTTGCAGTTTAAATCTTGTTAACAATTACCTTTCCATTTCCTCCAGTTTAAAAAAAATTTTCAAAATAGACTCTAGTAAACACAATCTTCTTGCTTAACTAAACTAAAACTGCCCTGTGCCTGCGCCGTCCTGGAACAATGCTCCAGTCCCTCGTTGTGGCTAAGTTTCATTTTCAGCAACTGGCCAGTTGCAGATGTGGCAATGGCTGTGCATGTCGTAGCTCACTATGCCGGCCTGCGCATGTGCAGGAAGAGCAGCGTATGCTCAGGACAGCAATGGCGACATGAGCGAGAGCATGTGGCCAGGGCAGCGCAGGTGCAGTGACTGGCCAGTCACCAAAAACAAAACAGCAGCAGTGGGGAACATCGTTCCAGGACTGCACAGGCACAGGGCGGGTGCAGGTGGCTAGTAGAAGCCCCCGGTAAGTGAAACACATTTTTTATAGTTTACTTAAGGTTCACTTTAAGTATCCTACTGCACAAAATAGGAGGTTGTGTTAGTTATTACCCACACCTGCACTAATTAAGTGACTAGAAGAAACATTAGACAAACAAGACAAGATGAATAACATTTATATCACGCTTTTCTCCTGGCAGACTTAAAGTACTAGAGCTGCAGCCACTAGGGCATGCTCTATAGGCAGTAGCAGCATTAGGGAGACTTGCTTAAGGTCTCTTACTGAATAGGTGCTGAACAGGCAGAGCCGAGAGTCAAACTCTGGTCTCGTGTGTCAGAGGCAGAGCCCTTAACCATTACACCATTCAGCCACTGAAGAAACATTAACACTCTCAAATTGTTGGGATTGTGATGGAATGAGCTCAAAATTGAGGTACACTAGTTGAAATAACATGTAGGGATTATTTATTTTTTTCCCCAACAAAAGGTGGAATTTTATTTTCATTTAGTGAATGCTCTATCCACTTTTACAACATACTGGATTGTATTACTAAATATGCATTAAAATGTTTAATTTACTTTTAGATAACAACAAAACATTTGTAAAGCGCCTTCTTTCCAAAGCACATAAGCTTGTCTGAGATCAGTACATAGTGATATGTTACAGGGGAAAAAAGTGATGTGATCATAAATGCCAGATTAAACAAGTGGATTTTCAGTGTTAATTTAAACACCTCCAGGGTTAGAGCTGTCTTGACTGGGAGTGGCAATGGGGTTCCTAAGGGTAGACGCAGCATGATAGAAGGCTCTGGCTCCGAAGGTTCTTAGTTGGACTCTGGGGGTGGTCAGGTTATTGGATCATTTTGATCTGAGGTTGTGGGAGGTGTGTCACAGTTGCAACAAATCCTTCAGGTGTCCAGGGCCTAAGTTGTGTAGAGATGTGAATGTTAACATGCAAATTTGGAAGAGGATTTTCCATTTCAAGGTTAGCCTGTGGAGTGATAAAAGTATTGGTATTATGTGGTAATGGCAGGGATGGCTTGTTAACAGCCTTGCAGCAGCATTTTGTACTAGTTACAGGCAATGTAGGCCTTTATTTGGAAGGCCTGCATAAAGGGCACTGCAAAAGCCCAGTCATGGTGTCATGAAGGCGTGAACTAAGATTGCAAGATCCTTTGAAGAAATGAGGTGCTTAATTTTTGCAGTATTCCTTAGGTGAAAAAGAAGGAATGTTTGACAGCAGCTGAAATTGTATTCCTGAAGTTTTATTCGATATTAATCAGTACATATCAGTAGATAGTGTGGTAGGGTTAGACTCTCTTTTGCTCTTTGCACCACTGTCCACCTTAGTTTATTTGTGTTGCTCAGGATTTTCATTGGTCAAACAAGATGGACCAATGGGAAGCCTTGGTGGTAAATTCAGATATACCACTGCCAAGAAGTTTTGTGTCTCTGGGGACAGGTGTTTGTAAATATTTAACTATACTGAAGTAGGTCCCACCCCTTTTAACTGCATTCCTTGACTCTGCTCTTTGTGGTCGCATATGAAAGACTGGCCCAGTACTTTCCACACAATACACTGTAGATATGATCCTCACATCATTCAGCAGCCAATGCTGATACATTTGCACATCAGTAATCATGTACTTTCTGAAAATGATTAGTTTACTTTCACTTTCTGAGGTAAATGTCCTGCCTCTTGCTCCATCATTGTTCCGAGTGGCTAATCAGCTGATCAAGTGTTTCTCATCAGAGCGGCAGTCAGCAAGTTCTCCTCGAGACACAGGCTGCTGTCTGGTTTACTTTAACATCTCCCCTTAACATAAAAATGTCTCTAATCTTCCTAGAACACTTGGGAACTGACATATAAACACTTTATAGCCTCATAATCCGAGCTTTATTACTTACAAGTTCTTGTTCAGTCCAAGACGCGGTGATCAGCGCATTGGTAAATAGCTTGCTGAACAAAAGTAAAATCATAATATCCATTAACCCATTTTAACATCACTGACTCCTAATCATAACCGTTTATCTTGGAATTGGCATGGTATGAATAAACTGTCAAGGCGCTGTTGTTCTAATAAACTGTCAAGGAACTCTTGCACTCTTGATCTTCGTGAGCAAAAAGTAAATGTTTTTTAGCTGTTGGAAAAAAACCCTATATATATTTCTGTAGCAACTATATAGTAGATTACATGCATAGGAATCTGATTTTAAAAAATGAAAAACTAGGACTATTTATCCACCTTCATGTAAACCTAAAGATGTGTTTCCATTGTCCCAAATCTCTGATTAATTATTTTAACAAACTGATCATAATGCGGTTTCTCAAATCACTGTAGTAGCTCTGCATGTTTCAGTGTGAAAGTTGCCTTCATTTGCTTTCAGCTGTTTGTGAGATTGGAGTGATTACACCAGATCTCTGCCCCACCCCTTAAATTGTAAGCCTATTTGGCAGGCCCCTCCTCCCTGTATTCTGTTCTCTGCCACCAACCAATGACTGCTCTATATTTATCCCTACAATGCAATCTCTGCTCCATTGTTTATTGTTACATTGCTATTTTGTGTCCTTTTGTTTAATGCTGTAATGCCCCTGTGTAACATTGTGCAATTTTGTAATGTCTACCCTATCAATTGTAATACAGTATGTTAGCATTTTATAAATAAAGTTAATTAATAATAAAAATAATAAATGCAGAGCCAGAATCCCTTCAAATGTGAGGGATCTCTATACCAATGTGGAATGAATATGTCATTGCAGACAACCCATCAAAGCAAACAGGTTGATAAAGGATACCCGAACTGAAATGTGACATAATGAGATAGACATGTGTATGTACAGTGCCTAGCACACAAATAACTATGCTGTATTCCTTTTTTCTTTCTCTGCCTGAAAGAGTTAAACATAAGGTATGCAAGTGGCTGACTCAGTCCTGACTCAGACAGGAAGTGACTACAGTGTGACCCTCACTGATAAGAAATTCCAACTATAAAACACTTTCCTAGCAGAAAATGGCTTCTGAGAGCAAGAAAGAGGTAAAAAAAAGGGGAATTTTTTGTCAGTGAGGGTTACACTGTAGTCACTTCCTGTCTGAGTCCGGACTGAGTCAGCCACTTTCATACCTTAAATTTAACTCTTTCAGGCAGAGAAAGAAAAAAAGGAACACAGCATAGTTATTTGTGTGCTAGGCACTGTACATACACATGTCTATCTCATTATGTCACATTTCAGTTCGGGTATCTTTTAAGGGATGTAACAAGTTTCCAAATGTTAATGTGGCCTTGATGATGCCATGAGATTAAAGTGAAACTAGTTGGCCTCAGCAAACAGACATCTTCCACCTCCTCACACTATGGGGTTTTCCACCATGCTGCATAGCACCTCCACCTCCCAGACTGGGTGACACCTTTTGGCCTACTTACAGCTGGACATATGCTGTGATTGAGTGTTGCACCTTTGTTATGGATATGACCTCAGAGGTTTTATAGGTCACAAAAGAACTGTGGCTATCTTATTGAACTTTGTGTTAGGAATCATGTTAGAATTGGGCACCATATTTTCATAAGCCATCGGTCTTTCCAAGACATATATTCGTTGTCAAGCTTTATGCTACTGTCTGCAACACTGCAAGCTGTAATGCATAGGAATCGTGGCTATAATCCTACTGCACCACCTTCTGAATAATACAAGTGCCTGTGATTTTGCTGTGATTGGGCAATGATTATTATATCAAATGCACTTCACAAACTCTTGAAAGATTGAAAATTGTATGTGGCACCTTTCCAACTATCACAACTGCTTCATGTGTCTTAACCATCTGATTGGATTTACAAGTCAAAACCGCCTGGGACTAAAAAGTCCAACATTTGTTCCTGCTGTTGCTGTTCTGGATTTGCATCTAGTGTTGTGATTGACAATGGATATTTGATGATGCATTGTGTGTCAAGTGCCCCCTGCTTGACAGTTAACTCAACAGGCTTTATACCCTGACCAGCCTTAGAAGAATACAGATTTTCATGCTAAACAGGGACATATTTGGATGGCTTACAAATCATATTCCCCAGCATTTTCATCCCAATGAATGGTGCTGTCTAGCCGTGTACAGGAGATGGTCAATTCATTTCAGCCAAAGCCTCATATGTAGGACTATGCAAGACTCATACAGTGACAGTTTGTATTTATAGTTAGGTGTGAGCCACGCACTACTGATGCAAGTGTGTTGAGAATAACTCTATATAAAAAAAGAATATTGATAGCGGCAAAGAACAGCGGACACTAGAGAATGGGACATTGGTGGTAAAGCACATTAATGTTACCAACCCTCAAAGAGCGGAATGGCTGCAAATAATCTTATATAGACTATCTATGACACTGTTGACATGCATTTGGGAAGTACTACATACCACAGAAATTTCTTATATTCCAAAACGGCATTATTCAAACCAAAGATGAAAACAGTACAAGTTAAATTGTAGTCTTCACAGGAACAACAATACAAATCCATAGAAAGCGAGGGAAAGGAATACAAAGGTTGCAAATACAGACATTGTCAATAAAGGACATAAATAATGGACCAAACAGATTACACAATCTTAAAGCTTTTCAAGGTTAAGTGCAAGCCTAGCAACAGGCACCAAAGCACTAGAACACACTTGATCACAATATGTTAAACAGGCCTCCCAGATGGAATTCAATTTGTTCAAATTGTCTAAAGAAGCATAAAAGAGTTGGTCAGAGAGTCTAATCATGTTCATGCAATAATCATAGAGATAGGTAGATCCATAGACTTCCATTTAGAAGCAATCGCCCATAAAGCAGCCAAAAGAAGGTATCTATATAATTTCAGGTAATCTGCTGGAACTTTAGAGTTGGGGAAGAACAACAGAACCTGCTTCTTGGTAATGGCAAGAGTAACAGGGAAAACCGTGAAGGTCAAAGTGTCCGAGTCTGCACAGAACCTCAGGGTTACGGCACAGTCCTAAAAATGTTGGAAAGAGTTCCCAGGCCCCCACAACCCTGAAAACATAAGTGTACCGCAGTAATTTCTTGTAGTGTTTGAAGTAGGAGTAACACTTGTGGAGAGACATAGGCATATTTAAAAGCAGACACAAATATTATTGTGGCTTGAGATCCCATATTTTGGATAATGGGTTTCTTATTAATCAGTTGTGTGGCAGTATGTGCTAATATACACAGTAAGTGGAAATATTTACAGAAAAATAACAATGTAAATTTAAGGGTTGCATTAGCAGAAAACTAATTTGCTGCTCTATCTTGATAATAAGAAATATTTAATGATACCAGCTAAAATATTTTAAAAAATGTTTCATTAGGCAGGTTAACTTGTTTGGTATACTAAATCAAAATGTCAATTCATTTTAATTATATTTTGTTCACGATAATTAACTTTTGCAGGGAATACAAAACTGTGCAATAATAATGACAGATAAATTTACGCTCGTGAAGTAGTTCAGTAACTTATAAACACAGCGGGAATTTTAGGGATTGTTGCACTGTAGTTTTTTCTGCATGGTGTATTTTTATAACTACATCCAATATTGTAGTTAAACTTTGGCTGCAATACTAGAAATAATGCCAAAATGCATATGCAAATCCTTCTGGCTCGTGTCCAGCTGTAGATAATTAGTTAGTTTTCCCTGCACTGAAAATAGGCTTGATGAGCAGGCATTATTTTCTAGCTGGGTTTCACATTGGTGGTCAAGTAACCTTCCCCGAATAAACACATCATTAACCTTTGGCAAGGCCCATCCCTCGACTGAACACCAAATGAACATGGGCTCTAGTTATAGTAATAATATAAATGTCCACTATATTAGCAAAATAATCATTTTCTGGAAGGGAGCGTCTCTTTCCGTGAGTCTGTAATAATAGCTTACAATTGTTACTGACTTAATCGTGTTTTTTACGCAAGGAAGTAAAGTGTTCCTCGGTGACGGCTCTTAAGTGAACATTTGCTGGTGCACGGTTCCTGAGTACAGCAGCGCCTGTATACTGCAGTGGAAATGCCAGCACACCAATGATCAACAGAGGGAGGCTGCCAGAGTGATACATAGCTCTACATCATGCTAGACTTAAGAGTTTCCCTAAGTGCCCTGTCAAATGGAAAAACGCTTCTTGTGCTTTTCAAGCCGCTACTTTTGGAGCAGCAGAGTGACATGTTGTGAACCAGATAGCGTGTCATTACAAAAAGCATAGAAATATAAAGGGAAAAGTCATTATATTGCATGATAATAAAATATTGTAAAAAGTATAAAATATAAATATACCTTACTATGTAAAACTTTATTATTTTTTTTTTACTTATTTTACAAACATGACAGCAAGTAAATGACACATTCGGGATTGTAGGATTAACAAGTGAAAAAACAATATTGGCATACAAAGTTAAAGCAGTCAGCAACAATAAAAACATTGATTTGCTAGCTGCTATGGATTTTCTGAGCTTTGCACAACCCTTCCCTTATTAAAGGAGCACTACTGTGAAAAAGGTATAATTTAAAATGCATGTATATAAAATATAAGATGTAGTTTTCTTCCAGAGTAAAATGTACTATAAAGAGAAAATTCTGAATGCTTAAGCCCCTGCCTGAGTAGCTACCCACCCACCATCACTTGTAGAGATAAGCATCATCTCTCCGTCTCCTACCGAACTGTGCTGCAGCTGCTTGAGTAGCCAAAGAAGAGTTTCTTAAATTCCTCTGTTTCCTGCCTGCGTCAGAATCTGTGGGCAGTGTTAGCAGAGCCATACTGCTTTATAATACTGCTTTATAATTACAAGATGCACATGTCTGTGATACTTTCATATACAGATGAACAACTGAACTGATGTGACAGCATAGCACAGCTATTTACAAATTATACCTAAAAAGCTGGTTGACTCCAACACTATCTCCATTCCTCATACAAACAGGAAGTAGAAGAATGTCACAGATGCAGAGCTATACAGCTTTGTAGGAGAGATGGACAGCTGAATGGACAGGGACACAAATGACTAATTAGGTAATACCAACAGCCCCTAACATTGTGGCACTCTTTCAACATTGTCAGTGACAGACACTACTGTTTAAAATATTGTTTCTGAGGCATAAACGGGAGATCTAAAAAAATAGGGACAAGTAACACAAAACAGTCCAAAGACATGGCATTTTTTTAATTATATCATTTAAATTGAACTCTGTAAAGTTTCTTTAAAGGACACCCGAGGCGAAAATAAACTAATGAAATAAATGCTTGTATCTATCTACCTTCTCCTAAAAATGACTTTTTAAGATACTCCAGTTTTATTGTATGGTTAAATCTACTTTTTAAGTTTTAACTGTTGTATTGTTTTTGCTCAATGACACGTTCATTGCAGTATGTCAGAGCTAAAATGTATGAACTGTTGAACCTTTTTATCTCTTTCCTGCTTTCAGAAACCATTTTCTGCAAGGAAAGTATTTTATAGTTTGAATTTCTTATCAGTGAGGGTCACACCGTAGTCACTTCCTGTCTGAGTCAGGACTGAGTCAGCCACTTACATACCTGATATTTAACTATTTCAGACAGAGAAAGAAAAAAGGAACACAGCATAGTTATTTGTGTGCTAGGCACTGTACATACCCATGTCTATCTCATCATGTCTCATGTTATCTTGGGTATCCTTTAAATAATGTATAACTGTTTAATCATTGTTTGCAGTTCAAATATGTTTAAAAATAACCTTGTCTTGCAAAATCCTGAACATACAAATCTGTTGGCATTGTCCTTTTGCAGTTTATTCTGGAAGCCTTGACTACTCCAAGGATCTACTATAACATACAAAGGCTGAGAAAGGATAAGTGTGATACCTCCTTATGCATTGCTTTTTCATTTTAATTATGAGTGCATGGATGGTTTGGACTTGTGTGAGCACTGCAAAGATCACACCATGCTACCAGTGGTGCTTGCAAATTTTCACCAGTCATTTTCACATTGAAAATGCCATTTTAGATTTTGAGTATATAATTTGCGAAAAAATAGATAGTAGTTTCACAATATGGTCAAAGGAAAATAATTATTGTTCTCTGATATGAACATTTGCACACACAAAACCACAAACATTCACTACTTTTTCACTAGTTTTAATGTGGAAAATCTCACACACACAAAAAATCACAAACATATTACAAAATAATTTTCAAAGCTATTTTGCTCGAAAATGGAATTATACATTATACATTATTAAAATGAATGTGAAAAGAATATTGGCATTTTTGCTACAGACATGGTTGCCAAATGCTTACTGACTTTAGTCCTGACTAAAGGTTCATACACACCTACCAATAATCTGTCCAACTATCTGCCAAACTTGCCTGTTAAGCCCCATACACACGCTCAACAGCGGTCTTTTATGCAGCACAATTGTCAAACAGCTTGTGTTGTGAAACAAGTTGAAACAACAACAACAAAATATTTTGCTATTGTTCAAAAAGCTGATAGGACTGATAAGAAGTCAATCCAACAGTTGGATTGACCTCTTATCAGTCTTATCAGCTGTTTGAGCTATAGCAAAATACTTTTTTAGTTGTTTCAACGTGTTTTACAACAAAAGTTGTATGGGGCTTAACAGACAAGTTTGGTAAGTAGTTGGACAGATAGTTGGTAGGTGTGTATGAACCTTTACTGCAATATTGGATAGCCCTGTTATGCGCAAACGTATGCGCAAGAAATTCTGTAAATATGGCTACCACAATTTTTCAGGATCACTGTTGATTGCTACCATATTGCCTCTTCGGTTATCAACTCTAAATTCCATTCCATTACATCTGTGATTTAAGGGCGAGTACAAAACTGTAATGGTATAACCAGTAGATAAATGAAAATTCCCCAAGTCAGCTGTCTGTAATTGGAATTGGACAACGACATTCTGCACAGCCACTCTTCTAACGCAGGAATAACATGCACGCCAAAGTTCCTATTCTAAGAGGAAATTCTAACTGTTTATCAAACCAAGAAGCTGTTTACCAATATCTGGGAACCCTGGGTCGAGCTAAGGGGAGGACTTGACTTCCAGTCGTTTTTAGAGAACTAGTGCCCCTGCCTTTCTCCGCATAAGACAGGAGGGTCACCACCACTATCACTGTTCAAATTGACATGGTTTTAGTCACTTTTTTCTTTCTAACCATGTGCCTGTCCTAAATTACTGCACCTTATTATTGTTATTTCTTTAGTGTGTTTGACGGCCTGCCCTGTATGTTTAGGCCTATGGCTTGTGTATATGTTTTTCTACATTATTTCATAAAAATACTTTGAAACTAACAAATCAATAAGCTGGCATCAGATGCATACATAAAAAAAAATCAATAAAAGAATGAAAGTTCCTTTCGGACTTTTCCTGACAATAATTTGTGTCTTTACTATTAATAAAGTTGCAATAAAAAGCACAATTAATGTGATATCATTAATAATTACTGAACAGGCTTAACTGATTTTAAGGGGTAAGCTCTGCTCATTTCAGTAAGCAGTAAACAAATCTAACCACAGCACTATGTGCACAATTCTTCCATCCACAGGGGTAGACTTCTGGTCACCTTCAACCAATTATTTTTATAAAGACAGGTCATATAAATGTCAAATAAACAAACCATTTCCGACCGAGGGCTTGTTTCCACTTTAAGCAATGCAGAGCCATGCGCTCAGCATGGCTTTGCATTGCACATCACTCCCAGGGGGTGGAGGTTTCGATCCCATTCATTACGCTGAATGGGATCGCAGGCCGAATCGCCCTAAAATGCAGGCAACCATGTGCTGTGATTCAGCTGTGAATCGCAGCGCATGAATGGAGACATCGGTGCAGTCTATGCACTCCCTGATGTCCCTGCGATCACGTTTCCATATGCGCAGCTAAAACTGTGCATAAGGAAACGAGCCCTGACGCCCCCATGTTTTGGTTATTTATTTTTGTAGCTTGTGGACGCTACAGCCAAATTACATCACACAGCATTTTAGCTGCATGGGTCCAGGGGTTTTTGATTTATTGCCTTCCAAACTCTCTAAAATTTACCTAGAACTACATGAACCATTTTTATGAAATAGTATAGCTATTGCTGAGCTCCTAACTAAGATGGTGGCCATTTTATTGTTTTTTTATGGGCATTGAATAAAAAAGAAATGTATTATTTTTATTTTTATTTTAAATCATATTCAAAATGGTGTTATTTATTTTTTCCTGTAATGGCAATATTTGAAAAAAAAGAAAGGTTGTAGATTAGTTTATTCTTATGTGTAGCTACCATTTCGCAATACTTTTAAGCCTGGATTCACAGTGGTGCATTGCAAAATACACAAGTTAAAATGTCTGTGAACTGCAACTGAGACTAGACATAGTAGCTAATTCAGAGCCTGCATGCAGTGAGTTAGAGTAACCCAATCTGACTGTCACAGAGCTGCAAACAAGCTCAGATTTGTATAGGCAGTGAGCTGACATTATGAATCATTCTGCAATGCATCACATTGGTAGTATTATCTCGCACTCACTAAAGCAGGGGTCCCCAAATGTTTTGGGTCGAGGGCCGGGTTAACATACTTCAGACTGTTGGGGGGCCGGAGTATACATAAAATGATGTAGAAGTCTTTGCGGGCCAGACAGTGAAGCATACCCAGGTGACAACCTGCATTGGACAGCAGTGTCACCTGATGTGGAATTTGATTGGAAACCAGCGAATGATTGCTTTCTGGCTTTCATGTGGATGGGTGGTGCCAGCACTGCTATTCTATATGCAGACCACCAATATTTAAAGATGTAGCAGACCGCATCTATAAGTAATACATTTTGTGTGTGGGGGCCAGTAAAAAAGCCTCAGGGGGCCACATTTGGCCCTCGGGCCTTAGTTTGATGACCACTGCACTAAAGGATCAAACCCATAGTCTTTAAAGGGAGTGTTCAGATCAGTATTCAACAAGGAAAAGCGCTGGCACATCCAAAGTTAATCTTTATTGATTCCATGTAAAAGAAATGGCCAATGTTTCAGCACCACGCAGGACCCCTTTATCATTATACCATATCATTATCATATCGCATTATATCATGCGTGGCTCCGAAACGGTGGGCATTTCATTTACATGGAACCAATAAAGATTAACTTCGGATGTGCCAGCTCTTTCCCCTATTATTCTGCAATGCAACTGATGCACAGTGAACTAGCCCTGAATCTTAATAATAAAGGGATGAGCTGTTTACATTATGCCATATTCTATTAAAAAGTATGTACCTGATCAGTTGTAGGTACAGTTAGCTGACCACAGAGTGATCATGTCCAATGCCTATATTTGTACTTTCTGATCACAAAATAATTTTACATGGTTACTACATATCAGTATGGTTTAAGTTTGGAAATGTTTTTCAATTGCTCTCTAATATAGTATTAATATATATAATGATTCTTATATCTAATTCATCTGTGAAAATACTTAAATTGACAAATCAGCGGGGCCCAACCTCAATACCAACTAGAGAAAAGAAGCATTTATCGGTATAAAAATACATGAAAAGCTATTAATTGATTAGAAAATAACATCTGAAATACATGAAATAACAATAGACAATTTAGATCAATATAGCCATCTGAGAGAATCCAACTCAATTTTTTTATATCAATTAAAAGTCAGTAATAATGCTTTAATATGAACCTACACAATGATATTATTATCAACATAAGACAATGGCTGACTATGGTAGGGATTTGATTGTGGTCTCCTCTAAGGAACAGGTAGTGACATGACTATATACACTAGATAAAGTGAAACAGATGATGTCAACTCTATCTACATAAATAAAGTAGAAGCAGTAAAGTGTTGTACCGTGTTAGCCATGAGTAAAAGCAAGAAGTTTTGAATCTCATAAAACAGGGATACAATCCTCTAATGGCTGAGACCCAAATCAGGAAAGCTAACAACATCCCTAGGACTCAGCTCCTGGAGTACAAGCAGAGCCAGGAAGAGAGCCGTGTCCCACTGGTAGTAACCTACAACCCACACTTGGAAATCTTAAGAAAGATTGCAAAAGAACTTCATCCTGTTCTACACAAGGATCAGAGACTGAAAAAGATATTCCCTGAACCTCCCCTCCTTGCGTTCCGACAGCCACCCAATCTTAAGCAGATGATAGTGAGGAGTGCCTTAAATAGGCAAGAACAGAATGGAACAATCCCCTGCCGAATGAAAACATGTGGGACCTGTGAATACATCCATTCCACTGACAGGATACTAATACCGGGTAGACAACAGGAATACAAAGTACATGGCACCTTTTCCTGCGACTCATCTAATGTGGTATACCTGATCATGTGTGCAAAATGCCCCAAAGGAATTTATGTGGGAGAAACAAGTCAACCACTGCGGGATCGCATGACACACCACAGATCCACTATTAACAGCAGGAAAAAGGATATTACAAATTATACTGATCTCCCAATACCAACACACTTTTGTTTACCTGGACACAGTTTAAGCGATTTTCGCGTCACTGTATTAATGGGTGGCTTCAAATCGGGAAACATGAGACTAACACAAGAAACTAAGTTTATACATTGGTTCAAAACTGTACAAGATGGTTTAAACAAGGACTCCAACTTCTTGTGCTGGTACGATGGGTTTTAAATGCCACAGTTCTTTTAATTTTAATTTTTCTATCGTTTCATTCATTTTTGTGCCATATGCTGTGTAAGATGGAATTCACTGTCACTATTCATTTTATTTGCTTTCAGGTGCTGGCTTTAAATGACACAATTCTCTCAAGCTTAGAATTAATGGTGCATGTAACCAGGCCAGTTACCATTTGAATTCGGAATTTACGATGTCTCTTCATCACCAGAGTCTGCTTTATGTCATGTTGAGGATTCTATTGATCTTATCAATTTAGATAGGATGCCTGGGAAAGCCTCCTCAGTAACAGTTAAGGCATCTAATTACATTTATGTTTGCTAAAGAATGTTTCTCCTCTGTATGTCAGTGTATATAAGCTGTGTTTTTCAGTTCTGGTCAGGAACCAGTCCGACGAAGGCTTTTTATAAGTCGAAAGCTCACTGTTTATCCATCTCTAAGTTAGCCAATAAATGGTATCATCCTGATTCAAAACTTCTTACATAAATAAATACACACTAATAATAATAACCCTCCATCTCATTTAGGAGGCAAGCGATATGACATCAAATAGAACTGGCATACACAGTTTCTGCCCAATTGTGATTTTTTTTTTAAAGATTATCACTCCAAAACCATTTGTCTTAACTAAAACGTGTTACAATTTTGTTTAGGCATGGTGCTAAGTAAATTCTGGAGAAATGCTGCAAGGAAGTAATAGATTATGTGTTGATCTGACATGGAATGGCCCAGTGGGATACTCTACCATCCAAATAATCAGTCCAAATCATGTAATATTGACAAACCTCTTGTGGTGTTTACTGGCTAAAAACACAGCATAAAGATGGCCACTAATGATACAATTGGCTGAATGATCGTTTATGAACGATTCTTTATACAAACAATGTGAAATGATCATTTAGGGCCACTAATGGACAAAAATCTCCTAACCAATCCGATCAGATTAATAAAATCAATGTGATTTTCGGTTCGAACCAACATAAATGATCGGATTGGAATGTTTTTCACCAACAGCATTTTGGTATCAACTAAATAAATGTATTCCATAAAAGAAATCATCAAAAACAGGCAAAAACGACCAGGTGAATTTATACATGCTTGGCTATGAAAATGGACTACAGATCATGTGCTTTTCCATTCTGTATTAGAATACTGTTATGCTGGGAATACACGAGTCCATCCGGCGGCTCGATTAGCGTCCTGAGCGTCTCCGCTCTTCCCCGCCACCGTCCGGACAGATTCCCGCTCGTCCCCGTGGGCGCTTCCTTATCTTCCGCTCGATTCCCCGGTATTGTCCAACCATGGGGATCGAGCGGGGAACCGATCCGGCGGGTCATCGGACCTGTCGGAAATTATCAATCGAGCCATCAGCAGCTCAATTGATAAGGGCGCATCGACCCATGTATGCCTAGCATTAGACAGAAAAAACACCGCAAATATAATTTTATAATAAGCCTATTTCCTATCCTTTTCACTTTCTCAAGGTAAATCCATTTTTAGAATACTTTGTGGTTGCAATGTGAAAGTTTACCTTTAGGTCATTTGAGGTGGAACATTAAACATAAGTTAAGACAAAACATTCCTTAAAAGCTGAAATGGCTTTTATAAATATTGGAAATAATAATGCTAATAATAAAAACAGATATGTATATGTTACTACCGTATGACTAACCCAATAAAACATATAACCAGATTTAAACTTTAAATATTTTCTAATGGTTAAAAGATACTAAAAGATCGCTTTACAATCCAAACGGCAAAGCTGATTCAGTTCTAGGATGCAGACCATAAGAAATGTATACAGCAAATCAATATCCTGTAAAACTCTTGCGGATACTGTTTATATTAGACTGCAAATCCCAGCATGCTTTCATTTTCAAATGGGTGTCTAAAACAAGATAAGTGATGTTACCAATTAAAATGTTTAGACTTGGCAAACTGTGCAGAAGTTCATCCATACACAACTATCAGACCATTAAACAGTATATATGGACCGGTCCGCAAGTGATAAATATAAACCACAAATCCCAAGTGCATGGTTTGTGGCCATTATTGTAACTATTATTAAGGAATTAGGTAATGTTTAAACATTGCAATCACATATTAATACTTAATAAGGAACAGATTAAAAAGAAAAGGTTCCCGGCCACCGCAAGGACAATACATAAAAGTGTTGGCTGCTCTTTTTAGTACTTCAGCTCCACGGAATATGTTGGCACTTTATAAATCAATAATAATCCTTTAGTAACCTGCTCTGAAGTCCATTTTCAATGTCAATAGTGATGGCCATGCCTAGGAGAAATCATGGAGAAGTGTAAGATCAGTTTGATCAGCTGAGAGATTTGCAAAGCTCTGATTTGCTGTGATCACATCCTGCTTTATCACATAATCATGACTAGCAAATTAGAGACTTACATATCTTTATAATCAATATCAATAAAAGAACATAAGACATTTACCAAGAATGCCAAGAATCCAGCATGTGTACAGCAGCCCTGATTCCCTTAGCCAAGAGCATTGTTCTACCCCTTGCCCCACCTTGTTCCATCACCCCTCCGCCCTCTGCATAGGAACAAAACAGCCATTGATGCGTCTGTACAGTGGTGGCCCTGAAGTGTTGCTCGAGCGATCGGATACCGATCCCCGCCAAGCTGCATTCTCTGTATGTGGATACGAGGCTTAAGTTCATGCTTTCAATTAGCCAGAAAACAAAACAGTAATACATTTAAAAAATGTGGGGCAGATGACAAATTTTAGGATATCAGTAATTTACAGACATTCTACTGGCGGCTACCCGCAATGCCCAAATTAGGTCTGCGGCTTTTTTTACTGTACACCAGTCAAGTGATGTGACTATGTAGTTTGTAAAGTGCTGTGGAAGATGTCAGTGCCATGACTATGTACTCTGTAAAATGCTGCAGAAGATGCAAGTGCTATAAAAATGCATAATAATAATATGGTAGCACATTAAATTATTACTGTGGTAGGGATTGAATTGTAAGCTCAGGTGCATAGGGAGAGCAGAGCAGTGGAAAACATTACCTTAATCTAGCAGAGTGAAAGGTCCTCACTCCTCGCTTCAGTGTAGCAGCTGTACAGTCTATCACTCTGCAGCTCACGTGACATGTAGAGACAGAAGCTGCAGGGAAACAGAGTGTATAGGTGCTACAGCGAAGTGAAAAGTGAGGAACTTTCACTCCATTAGATAAAGGTAATGTATCCCGCTGCTGCTGCTCTTCTGGCCACAGGACTGGGCCTCTTCAGCTTGCAAATACACTAACACACTGCAAACTTGTGTGGGAAGAAATTAGGAGGGGGATTAATCAAGGGGTCCTGGCTGGCAGAGTTTTATCGGGAGGCCCACAAGTATTGTGGTGCGCCCCTAAGTAAAACCTCCCCTCCCCCTCCCCCCATCCAAAGCCGGCAGCTCTGACCATAAAGGACAATTTAAAAAAAAAAAAAACACCAACAGCTAGCAATTTAAAATTTAAAAAAAAAATTCATAAGGAATTGTTTTTCCCTGAGCGGCATTTAGAGCCTGGCTTTGTGTTTACTTGGAACCTTGCCATTATTTAATTAACTTTTTATCTTTAACCTAGAGTCATCTTTTGAGGTAAGTTACCTCTTCCCTTTATACTGTATTTTAGTCTTTTTTAACTAAGTTTTAACGACCTTGGGTGCCTCTTACCACCTTGGGCTTTTCTACAGAGTATGTGCTGTTCTGCGGTTCAGTCAGTTGGGCACAAGGTGAGCTGGCACCCAAAATACACTGAGAATCTTGCTGCGCGGCTATAGACATAATAACATACTGCTCAGCTCAGTTTTCTATATGGTGCGTATACATTAAGATTAGAATCCTATGTACCTATCTGGAAAAGCCTTAGGGTTCTTTCACACTGCGTCCATTGCATTCACAATGCATCTATAGTGGTGAACGAGCAGCATGTTGTGTGTTTACCGAACAATGGGCTTGATTCACTAAACCGTGATAACTCAAATATCACACCTTATCAAAGATATCACACCTTATCAAATTTAACATGCCTTATCAGCGTAGCATAGCGAGCGCTACGAACCTGCAGGGGCTCAGGGCAGGACGAGTGCCATTGCCAATTAGCAGGCATAAGTTTGTAGTGCTTGGTATGCTACTCTGATAAGGCGTGTTAACTTTGAGAAGGTGTGATATTTGAGTTATCACGGTTTAGTGAATCAAGCCCCATGTGTGCGTTGCAGAATACTATCATTGTACAGTGATGCACTGTATGCACTACATCGCACTCCTAACATGCGATGCGATTTTGTCAACACCGGTGCACTGCAATCTTATTGCAACACAATGTGTATAGTGATGAGATTTGAGTATGTTTTGATAGCAGACAATTTTAAAAAAAAGTCCAGTTTTGGCCGGTCACTTTAGTTCTCCGCTGTTTTGCTAATTAGTAATCCAATCCCAATCACAGTCTCTAATAAGCGACCTTCCCAGACACTTGGACAGCCATAGTTAGCCACTCCAGCCTGTGTCTCAGAACTTGTGCCTGGTTTATGAGCCAGTTCACTTCAGTGATGGGCCAATAACAAAGCCCAAGATGCAAATATGGCAAGACTGTGTAGTCTGCATTTTCAATGAAGAATAGCTTCCAATATCGCCCAGGCTGCATTCCAGCATCCTGACTTTTATTTACATGTTTTTTTTCCTCGCAGATAAAGAATTAAAATGACGCTATCAGCAAGAGTACACAGATATTTATGATTAATTTAAATCCCTCTAAACTCTTTTATTTTGTAATCCACAAATACAACTGTTGAAGAGTGCTGATCGTTTTATTTGCCTCTAAATAAAAATGCCTTCATAATTAAATTGTCTCATATTAAGATCTTAATATCGCATTTATCAATAGAAGCAGCATGAAAAAATATGATTCGTTGTCTTGTCTATTGAACACAATTATTGCCAACAGCTGGCAGAAGTGTTGTAAGTCCTAGAGCAGAAATGGCTGATTAGCCTCATTTGGCACAGCATTTCGCTTTTAATCAAAGTAATGCAAAAACTGGGATCTTAATGTTTCTTTAATTCACTACATTTCAGAAGATTCTCGGTTTGGGTTTTTTTTTTTTTACGCAATGGAATATTTATTTCAGAAATTTTTTTTTTACTTCTCGGGTCATCTTGCAAACAAACCTTTATGCCAACATACACTAATGACATTAAAATATACAACGGCATAATTATGTCCAGTTGATGGCTTATGGACCATGTCCTGTTCTCCAAGAGGTTTATTAGGACTGGTTTTGTTTATTCTGTCGGTAGACAAATTAACTAACAGGGCTTGAATTACTTTCCAATCAGAATACCCAAGCAGCTCGGGGTGACCCAAAATTACTTGGAAAGTATAGGGCAGGGCTTTTCAACCCTGTCCTCAAGTACCACCAACATGCACAGGTGAGGTAAATAGTGTCTCAGCAGAGCTGATTAACTACCTCTGTGGATTTCCACACAACATGCACTGTTGGTGGTACTTGAGGACAGGGTTGAAAAGCCCTGGTATAGGGGACTTAAGGTGGCCACTAACAATCCAATTTCTAGTGAAAAATTGTTTGAGCGATCAGATAATTCTGATCGGAAGAAAAATCGTTCACTACACCATCAACGAACCAATCTTTGCTTCCTATCACAATCAACAAGAAAATCCAAATTTTGGTCTGATGAAATTCCAATCGGACAACTATTTTTATAATCGTTTGTAATCAATTGTGCCCATCAACTGAGATTATTTACAACCAATCCGATCAGAATTTCTGATTGTTCGAACGATTTTTCGCTAGAAATTGGACCGTTAGTGGCCACCTTAAAAGAGACCAAAAAGCCCTCCTACTATAAAGCCAACGCTCCGTGTAGTTTGCCTTCTTAACCACTTGCCGACCGCGCACTCATACCGCGCGTCGGCAAAGTGGCAGCTGCAGGACCAGCGACGCAGATCTGCGCCGCCAGCTGCAGGCTAATTAATCAGGAAGCAGCCGTTCGCGCGATCGGCTGCTTCCTGTCAGTTCACGGCGGGGGGCTCCGTGAATAGCCTGCGGGCCGCTGATCGCGGCTCGCAAGATAAATGTAAACACAAGCGGAAATAATCCGCTTTGTTTACATTTGTACAACGCTGCTTACAGTAGCAGCGTTGTACTGGATCAGCGATCCCCGGCCAATCAGCGGCCAGGGATCGCTGTCACATTACAGGCAGGAGCCTGTTAGAGGCTGCACAGGACAGATCCGTTCCTGTGCAGCCTCGGATCTCCGGGGAAGGGAGGGAGGAGAGGGAGAGGGGGAATCCTGCGGTGAAGGGGGCTTTGAGGTGCCCCCCCCTGCCAGCCACACGCAGGCAGGAGCAATCAGACCCCCCCAGCACATCATCCCCCTAGTGGGGAAAAAGGGGGGCGATCTGGTCACTCTGCCTGGTGTTTCATCTGTGCTGGGGGCTGTAGAGCCCACCCAGCACAGCTCAGCAAATACAGCGCTGGTCCTTAAGAGGGGATAAAGGCTGGGTCATCAAGTGGTTAAACCAGAAGGCGTTTGCGATAATTAAGCTTGAAGTGGTTAACTGTGGTTACCCACAATGCATCACTACCAAATATGCAAAGTATCTCTTTATGTCCCTGAAGCCAGGCTTACATCCAGAACCTCTGGTGTATAGCAAGCCTATAGCTTAGCAAATTTACAGAACCACATCAACTCAAAATGCAGACAGTCTATTTTGGGCTGTTGGTTCTCCTCAGTGCATGGCAGGGATTGATATGGCTCTATGGGATAGGGTCTTGGACCAGAACCACAGAATACCCAAGCAGCTCGGGGTGACCCAAAACTACTAGGAAAGTATAGGGTGCTAAATGAGACCTAAAAGCCCTTCTACTAAAAAGCCAACGCTCAGTGTAGTTTGCTTTCTTAAAACAGAAGGTACCAGAGATACTTTGCCTTAGGGCCCATTTCCACTCAAACAGCCAAGTTCTGGGCATCTCTGTTGCATGCCCAGCTTCCTGGCTATTTTGTATGCAGATTTTGCACAATATAGATCAACCTTCCTGCATGAACCTACCTGGTGTAAGTTTTCTTCTTTCAGATATGGTGGAAATGGGACCTTAGGATACATACACACATCCAATTTTTATTGGCCAATGATTGGCCAATAGTATTAATTAATTTTACCATCTCTAGGCAGCTTACTTACATGCTCTGTTCATAGTATTCAAAACCTGTTGGCCTACAGGGAAGTGGTAAAATTGCCCAAGAAATCAAAATTGGATGTGTGTACACACCCTAAGTCTACCTTGTGTCAGCTATCTCTAAGCAGATTGTTGCTGGTGTGGCCGCAGTGTGCAGGAATACAGAGACTACAGTGTAATTCCATGTTTCTCACCATGTCTCTCATTCAATTCACTTTATTAAGTTTTCTCCTAGGAGATAATGGCCTCAATTCACTAAGCTTATCTCCTGTCTTTAATAACTCTTCTAGAGTTGTTACCATGGTGATAAAGCATGTAGTATTCAGGAAACACTTTACCTCAGGCAAACCTAAAGTTAACTCTTCTGTCTTTAAGTTAACTCTTTAATCCTTAAAATAACTCCAGAGTTAAAGACAGGCTGTTCATTAACTGCGTGTGAAAATAACTACAGAGGAGGTAACTTAACTACAGAGGAGGTAAATTAACTACAGAGGAGGTAAATTAACTACAGAAGAGGTAACATAAGGAATGAAGAGATAAGATAACTCTCTTACTGTGTGGAGGTAAGTTTTCTCTTGCCTTATTATCTCCAGCTCTTAGTGAATTGAGGCCCATGTCCTATCTTCTATTTAAAATAACTTTTCAGCACTCTTCAAGTGAAGAGTACCAGAAACTAGGAGAAAAAGTACTATCAACATTATTGCTGACATCAAACCAACAAACGTGGATTCTAGTAATACCTTGAATGACTAACTGTACATGGTTTATTGCAAGCTTTCAAAGCGCTATGTTTTTTCCGGCGTTTTACAGAACAGGAAAAGAACCGTACAAAAGTGAACGCAACATACAGACACTTATGTATGATTATGTAGGCTTATCTGGCACCATGTGACACAGTCTTACCTCCTTTGAAATGTAAAACACCTTACAAGTAATCTATTGAACCCTGACAGCATTGGACAATACAGGTACATGCAAACAACATTCAACTTAGCCCTCAGCCAGAGAGCAGAAATAATAAACTATTCGGAAGATTCGGAAGTGTTAAAAATTCAGTCAGTCGTCTGTCTGTGCAGTCTGTCAGGACACAAGTCGGATGGTGTTAAAGCAGACCTGAACCCAGAACTTCCTCTCTGCTCTAAAAGATAAGCAACAGTATAATAACCTTTAAAGAAAAACATTTATTTGTTTCAGCTAACTCCTGCAATACATATGCAGTGTATCTACTTCCCACTTTCATGGAAGAAGACAAAGGTTAACATCCTGTATTTACATATTATCTGTCTCTGCTGAGGACTGCTGCGTTTCCGTACAGACACAGCTGAAAGATCAAATCATACTTGTGATTACTTGAAGATGAGGGGGGATTAGACAGACTCTTCTCTCTAAAAACACCCAGGATGCATTTCTCTGTTCTCCTTGTGTCCTGTGCAAAAGTTCAGCTCCACTTGAAGATTCATGAACCCAGGTACTGCTTTTACTAGTTTCCCTAATGTATAGAATTTTATCCAGGGTTTTTATGCAGTTAATCACTTACACCACACTGTGTCGGGGATACCGCTGGCTGGCTCCAGGAGTCCCCCAGTATAATTTTAATAGATTGCACGCATGTAAACCTTTAGCTAGCACTAGGCTAGCTAGTACATGTGGCGGGCATCCCCCCGATTGCTGCTGATCCCCCGATCCCTCCCGCTAATACATTACCCAGCCTGGATCCAGTGATCAGCGCAGCCTCCCTGCACATCTCCGGTCCTCTCTATGGGGAGGATCGGGTCTGCGCATGGCGTCATGACATCGGTGACATCATAACCGATCCTACCCATAGCGAAGAGCGGAGCTGTTCGGGGAGGCTGCGCTGATCGCTGGATCCAGGCTGGGTAATGTATTAGCAGGGTGGATCGGGGGATCAGCAGCAATTGGGGGGATGCCAGCCACATGTACTAGCTAGCCTAGTGCTAGCTAAAGGTTATACAAGCGTGCAATCTGTTAAAATTATACTGGGGGACTCTGAGGCTGCAAAACCTCCTGAGCGGCGTAATGCTCAGGAAGTTAATAAGTCAAGATCGGTGAGTGGAAGTTTTCTCTTGCCTTATTATCTCCAGCATGATCTTAGTGAATTGAGGCCATTGTTGGATTTTCGATGCCTTTGCAAGCTTAAGGACTTTGGAAGGTAAGGTGGGCGTGAATTGATGTCACAAAGTGGGCAAATATGGGAAGGGTAGTGAATAGCACAGGGGGAAACAGATGAATGTGAGCAAATTCACAGCTGTGCGTAATGACATCTTTAGCTTAAAGAATTTGAACCATCTTCAAGCATGCTTTATATATGAATTCATGATCTGATTCCTGCAATGTGAGGGAAATAAGCACTGCACTCCCACATGTGGAAAGGAAATCTCCATTTTAGTGTAAGTTTTCTTATATGCCTTAAAAAAGCTTCATTGTTTATTAGTTGTGTGCTGTTCACTGAGAATTTGCCTTGTTTGTCATGTGCTGGTGCCCACTAACTGTGCCTCTTTCAGACAACCGAGTGAAGCTATCTTCCTGAAAATTACAAAGTCTGCAGGGACTGAGGCGCTTTTCTGCAGCACAGTAGGGGTTCCATTCTTGTTTACCCTCCTTCTTCTTTCACCACAGCTGTAATCACAGGGTGTTTACAGATTTGCAAAAACTACCATTTCAGCCTTGAAATATTTTTCATTTTGTTGAAAATTTTAACCATGCATATTCCAGTGACTGTAGCCAGTCTACAGATCTCTATTAAACGTAAAATTTATAAACAAAGTGGCGGACAGACAGGAAAGCTGAATACTCACCGTAGCAACGCAGGAAGATGGATCCGCGACATCCCTAGACGACGAGCATTCACCAATCCATCCTCCTACCGGCCGGTACCCGCGACGTCACATGACGGCTGAAAATGGGAAGTCAGTATTTGCGATACTTTGTGCAAAGTCATCAGAAATCTTAAAAGATCCACCATGGCGGATGTTTTCACTGCCCATCGTTAAATGTCATTCGCGTGATCGCGTGCCTGTACCCAGATAGCGAGATCGCAGAAATGATAAGTTGTCTCAAAAAGTTGCTGGACAGAAAAATTGCGTAGTTGTTAAGAGAGAGAGATGGATAAATTGTAGGCTGATTTGTGCAGGGCTCTCTCCTCTTATGTGCATGCCTTATAAATGTCTGTGCTATACATTCTATTGTACAGCATCATGGGAGATGACGGCATTATATAAATCCAAAATACTGTTTATACCTGACTATAAGTTGAGAAATTTAGGACTGACAGTTTAAAAGTTTGAGGGTTGCCTCATACTCGAGTCAGTTCTAAATTTGTCGCCCTATAGCCAGGATTGGGGGAGAGGGGGTCGCCACTCTCTCCCTCCCTTACCACTGTGTAGTGATCTGTAAAAAAAAAAAACCCCACCTCCATTGTGGCCAGTGTTGTAAAGTATAATATCACCCGAAACCCCGCCCGCCCAGGAAGATGCAGCAGTCAGCATACCTTCCTATGTGTAATTAGATACACAGCCTCACCATTCATTCAAGAAGTCCTTTGCCAGGCGCAGCATCCTATCACCTCTCTCTCACTCGCTGGTCTACCTGTAGTGTAGCTCCGGCTCATGTGACTTCAGGACCCGGAAGACCAGCATGTGAGAGAGAGATGATATGATGCCGCATTCAGAACTGGATTCGTGAATGGAGGCTTCTGGCGGGCTGTGTATCTGATTACACAAAGGTAGGTAGGCTGGCCACTGCAGCTCCCAGGGCACAAGGGAGGGGATTGCGGGTGATATTATACTTTACAACACTGGCCACAACGGAGTGGGGAGGGGGGCAATTTACAATCACTGGCCACAAGGGAGGGGTGAGGGGGGATATTAACTCTCACTGGCCACAATGGAGGGGGGTTATTTACACTCACTGGCCACAGTGGAAAGGGGATATTTAATCAGGACTCTGGCCACAATGGAGGGGGGATATTTAACCAGGACACTGGCCACAATGGAGAGGTAAGGGGGGCTGTTTAATCAGGACACTGGCCACAAGGGAGTGGGAATATTTATTCTCACTGGTGACAATGGAGGGGGATGTTTAATCAGGACACTGGACCCAAGGGAGAGGGGTAGGGAATATTTACATTTCACTAGCCACGATGGAGGGGGAGGGGGTGTCAATGGCTGCATGTGAGGGGCCTGGAGGAATTTACGGCTGCACTTGGGGGCCAGGAGGGGTTCATGGCTACAATACTTTATGCAGTGCAGCCATTAACACCTCCTGTTCCTCAAGTACAGCAATTAACTTTGCTGGGTAGACTTCTACTTGAGTTATTTAAAAAATACCAGCTTAAGAGGGTCAAATATTGGGGTCCACCTATACACAATGTCGACTTATATTTGAACATATGCAGTAATAATAATAATAATAAATAGATAGATAGATAGATAGATAGATAGATAGATAGATTTGCCCCAAATAAGCAATTATAAGATTTTTGCCTCTAAGCTTGTACTTCAGATTTAAAGGAAACCTAAAGTCAATGAAATAAAACCAGTTTAGCTTACTGGGGCTTCTAATGGCCTCCTGCAGCCACCCTGTGCCCACACCATGACATACCGATCCTCCAATCTCCTGCAGCATCCCAGTTTCTTTTCCAGCGACTCAGCCATTTGATGGCCACTGTGCCTGTGTAGCCCTGCACGCGTGCATCCTCAATTGCGTTCCCCTCACTGGGAGCGTCCTATGCATGCGCAATATGAGATCACTGGTCGCTGCGGGGGAACGGAGGATCAGAGGATCAGTATGTCACAACGCAGGCACAAGGCGGCTCTAGGGGAGTTTTGATTTAAATGTGTCCAGGGTCGGAGCTGTCTTGATTATGTTTGGCAAGGCATTCCAAAGGGCACAGGCAGCATGATAGAAAGCTCTGGCTCCAAATGTTTATAGTTGAACTATAGTTGGGGGTGGTAAAGTTATTGGACCTTTTGATCTGAGGTATGGGAGGTGTGACGAAGTTGCAACAAATCCTTCAGCTAACCAGATCCTAGAGTGTGTAGGGATTTAAATGTTCGCATGACTATTTGACTATTTTGAAAAGGATTCTCCATTTTATGGGTAGCCAGTGTAGTGAGCAAAGGATTGGTTTTATGTGGCAATGGCAGTGTTTGGCTTGTTAAAAGTCTTGCGGCAGCATTCTGTACTAGCTGAAGGCGGTAAGGGTCTTTACTTGGAAGTCCTGCATGGAGGGCATTGCATTAGTCCAGCCGTGATTAGTGATGGGCTGAATATCAAATTTTGGGTTTGCAAATTTCAAATCCGAATCTCCGCAAAAGTTTGCGAATCTGGCGAATCTATGAATCTCCATAGCCTTCATTGGGCAGGAGAATTTTAAAACCTACAAAGACTGTTTCTGGCCACAAAAGTGATGGAAAAGTTGTTTCAAGGGGGCTTAACAACTGGACAGGGGCATGGCAGAGGAGGATCCATGGCAAAAGTCCCACCAAAAATGACGTAGAGTTGTGTTTTAATTGCTAAAGGGCAGAAATAAAATTATATTCCTAAATTGGTGGAATAAAGTGCTTTAAACATCCGGCATGTGTACATGTCGATCAGGTAGTGTAAGGGTTACGCTCGCTCCACAGTGACAGACGAAACACCACGCTTAACGCACTGCAGTCCGCAAACAACCGCAAAGACCTTTATTGATTATGTCAGGTAAGCATATCTTTGTTTTTTACTAGCTGACACAAGCAAACTTAAATGTAATCGGTGCACTACTAGGACCAGCAGACCTGTCTCCTACAGCCCTGAGGTTTTACACAGGGGCCAGTGGATACTAGGTACCAGTAGCGGTGTGAAGGTGGCTTATGGTCAGTGCATTACTAGGACCAGCAAACCTGTCTTCAACTTGTGCACTGGCCACAGAAGAACAATACAATAGCAAGAAAAACAATGTAATGCCCTAAGTAGGGCTTAGCTGTTCAGGAAAATGTGGTAGCAGCAAGAATCTGCACTGAGAGGACACAGCACACAGGCCTACCTAACGCTCTCCCTGTCACAACACACTGTCCCTGCTATCACTAAGACAGCAGCCACAGAATAAGTCTAAGATGGCTGCCATCCTGGCTTTTTTACAGGGGGGTGGGGGGTCCAGGAGGGGGTGCTAGCTGATTGGCTGCCATGTGTCTGCTGACTGTGAGGTAAGGGGTCAAAGTTTAGCTCAATGATGATGTATAGGGGGGCAAATTGAATCCAGCAAGTATTTGCCCGAGGTTGCAAATGCAAATACGCAATCTTTGCGGCAAATTATTCGGCTCATCTCTAGCAGTGATGTGATGAAGGCGTGAACTAGGGTTGGAAGTTTCTCTGAAGGAATGAGGTACTTAATTTTTGCAATATTTGTAAGTTGAAAAAAGGAATGTTTCACAATAACTCTGCATGTTGGGTTTTTGTTTATTATTGGTTCTGTGACTGCACTAGTGCAGTCACAGAACCAATAATAAACAAAAACCCTCACTGTAGTATGATCCAGGACAAAAATAATAGACCATAGGCCAGGATTCCTTATTTTTTTCATCTTTCTTTTTTTATAGACATTTTCTTAATTTTTGAACAACAAACAGTTGTGGCAACAGTGGCGTAATTAGTTGCAGGTTCTGTGGATGAGTTGGCATCACATCACATATATAGAAGTTGGAGCAATGGAAGCGGTCTGTTGGAACCCTACTGGATTAACCCCTCACTCCCTACCTATTGAATTCACTTTCTTATTGTGGTTGTTAGAAGAGTCTGGTCATTTAGCAGACAACTGAGCGGTTTATTGTTGATACTTACCAAATCTTGCCATACCACTGATTTTATTATGTGGTTTATGGTCAATGTAATTAACAATACTAACCCTTAACCTCCCTGGCGGTTTATTTATTTTGCCAGGGAGGCTGCAATGTGGTTTTTTTTAAATAAAAAAAAAAATATTTCATGCAGCCAACTAGAGGGCGCTCCGGAAGCGTACTTTCGATCGCCTCCGGCAATCGAAAGTAACAAGATAGGCCGCAATGAGCAGCCTATCTTGTTTCGCTTTCCTCGTCGCCATGGCGACGAGCGGAGTGACGTCATGGACGTCAGTCGACGTCCTGACGTCAGAGCCGCCCGATCCAGCCCCTAGCGCCGGCCGGAACTGTTTGTTCCGGCTGCGCTGGGCTCGGGCGGCTGGGGGGACCCTCTTTCACCGCTGCACGCGGAACGGCGGCGATCGGGCAGCACACGCGGCTGGCAAAGTGCCAGCTGCGTGTGCTGCTTTTTTCAGAAACAAAATCGGCCCAGCAGGGCCTGAGCGGCGACCTCCGGCGGCATACCCCGAGCTCAGCTCGGGATTACCGCCAAGGAGGTTAATAAAGGACGACAGCCTTTAACATGCCATTTCCATGAGAGCGAGGAGGTGAAGATGAAATACAGGCAGCAGAGGTGAAAATATGGTGCTAAGTGTGAATGATAGTGAAAATGTGAAGAGGAACGCCAGGCAGCAGAAGTGAGAGAGCAGTGAAGAGCAGGCTGCTGGGCCATACCACTTGCAAGTATGAATAAGAAAGAAGTTAAGAGGACATTTGGGCAGCAGAGGTGAGAGGGTGGTACAGAGCAGTGCCCACTGGCGAACTGAGGGGGCTGTTCCGGGTGTCTGGAACCTCCCCCCTGCACTGAGCTGTGTATTCAGCCAGGGAAGCCCGCATAATATAAACAGCCTCATTCTCCCTCCCTTCTTACTTCTGGTGCTTCCCTCCAGCTAATAGAATGAGAGAGGCAGCCCAGCTTCCCTCACAAGAAGATGCAGCCTGCAGTGAGAGAATGTTGGTTATGGAGTCCTGGACTCTCCACAGCACAGAAGTGTCCCACATGATGAAATTAGAGTGCAGGCAAGCTGGTAAATATGCACAGCATGATGCAGAGCTTGCCTGGACTCAGGGTCCGTGGGCAAACATCTGTCTGGTCTCTCTCCATTGTTATAATGACTGCATGTGTGGGTAAGGTGTTTAACAAGCTGAAAAGTTTTTGACAGTCCCTAGACTCCAGGAGGGCTTCTTTCTGACTTGTGTGAGAGACTGACAGGGACAGGAGTCCGATTACAGGCAAGTAGCCTGTCTGATGTGGGACTGCAATACAGATAAGTTCTCTGCTCCATCTCAGGCTATTCTCAATTTCTCCACTCCTCTCTCTGGGCTAGTGCACGCCAAAATGACAATAGCAATCGCTAGCAATTTGTGAGTGTGATTTTGTGAAGTGATTTTCAGAGCGATTTTTGAATGAATTGCTCAAAAACATGCTACATGCAGTATACCTGCGATTTTGAAAAAATCACAACGCTGCTGTGGGAACACCCACATAGGGTAACATTAGTCAAGCGCTTTTCAAATCACTGTTGATTTGAAAAACGCTCAGAAGCACTCTTGGTGTGCACCAGCCTCCTTCATTTACCTTTGTTTCCCTCTTCCCCTAGAGCTGGCTGTGTCTTCTTGTCATACAGGAAAGCTAAATAAAAGTGCAATCCTGGTGAGGCAAAATATTATTATTTAGTATTTAGATAGCGCCGCAATCTTCTGCAGATGCATATATCCCTGCATCATATGGCTATCGCTTGCGCTATGTGACACTATGTAGCATATTCCACTGAATTGTCCAAACTAAGTCTATCTCCCGTTCCTCTCTCGGGGAGTTGTTCCAGCGCTGTCCCCCGTTCACATTTGCTGCTACCAGAAGCCCTCAGAAACACTCGTGTCCTTGAGTACTTCCAAAGATAGGCAGCTCCGTAATACGCCAGCGCACTTTTGTGCATGGGCAGTATGGAGCCACCTGTATTCGGAAGCACTCGGGGACATACGTGCTTCTGGACCTTTCAGGAACCCCCCCCTTAAAAATCCTGCGTTTGCCCCTGGTGCCCAATATGGTTTTACATGTAAGCAGGCCCTTAGATACAGAAAAATGTGTCTTTGCATAAATCATAGCTATTCACTCTGAAGCAGGGTTTTGTTTTTTTCTATTGACCTCATAAAGTCTAGTTTTATTTGCAGAAAAAATATCAGCAAACTTTCCCGTGTGTTTGAGATCAGTGAACCTTTTCCTTGCATCCACAGTTCAGATACATTTTGGCTTCCAGCTGTAAGAATTTGAATTGCAAATAAGACAACACCTCAACTATGCTTTTAAAAGAATTCTCTCTGATTTTATTTTCAACATTCCACTGCTAAATACAGTACTTCAAGCATCTAAAAAATGTAATGAACAATTATTGATTTTAAGCAGCAGAATGGCTACAATTGCTGAAATAGCCAGTAAAATACTTGTGATTGTGTCCACATAATACGTGCAATCATTTGATTAGACCCCTTAGCACCTCGTCACCTAAAACATCTCTATTCCCGGTGTGCCCAGTTACAAGAGGCGGAATATTAGTAAAGTCCATTTTGATTTCCAGAACTTTCTAAGAGGTTATCAGGTTCATGATCTGCCAATCAATTAACCAGCGGCCTATTAAATATTCAGCAAACAGTTAATTATCCAACAGCCTATGACTCTGCTTAGTCCCTGCACAGCTACGGTTCCCCTCCTGTTATGCTGGGTACACGGTTCATTTTTAAGCTGATAAGATGGTTCGATGGATAATTTCCGATCTCACTTTCGATTTTTTTGGCTGCTCGTTTTCTGATAGAAGTGAATGGAAAAAGATGACAGAAATTAGCGGAAGATAAGAGAATCGAGAGCTGAATCAAGCGGCAAAACCAATTGAGAGCAGAAACGTACGGCAGAAATGAACCGTGTATTCCCAGCATTCATTCTGGTTCCTTTTTAACCAGATTCTTAATTGTAGTCAATGTTTCTGCTTATCACTGTGACACCAGTCTCCCATTACTGCCATAATAGGCAAATAAAAGATCAGAAAACAAACAAACAAAATGAATCGGATCACTATCTGTTGCACATTACGATGCACAGCACTACCCAGCTACAGCAGAGAGCAGTTGTGTCAGTGGCATGAACCAATGCTTAGTGCCATAATCATACCTAATCATACCCAACTTTGTGGTTGGGGTGCGGGTGCACTTACCACATGGAACCTAGCCAAGATGAAGTAAGGAGGCGTGGCAACAGATCAGTCATACAGTAGTAATTAGTATATACATGCCCCTCCAAAATTACATAATTAGGAAGCACGTCCCCAAATTAACACGGTTAGGTAGCATGTCCCTCAAAATTACATGTAATGCAGATAAAACTCCCCCAAGTACCAAGTTTTGTCTACAGGTTTACTCTAGAACTTCATTATTTACTGCAAGGGTCTGTAAGATGCCTTAGCTTCCCTGCTGCTGGCACTGTTTACTTAAAGGGGAACTGAGGAGAGAGGTATATGGCGGCGGCCATATTTATTTCCTTTTAACCAATACCAGTTGCCTGGCAGTCCTGCTGGTCTATTTCTCTGCAGTAGTATCTGAATAACACCAGAAACAAGCATGCAGCTAGTCTTGTCAGATCTGACTTTAAAGTCTGAAACACCTGATCTGCTGCATGCTTGTTCAGGGGCTATGGCTAATAGTATTAGAGGCAGAGGATCAGCAGGGCTGCCAGGCAACTGGTATTGCTTAAAAGGAAATAAACATGGCAGCCTCCATATACCTCTCTCTTCAGTTCCCCTTTAACAATTGGCTTGCAATTCCCTCCTCCACCTGCAGGTGATACCAGTGTTACACTAGACTTGACTTTCACCTCTTACAAGCAGATGTCCTTCCACTAATCTCAGCTCTATTCAGCAGCAATCAGCAGACACCTGTTTTTTTCTCCTAGTTAACCTCTTGAGGACTGCTGTGTTACACCCCCCTAAAGACCAGGCACATTTTCATTAAATTGGCCACTGCAGCTTTAAGGCCAAGATGCAGGACCGCAAAACACAGCACACAAGTTATTCCTCCCCCCTTTTCTCCCCACCAACAGAGGTCTCTGTTGGTGGGGTCTGATCGCCCCCCCCCCCCCCCAGTGTTTGTTTTTTTGGGGTTTTTTTTAATAAAAAGTGTTTTTTTTTCCTGATGTTTACCCCCCTCCCTCCCCCCGCCGGCCAATCCCTGTGATCAGCTGTCATAGGCTTCAGCCTATGACAGCCGATCACCTCTGTGGCTCAGGAGGGTAATTAGACGGCGATTACGCCGTCTAATAGTCTCCCTGGAGACTGAAGAGGGGGCGGAGCTCCGCCCTCCGAGAATGAAATGTGCGTGCAGCGTGCGCGCAATCTCATTTAAAACAGAGCCCCAGGACTTTACGCAATTCGGTGTTAGGCGGTCCTGGGGCTGCCGCCACGGCCACGCCCGTCGGCGTGATGCGTTCAGCAAAAGGTTAAACACCAAAGCAAGTAGAAATGGGCATGAAATAACAGTAATAGAATACTGGTAATTTTAATGACATTCAATTGTCCATTATAGCACAAAATAACAGTAACAGAATATTGGTAATTTTACCAATATTTTATTATCCACTATAGAGGAATATCTGTAATTTTACCAATATTTTACTATGCCCTAACCTAACCCTATTCTCATACAGAATCCTCTCCCTAGGTGGAGCCTAACACTAAACACCCCATGATGGGGGGGCTAACCTTGCTCCCCTCTCCCCCACAGCAAAGTGTAGGTGGGGGTCTAACCCTTAAGACTATCCCCCCTACACACACACACACGCCTAACCCTTAAGAACCCCCAGGACCGCCATATGCGCCGATTAAAATATCGGTTATGCATCTAAATTTGGCCATGGGACTCACACAATATTTTATATTCCAGGGCCACCCGCACTCAATTTGCAGCTATAACTAGTGGGTGCTTTGTGCCCAAATTTAAATGCATAGCCGATATTTTTATGGGCGCCTTTGATTGCGCCAAAATGTTGTGGCACGTGCCCAAATTTATGTGATACTGACTGAGTGCTGCTGTTATCTGGTCTCTACATTCCTTGCACCTATTCCTGACCTGTCTAGCTTCTCCTGGTATTGATCCTTGCTTGTCTTTGACCTATCCTTCCATTTATTGAATTGGAGCGGCTTTTGAGATCTGATTTCCTTGGTTTGAACCGGCAACCTTGAACCTGTATTGTAACCAAGTTTTTTGCCGCCACAGGTGGCAGTGTTAAAATAGCATACTCTGGGCTCAATTCACGAAGGCGTGCTAACATAGTTAGGGTGCTAAGTAGTTTGCACGTCTAAAGCTGTTACAGATCACGTGCAAAGTGTGCGAAACGTCGCACTGGTGCGTGCGCAAAACGTCACACCGTTCGCGTGCTAACTACACCTCTCAGGCTATTTAGCATGCGAACGGTGCAAGGTTTCGTGCGCTCCAGTGCAACATTTCGCGCACATGCGCAGCGATAAACATTGAGTGCGCAAAGTGCCCTTGCACATGCTAAGGGGCTTTTCATTGGTGTGCTAACACTTAGCACCCTTTAGTGAATCAAGCCCTCTGTGTCCCCTGCACCAGCTGGTCCTTTCCCTGCTGCATATACAAATGCCAGTTTCAGGACTTCCTTCTAATGTTTCACACACATCCATTTCAAATAATAAATTATAATTAAAGGACCATGTGGCTATTAATAGGCTTGGAGTGCATGAAAAGGACTAAATATAGATTTTTTTATAACGTGATAAAGTAGTGGTGGGTGGTAGGACCAGGAGATCATTAGTGCTTTATTGTTTATTATTTAGAACAAGCCTTAATTTTTAGTGTGAATCACAATGATTACATAAATGAACTATGAAAAAAACAATATACCACCTTTTCGAGAATGCACTGTTGTACTTGACAATGAATTTAATGAAAGGCTTTTTGATTCTTTAACCTTACCTCTCACATAAATCTTGTGGCTCTCCCAAAGCTGCCGGGTGCCTTAGCAAGACATTTTAAACTATATTTAATAAAATAATGTCAATTTCTAGAGGTGGAAAAGTCCTATTTAAGACACATCATTGATCGGCAATCTCAAGACACCAGAAGCAACAGCTGCAAATGTGTTCCTAAAATCCTGCCTTTAAACCGTGTTACCATAAAAAAATATTTCATGGCAGCCAGCTCTTAAATGATCTGACCAGGGCTATTGTAAAACCCAACCGGCGAGGCAGTGGCCTGATCCCAGCATTTAATAAAAAGTGAAAGGTAGTTAAAAAAGCAGCTGAGAAGCAGTAGAACAGAACAAAGCAAAAGCATGAAACTATCATAGTGAGTCTGAAAAAAGAAAAAAGCTGTTTTGAAAAAAATAAAATAAAGCTGTTAAAAAGAGGGGAAAGGCATAGGAGGAGAAATGATGTAAAGGATGACTTATCTGTCAGGATATTGATCTGCCCAGGACAGCAAAGCAAAGGATGTATGAAAACATGTATGTGTGGCTATGACTAGCTCATTATGTGACAGCAGCTGAAAAGTGACAGCAGAAATGTCATGTGAAATTTACAGACGCTCCGCACACATGATCTGAAAATGATCTATACATTAACAATATAAAATATTAATGATGTTTTAGACTGGGCTAGCACTGACTCATGTTTAGCCATTGACTGTAAAGGAATGCGTTTTATAATATTCCTAATCACCATCATTATCAGCAGAAGGCAGAACAGGAATAGAAGGCACAGAGCGATGTCGTAATAACAATGATTAAAATGTTTGCTGAAGATATGTCAAATGATATGTCATGTATGTCTTAGTTTTTTCCCCCTTAAAGGAGACCTGTAGGCACAACATTACACCCAGTACTGGGAAAAGCAGAATCTCTTCAGCGGTGTATACTATTATCTTAAAAGCGAAAGTGAGAAGGAAAAATGTTAGTATTTGTCCTGTTGAAGGAAACGAGGTCTGCCTCAATGTATGAAAATACACTATATTTTAATCAGGCTGTTGGCAGAATCCTGATCACAGCTGACCGAAATTGCTTCTATGCCTGATTTTGCATTGTTCGATCTAGTACAACCTCACTGGTCTGCCAAATGGCCCATCTTCAATGTGACAGATTTGTCCGGTACTCCTGGTGGCAGTCCAGATGGATTCTGACTATGAAATTCATTCAGTCGATTTCCAAAGGAAGCAGATTTCAAACTGAAGTAAATCTGCCTGGCATCACCTTTCCCCTTTCACTGGCCAGACTTCCCTATTATAATCAATGTGCTTGTTCCAATCAATGCAATGTGGTAAAAAGCCATAGAAAAAAGGTCTACTAGAATTTTTTGCTTTTATTATAAGTGAATACACATCCTGGCACGCCTTGACTAGCTGCAGTGCCAAAGATTGTGTAATGTTGTGTAATGTTCATAATTGCCCCTTTTTTGAAAGCAAATCCCACTGTCTCTTTTATCTTATTTTTTAATGCCCATCTTTATTACCTTTTAAAAAGTGTTTACATTGTGCTAAATTCAGTGCTAAATTCAGTGGTGCAGTAACAGGGTATTCAGAGAAAGTGACTGCTTGGAATCTTTATGATATGGTTAGCTGGAGGTAGAATGAAGGTACTGCCAGAGATGTGGTGAGGGGTGTTTCATGTAAAGATACTTCTGATAAAGTGGAAGAAAAAATAAGCCATATGCCTTAACCAGGTGACAGTAGGCTGCAAACAAAGGAGTGTGTAGTGGCCAAGAGATATACCGTAGTATAAAATCCAGAACTACGTCAGAATCTACAAGACAATAATCCTTAATAATTCCCTAAACAGTAGATACACCATTGTTAAAGTCTCAATCTATAAAAGTTACAAAAATACATAAAAAGTTGTTTTAGCCATTTAACACACAGTTTAGCACTGCACGTTTCGCAGGCAAAAAAAATGCAGCTTCCTCAGAGGCCTAACAAAAGAATCAATACGTTGATAGTGTCTGTACAAATATACAAAAAGTAAAACATTACAAACTAGATAGGGAATGGCTAATTAGAAATCTGATATGTCTAAAGGTAGCCATATATAATTCAACGTTATATTTTCCCATTTTGTATATAAAGTCAAATTATTTTGTTTTCAATTTCATTTATAGGCTCCTCCCTGCCTATCAATACAACACTCAGCGTTTGCCTCTGAGAAAGTTACCTGACACATGTCAGGCATTTATTGTTGAATATTGCTTTGGAACAATACTGTCTACTTTGATATATATAAAGAGACGATCGTGGACTATTTTTAAGCAATAACCATGACGTTCAAGATTACTCAGCTAATTTGGGATTTGGCTGCTGCCTGAGAGTTAAAGTGTACACAGAAGAATTTTCTTGCCCATTGACTTGAACATATTTAGAAAGAAAATCTATTTTTCAATGTATTCCCATAAATTTTTACACAAATACTGATTTGTGCCAAAATGTGTTTTCTCATACCTATACAAAATGTGTCATTCATGAAAATGATGGTGAAAAGAAAATGGCCATATTCACCTATCATTACAAACAATACAATCAATCAAGATATCAACTGCATTAAAAGGATTTAAAAAAAAGAAGATTCATAACGTTACACACAGCATTTTCTTACATGTGTGCTTTTAAATCTGTGTAATCTGCAGGGAACAATCATTTGCCAGATTTAGATTTTCTCACTTGACATTGCTGGTGAAAATGAACAGACTCGTTCTACAGCCTTTTCAGGGTTACCTGACTATATCATCTTGAAACACTTTTGAAACTTAGCTTAATTACATTACAGTACGGCAAACTACATTTATTATTATATTTGGATTAATTTACAAGAATGTTCTTTTAATTAAAACTGTAAAAGAGCTGCAGTATAAAGGCCCACCGTCATGTCCACAAAATGGTTACAAACAAGAGCCTGCTATGACTCAGTACGTTTAAAGTGTACCCAAGGCAATGCTCGGGTTAAAAAAGACATACTTACCGAAGAAGAGGGAACCGTCTGTATCTGAGGCTTCCTATGCTGTCCTCTGGTCCCCTGTTGCTGGTTGGTAAGAAGATCTAGGTGGTGCTCCTCTTCAGGCACAAGCAAGGTCATACTGCACCTCGAGTGGAAGTATCACTGCCCGCTTGTGCCTGAAGAGACATATGACCTGGATCTTCTGAAGGTTCCCTACAAGCACACAGGAAGCCTCTGCTTCCAGAGGTTTCCCGCTTCCTTGGTAAGTACATATTTTTTATGCTAGGTTCTCCTCGGGTTCCTTTACATAACAGTACCCTTCCACAAGGTGCTGGGGAAGTGGAAATAAGATGATATCATTAGGAATGGCCTGAATAGGTGAATTGTGAATCTGCCAAAATTGATCACAGTTCTGAATGAATTCCAAATTTTGTGGATTCCAAGTTTACAATTTTTCTCTTAATAGGTTACAATTTCTCTTAGAATTTTGCACATTTTCAAATAGAATGTTTGCATTCATGTCACTCGAGCTTGCTGAGTAGACATTTTTCGCTATTTATGTGAAAATCAGTGCAATAAATGTCTACTGAGCATGCACAAGGGACATACCTTCAAACATATTGGGGAAAATGTGAAAAATTGAAGTGAAGTTTTTTTTTTTTTCATAATTTACAAGTCAGAATTCCAAATTTGGTGTTCAGCCCAGTAACAGCCAAGTTCCAAAGAATCATATAACATCATCACACTATTATTATTATTATTTTTATTATTATTACTCTATATTCTGATGTATAAGACTACTTTTTAACCCTTGAAAATCTTCTGATAAGTCAGGGGTCATCTATACGCCGGGTGTCATTGATGACGGGTGATACGCCCTATCCTCTTACCACCTCTCAGATAAAGACGGCCGATTAACCGTGACGATAGCTCTTTTTGAAACACCGTCATGATGGATCACATTGGGAACGATTGTTTAATCTACTGCTAAAGTCAATGGACTTTAGCAGGGAAAATCATTTGGTTTGAACGATTGTTTGCACGATCATTCCTTGATGGAGTTCCCCAATCTAATTTTAGAGTAGGTACTTAGTTTCAGCAAATCTTTATATTTAACCACCGTACTGCCAGATAGGGAAAACGGGTCAATTTAACGTATATCTCTATTTCTCCTTACAAAGACAGAATCCTGCCCATTTTATTTTAATCTATTATAAACCCTATAAGCATTAACATGAGTAATGTGTTTTTCAGCTAAGAAAACAAGTGTGATTTTCCATCAATAAACGTCATCCCGCTGATTAAGAATGCTGCAACCCATTATTTCCTAACAAAAACAGGATCCTTTTGTATTGTTTGAAAACCATTATAACCCCTACAAAGTATCAAAATAAATGCCATGTTTTTATTTATCCATGTATTAAAGGCCTGATTTTCTATCAACAAATGTCATGCTGCTAACAGAACATGCTGCCACATATTTCATGCTATGGATCCATGTGACACGTTTCTATCACACACCAATTATTGGTGGGGTTGTATGTGCCGTGTTCAGCTTTAGCGATACACAATGCACTTCCACAAAACATGAAAGGCTTCATCTGGCTTTTAGGATATAAATTATACATACAGTTCTGGAGCAGCATTGTGCTGTACCAACTGCTTGCTGTCAGCTGTCAAATAAATGTTTTGCACAAAGCTACACAGTTTACAGTCATCTAATGACAAAATGCCATTTTATATTTCCAGAGGTTGTTTATTTTCACAAATCTGCTAAACATTTATAATTCTTTCACTGTTCAAGAACAATATCAGGAAAAGTAGCAAATAACTGTAATGAACGATGACATGTAAATCTGTCTTGCCTAGGCAAGAATACACAGTTATTGTAGCCATTAGGCTCCCTGCACACCATTCCGAATTTTAATTGTTTTTTACATCCGATTCTGATTCAGATTTTTAATTGTTACTGCATGCTGCGTTCTTTCCTCCGTTTTTCGGTTGATTGCATTTAGGGAAATCGGTATTGCAAATCGGAATCGGAATCGCAAAACGAATTTTCAGTGTGCAGGGAGCCTTTAAGTGGACCTGAACTCTTACACAGGACTGAAGGAAAACATAGAGAAATGTACCCTCTATGTATTCAGTTTAGTCTCTATAATTCCCCCTCACCTGTGACTAATCACCACTTTAATTTGATCTCTCTGCTGTGTCAGCTCAGAAATTTCCACGGCCACGGCACAGCAGCTAATTTGTAAACACCTAGTGTTAACAATATTTCTTCTTCCATGTAAGCAGGAAGTAGACACTGTCACGCTCGGTGGTATATTCTCCACAGTCAGCACGCAATGCACATCCTGACGTGAAGGAGACACACGCGCAAGCACAAGGAACCAGGATATCCCCAGTTATAGTGCAAACGCACTAGTGGAGGAGAGGACTGACTCCAGTAGGAGATGTGGCGCACAGAGCAGGCGTAGATCCGAGCAACCACAAACAATACTTAACAATAGTGGCTCAGCGCAAAGTAGCGCTGAGCGCATTAACCAGAACTCAGAAAGATCAGGACAGGTAGACAGAATAAACGCTTGCTAAACTAGTCACTGACCCAGTAACAGCAAACGCCCATAAACAAGACAGACTGAAACGAGGTAGCCAATCACGAACGCAGCGATGGCCTACCTCGCAGAAACAGGACTGAACTAGCTAAGCACGGGTGATCACGATAAGCGCAACCTACCGAAACGTGCTGAAACTGACTGACTGAACACAGGATATAAACAGCTCGAGTACGTATATATCAACATCACTGATATATTAACGTAACACAAATACAAGGAAAATAACAAACACGCTAGTATGCATATATATCGGCGATGAACCAATATATGATGCAAGACTAGCAAAGTAACAAATACTGATAAACAAGAACAGGACTAGAAGGACTCACTGACTCCTGTGCAGGAGTCAGTGCAGTCCACATGGGATAACAAGAGAACCAGGAACAGGGGCCCAGAGTAACAGGCTGAGACTGAAACTATGATAGCCCGTGGAGCACTGCAGGAAGCAGCTCTTTATACTGAGGTCATCCAATGGGAGCAGACATGCAGATTCCCACACAGGTGAATGATAATCAGTCACAAGCTGGCAGCAGGAAAAGGCAGACAAAACTATGCAACCTGCATGAAAGGGATTACAGCTCCACAGCAACAGACGATGTTTGATTTCACAAGAGCATCCCAAACTGCCATGAACTACAGAAAGACTGCAGATGGATTCAACACTTAATGTGAATGCAAGCAAAACTCTGCGTGCGAATGCATGTAAAGAAATCAAAAACTGCTTGGCTACAGTACAACTGCAGCCAGCAGTAAATGCTGCAGAAGTGATCATAACAGACACACTGCAGATTTACTGCAGAATTTATAACAGCTGTAACAAAGAAATGGTTTTCTTTAAAGGTCCACTCCAGCCAAAAAAGTAAGCAGTTAAAATCGGACAGAACTAAAGGTTTTGAACTAATCCATCTCCTCATGGGGGGTTCTCTGGGTTTTCTTTGTTATCATAAGCATTTCCTGAAAAGCAGTTGCTAAGTCTAACTGCAAAAATAGTAAGATATTACTATTTTGGCAGTTAGACTTAGCAACTGCCGTTAAGGAAATGCTTTTGAAAACAAAGAAAACCCGGAAAATCCCCCATGGGGAGATGGAATAGTCCAAAACCTGACGGTTCTGTCAGATTTTAACTGCTTATTTTTTTAAGGATACCTTAGCGCAAATCAAATTAAAAATGAGGGAGCAGGCATGTTTACCAGGCCCTCCTCATGCCCACCGCTCCCTCCATTCTCCCCTGTCCCACTCTGGTACAGCCTAATGACCCTCCAAAATGACTTCCTGTTTAAGGTGGTCACGGTGCGGCCCTGTGATGCGCATCCTGGAATGCGTGCCCGCAGCCCAGGGGTGCTCTGCACAGGCGCACCACGTAGTTGTGATGTCACAAAACAGCCCACTAAACATGCCTGCTCCTCCTGTTTTTAATTTCACTTTGCGCTAAGGTATCCTTTAAAGGTAATTATACTGTTGCGTATCTTTTAGAACAGAGCGGAAGTTCTGCGCTCAGGTCCTCTCTAATATTAACGAGCACGGAGAAAAATACCTGTGACAAAACATTTTTGAGACTGAGAATGGCAACTAATGGAATGCACAAAGTTACTTGCGATTCCATTTATCCTATATGTCTGGCCTTTCAATTCACCTGAAACTGCTTCTCCAATCTGTTCCATCTTTGCTCTTTTAACCTTTCCATTTCCGATAGGTTAAGACTAATTCATGGCAACGACTGCTGCCTGAACGACGTACCTTTCTCTGACATCCTTTGGCTCCACTCTGACAGAGTGAGAAGAATTCAGAATGAGAATGCAGGATGCTTCTATCAGACAACAAAATTATTTATCTGAATTCCATCAGGAGAGGGCAGAAGTACAGTCACAGACAGAGCACAAGGCCTAATAGCATTTTAAAGACTGTTAGCCCTCATGCAAGAACTAACAATTCTTATTGTAATACAAAACTGTCAGCAGGGGATGACATTAACCAAGCTTCATACACTGAAAACAGGGTGAAAGTTTTCAACAAAAAAGAAGTAAAAAGTGTATAAAATCTATTTAAGGCATACCTTTGTATGATGACACACGATGTACTGCTCTGAATAAAGCAGTGGTTGTCATACCATTCTATTTGTAATGTTCTCCTGTGCCCCTCTGTGCTGTTTCTGCCTCTCCCTGCTGCAATCCAGGCTTATAATTGACATTTGTATGCAGTGTTTACAAACAAAAGACATAGCAAGTGATAGGCTGAGAGTAGCTCAGTGTGTGAGTCATACAGAGTGTGCAGGGGGCCTGGAGAGGGTGTGTATAGCTTCTATCCAATCACAAGCAGCACAGCACATTCCAGCCTGACTGCCTCAGCCCGACAGAGGAGAGAAGATTAGATCATATAACAGAGATAATAAATAAAGCCACTGTGCAACTAGAAAAGGCTGCAGTAATCCAGACCACATTGGAACAGGTATAGGAACTTATAGGATAGAAGAAATAAGGATGAAAATGTTGTTACAGAGTCTCTTTAAAGGACACCTGAAGTGAGAGGGATGTGGAGGCTGCCATAGTTGTTTCCTTTTAAACAATACAAATTGCCTGGCTATCCTGCTAATGCTCTGCCTCTAATACTTTTAGCCATAGATTCTGAACAAGCATGCAAATCAGATGTATCTGACTGAAGTCTGACTAGATTAGCCCAATACTTGTTTCAGGTGTGTGATTCAGGCACTTCTGCGGCCAAAAAGGTCAGCAGGTCTGCCAGGCAACTGGCTTTGTTTCACAGGAAATAAATATGGCAGCCTCTATATCCGTCTCGCTTACAGTATCCTTTAAATCTCCAATGCTGAAGCTCCATTATGCCTATAATTATTATGAAGCACCGACATCTGATATATATTATATATCAGATATCATATCAGTTATATTATATAGCACTGATATCTTCCACAGTGCATTTTTGTTCCTAAATGTCCCTCACAGGAGCTCAAAATCTAATCCTGACCATAGTTGTAGTCTAGGGTCCATAATTGTAGACTAGGGACAATTTTATAGGGAAGCTAATTAACTTATCTGCATTTTTCAGATATTTACTTATTTTGGGGGGAAATAAATCGGACGTTGATCCCGATTTTTCTTCATGGACACCCATCATATCTCCCACTGACACCACCTAGTTTTCACAGGCGCCAACTACACATTACTCAGAGGGCTCTATAGGCAGGGCTAGCAGCACAGTTACTGCCAATTGGCTCTACATCGTAAGCATCAAACTCGTGGCCTGCCTTGCCATTTTATGTAGCCCTCAAGAGCTTCAAATGCACATGATTGTCTCAAATAAAGTCTAGGCCAATAAAACACATTACTCTAAATAGAAACTAAAAAAAACAAAAAACATTTGAGGTGTGAGCAAGAATCTATTTGTCTAGCAGTATCACCTTGTCAACTTCACCCTAAACCTTATCAATATAGCTGTGAACTAAGACAACCCTAATTGTTATTTTATCCAACTGAAAATAATGTATTTTGCATATATATATATATATATATATATATATATATATATATATATATATATATATATATAATATTTTTTTTAGGGAATAGGTTTTTGCACTTAAATTGATGTTTCTGTTTGAAAGATTGTCAGTTTGAAATTATTCAATATACTGTATTGTAAATGTTAATTATTTGGCCATCAACCAGGGGCATAACTAAAGGGAAGCAGCTCCTGCAATTGCAGTGAGGCCCCAAGCTGTGGGTGGCCCTAACTAACCTTCCCTTCCTCCGATACAGGGGACTAGATTTTAGATCAGGTGTTTTTGTGGCTATACTTGTTATGGGTGTGAAAAACATTATGGTGGCACGTCTTGTTTTATGACCCTTGTGAGATGGGCCCAAGGCCACATGGGCACTAAAGGAAGGGGTGTGAATATTGGGGGGGGCATAACAGTTTTGCTGGGGGGTCCCATGAATTGTAGTTACACCACTACCCGCAACACAGACTGTAGCTTAGATTTCAGTCTCTTATGTGATTGCATTTGACATACCTGCTCTACATCATCATGCTGTTTAAGAGAACAGAGCTTGGACAAAGCTGTATGATAACTTTGCCATAAAATGTTGGCAAAGTGGCTGTGCTACTAGTTGCAGGAAGAGGCATCACTGGACTGAAACTCTGCTCCAAGCAAGCTTGTAGACTACTGGTGACTGCCATGGATGTAGCCGTTGCACTTGTCGAGCTAGTAAATATGATGGAACCATTCAAAAATGTTCAATTTACCTGGCAACTGTTAAATTAAAATACTATTGTGCACTGTTAAAGCTGTGTGGTAAGACTACAGCTTGAAACTGTGTCTGCACAACAGGAAATGGCAGGTACTTTAAAGGTGATTTATTTCACACAAGCTATATACAGATAAAGAAAAAAATATATATAAACTCTGTGCCGATCAAAAGCATCTGTGCCTGAAGCTGGGCTATACATCTAAAAAGTAAAGATTAAGAAGAGCAGAGGCAATTAGGAGGGCTGCTGCTACTGCTAGCAACCCTTTTCAACAGCAGAAACAGAAAATCCATTATTAGAGTTTAATATAGACGCTAACAGAGTAGTAGAGAGCTTTACTTAACAACGCAAACTTTTGTACTACAGTAAAAAGTTCATGCAAAACAAGTCAAGTATATATTACTCAACAGATTACATGCCCAGAAGTCCATACCCCCTTGCAGCATCAACATATTCTAATGCCCAGCGTACTTGGTATACTCATACACCTGCACAGCAAATGTAGTTATTAAGCTTACTAAGCACTGACTAGAGTGTGACTGTCACTATGTAATTCCCACACCACATGTAATTAGCTCCGATGAGAATAGGCTTAATAAAAATTCATGCGGTCAGGATCCTATGAATGTGAAAGCAATTATATGCTGTTAGGGAACTTTAGAAATGCAAATGTGTTGACTGGTTGGCAAATGCCACTGCAAAGATAATGGAACTGTGTAAGAGCCAGCTTGTCATATCAGCTAAACAGGCAGTGCCAGGACTACCAATTGATGCCCTTCCAGTAGACAGATTTTATTTACGCAAAACATCCAACTACTTCAACTACAAGACTATTTTAATACACTAACATTCCCTCCTTAGCAAAATTCCTTTTTTTTTTCATTTATTCAGTTCAGTTTTTTGGCAGTATTGAAGAGAAAAAGTTTGGTAGATGTACTGCTTAGGAAAAGAGGAAGCCTCTGTTTCCCTCATGTACAAACCTACTTTTCCCATTGTTACAGCTAATCCCAATAGCAACCCTAAGCCATCTACGAAATACACATGAATGAGAAAATATATGCAGGCAAAAAAAATCTGCAGTTCAACCAACCCAAGGGCATAACTGAACTTCTTTAGCTCGGATACAAAATGGGAAGAAGTGCCTACAAACATCTTCTATATAAACACACTTATCTAATGCAACATAACAAACATGTTGGCTTGAAAGATTCCTGTTGGTTATGAAGGGCTACAAAAATGTGATTTTTATATAACATTTCTGGAGTCAAGCCTCTCAGAGATCGGAGCTTTGCAACATTTGCTAGTTGCTTTACTCCTGCTGAAATTACTTTAAAACTCAAGTTGATCCACTGTTTTGTACAATACAATGTTTTTTTCTTTTTCAATGTACTGTGTTTATGAATTTGTCTACGCGTTTGTGAGTGTTAGTAATGCATATTTCTTTGATTCCTTTTCTTGAACATGTTTTACATAATTCCCACAACCAATCATCCATGCTTTTATCATTATCTTTTATATTTATTTTCTTTTTCTGTTCTTTTTTTTTTTTTTAAAGATTACTGTCATTCATGTCCAGTATATTTTTTCTCACACGCTCAGTGATTCGAACTAGTAATTCAATAATTTTCAATTAGATGGTGTGATTATAACTCAGCATGTGGTAGGGAAATGACTGAAAATGATGCAAAAGCTCCACAAATCAACCATGTTTTTGTCACATTTTTTTTTTATCACATTGCGAATTAATTCCACCAATTAAAACCTAGCAGCAAGGTTTTTTTTTACTAAAATCACTTTAAACAGTGCTTATCAGTGCTGTGATTTCAGAGTTGTCAATGTTTGGCTGTGTAGATGATTTCTGTTGCTGGTGGTCCATAGGGTCATGTGAGGTTGAGTATAAAATTGTGATAGGCGGTTCAGCAAGCGAATGACAGACCAGCATAGGAGAGCTCGCAAACACTTAAATCCTGGTGCAAATTTCTCTCACAAGCATGATCACATCCTTATTAGCTATTACAACCAAGATGATTTTAAAGAGGCACATACATATAAAAGAATGTTGCAAATTATTCAGGACTCCCACTTTTACGTCAATTATACTGGTTTCAGCACCAGAAACACTTCCTATATCTATATATTCCTGTATATTGATATATACCCTGCCCTCCCAGGGATGTCACAGGACGTCTAGGATGTTTAGATAGGCGGAATTCTCCTCTCAGAGCATTCTGGGAGATTGAGAAAAGAAAAACATGACAAACAACACACAACAATGACTAAAAACAGTATATGCATGCAATGAAAGTAGTAGGGGTGCAGAATGTTCAGTTTGTAGAAAATTATGCTGGTAAAGCTGTGTATACACTTTTAAATGTTTCTCGGGCAAAATGATCATTGATAATTGTCTCTGACAAAAATCTAGTGTGCACTAGTGTCCCCTGGTGTTGTTGCTGAGGAAGTTGTTAGGAACCAAATGTGTTGAATCATAAACTGCCAGCCTCTCCTATTCTTGCATCATATTCTATTGAAGATCCTGCAGTGTGGCGCCTTTTGTTCATCCTAAATCCTTCTCTCTCCATAGAACAGAACAGAACTGCTTCACGAGAAAATGTGGCACATATTTGTGTAGTATTCATTTAAAAACCACCAGTCAAACCAATCATGGACAGTCACAGAGGCGCTTGGCTTGCTACGGACCCATCTTAGTTGCGCCATTATTTGCCTGATGAAGCAGGATTGTACTTGTGAAACGTGTTGCATTGTGGAGTATCCTAATAAAACAAATTACTGCTAATATCTGCAGAATCGAGTCTACCTTTGAGGAGGTAAGTCCACCACTACCACCCTTT